>NC_086450.1:518221935-518575314 GCF_028390025.1 Pseudophryne corroboree
CCGCTGACACATGGACCCGGGACCTTACACCGCGCCCAGAGCCGGCCATAGGCATAGGCAAACTAGGCAATTGCCTAGGGCATTTGATATGCCTAGGGGCATCAGCAGCTTCTGCTGATTAAAATGATATGTGGCATGCCTATATTCTGTGTGTAACATTTCATATGCAGATACAGCCACAGTCTCACACAGTATATAGGCATGCTGCATATCATTTTAATCAGCAGAAGCTGCTTGTGCATCCCAGCCACATAGCAATGGAAATAAGATGCATTTCCATTAAAAAAAAGGTGCCCGACGCTAGCATTGAGGCAAGATTTATGAGGACACATCTGTATCCAAGCAGAGGCAGAGGTCACAGTGTTAGTGGCAGTGTGAGTGCTGTGTGCATGTGAGTGGGTTGGTTGTGCAGTAGTGTTCAGAATATGTGTAAGGAGCATTATATGTGTCATGTAAAAATGCATTAATAATGTGCAACATATGTGTAAGGGGCACTATGTGGGTCATTATGTGTATAAGGGCATTAATAATGTGCGGCATATGTGTAACAGGGTACTACTGTATGTGTGTCATTATGTGTATAGGTGCACTAATAATGTGCAGCAAATGTGTAGGGGGCACTATGTGTGTCATTATGTGTATAAGGGCATTAATAATGTGCGGCATATGTGTAAGGGACATTACGTGTAAAAGGACATTAATAAAGGTTGTCATAATGTGTAAGGCGCATTATGTTTATAAAGACATTAAAAATGTGTCTCATATGTGTAAGGGGCATTACTGTGTCGCATTATGTGTATAAGGTGCTCTACTATGTAACGTTTATAAGGTAAAGTGATACTACTGTGGGATGTAATATGAATTATGAACACTATCGCAAGATAAAATGTGAATAAAGTTGTAGTACTGTGTGGCGTAATTGGAATTGGGGTTACTATTGTGTGGCCATGCCCCTTGCCAGCAAAAACACACCCCTTTTTGGGCTGTGCGCCAAATGTGCGAACTGTTCCTATTTAAAATATAGGGGGTACAAACCCCAAAATAAGGACTGCTATGGATGAGGGGTGATGGTGCTGGGAAAGAGGTGCAAGGTCAGAGGCAGAACCAGCGGTGGTGCTAGGGGGCACCAGCCAAAATCTTGCCTAGGGCATCATATTGGCTAGGGCCGGCTCTGACCGCGCCGGCTGAATATTTTCCAGACCATACCCGTCAGGACACCGCGTCACAAACTCAGGGAGCCTGTGCAGTGCGAGTGGAGGAGATCAAGCGTCTGACAAGCACAGCATCAACGTGTTTCGTATATACTTCATCAGGAGGCTGGCTTGTCAGACGTGGTTTATATAGAGGCTCAGTGTTCTCCACAGGTGCCGCTAATTAGAGGCTCATCAGCTACTGCCAAACAGCAGCCCACAGACACCAACATTACAGCATTTTACACATACTTTTTCTATATAGAATTGTTTTTGACATGAGAAAGATCAATAAAAGCACATATATGAAACATGAGACTGTCGTGCATAAAACACACATTCATATCATTAATACCACATTTCAGGTGATCCTAAAAGAAAAAGAAACTGTGTCTTTAAACAAGCTTTGACCAATCTTTAGACACTGCAGCATAAAAATAAATTCAGAGGTGGGACAAGCGGAAAGTTTATTATACAGATCCTTACAACAGCAGGTTTATACATAAAAATACTATTTAAACTACTGTACTACATCATAGATCTTCTAGCCACTGATTCATACAACTATATCAACATGTGCATAGGTAAAGTGCTCAGTACCTTCAGATGATTTATATCTCCTATCTATACCTCGTATAATTATCATCCCATTCAGAAATCTTAAAGGGACAGGCAACCAGCATGAATTGTACCTAAATATAACTGATAATTAGATTATCTCTTTCTAATGTATGGGGTCATTTCATCATTTTCATTAAGCCCCCGAGGGATTAGTGTGTCCAGAAATTATATCCAGAAGGTCTCCCTTCCCAATAATAGCTCTTCCCTATTTCCACCATCTTTATTGAGGGCGACATGTTCAATTCCTATAAATGTCAATAAGGAAGGGTCCGCATTATGATGTTCAGCATTCTCCATTCTAGCTATTTAATACCCCTAAGAGTCCTGAGCCTTCTAAGGAGAGTTCCAGAGTGGATTACCTGTGGACTGAGAACGATTACCTTTTAGCTACCAGCGCACCTGTACACACTGCTTTTTGGATGGATATATATATATATATATATATATATATATATAGTGACAGTGCCACCAAAGGGAGTGCTGATGAACAGGCTGCCCAGTGTGTGGCTGGAGGGATCTGCACACACGAGGCTGCTCTTTGTGCAGTGCCCAGGTGAGTCTGGAGCACACAGTCCAATTGTACTGCAGTCAGAGACCAGTGTGTGCTTGGAAGCTACTGGGAGTGCCAGGAGGTCAGTGTCTACTCCTGTGGAAGACGAGGAAGACCACCAAACTCTGACACTGCATTTGTGGAGCTGTGGCAGCCAGCCCAGCCAGGCAGGAGCCTGTGTCACCCTGCAGGTAGCAGGTAAAGACTGTGAGACTATAACTTTGTATGCAGACTAGCTGCCCTGTAAGCTAGGGACCAAGCAATGAGGTAGAGCCCTACACAGGGACTTGGCTGTATATGTTTTGTTTTCATTGTGCTGTCAGTAAAGCATTATTTCATTTATTCACTGGAAACGCTGTGTGAACCATGAGTAAGCACTTAGATATTGCTCTAAGACACCCTTCTACCAAGTGAATTCCCCCCTATCACCACAATATGCTGGATAAGTGGCTTACAAATGTCATGAAGAAAAGTGGATTACAGCAGCTCACTGCACCTGCACTATGGAATGCTCAGCAAAGTGATGAGTTGAGACAGAACCTGTTTTGAAGAATATCAATAGAAAGTTGTCTGTATATATACAAAGATGTGATGCAATGTTATGCAAGTACAAATGTATGGAAATTCGCCAGTTATGAGATATATTGTGTCCTTGAAGAGAAAGTGTGAAATCACAAATATTGAAGAATATCTGCTAACAAAAGCAGAAGTTTTGTGAAATTGTTGCAGCATATAAATGGCTAATGGTAAAATATGTGTTTATCTTGCTGGATGTGCAAATCTGTTTCCCTAGCTCAGGGGTAGAAGGTATGTCTTATCAAACGCTATATGGAGATACCTCTGCAAAAAGCAACTTAAGAGAATGTACTGTCATAGTACATCCAAGAAGAGTGCGGGAGGTCTGGGATTTACCCATCTGAGTGAAAGTCCAATATCCTCTACCATCGGTGTAAGTCCAATATTCTCTACCATCGGTGTAAGTCCAATATTCTCTACCATTGGTGCAAGTCTAATATTCTCTACCAGTGGTGCAAGTCCAATATTCTCTACCAGTGGTGCAAGTCCAATATTCTCTACTATTGGTGCAAGTCCAATATCCTCTACTATTGGTGCAAGTCCAATATTCTCTACCATTGGCGCAAGTACAATATTCAATATTCTCTACCATTGGTGCAAGTCCAATATTCTCTACCATTGGTGCAAGTCCAATATTCTCTACCATTGGTGCAAGTCCAATATTCTCTACCAGTGGTGCAAGTCCAATATTCTCTACCATTGGTGCAAGTCCAATATTCTCTACCATTGGTGCAAGTCCAATATTCTCTACCAGTGGTGCAAGTCCAATATTCTCTACCAGTGGTGCAAGTCCAATATTCTCTACCAGTGGTGCAAGTCCAATATTCTCTACCAGTGGTGCAAGTCCAATATTCTCTACCAGTGGTGCAAGTCCAATATTCTCTACCATTGGTGCAAGTCCAATATCCTCTACCATTGGTGCAAGTCCAATATTCTCTACTATTAGTGCAAGTCCAATATCCTCTACCATTGGTGCAAGTCCAGTATTCTCTACCATTGGTGCAAGTCCAGTATTCTCTACCATTGGTGTAAGTCCAGTATTCTCTACCATTGGTGCAAGTCCAGTATTCTCTACCATTGGTGCAAATTCAATATTCGCTACCATCGGTGACTCATAAATCATTCACTTCTAGTGCTAACCCAAGTGACCCAGACAGTTGGTCCTGACCAGCCCATTGGTTACACCTAAGCCCAAATTTCCTTGCAGGGAATGCTGGTGAATACCACCGATGGAGTAAGATCCCACTGCACCTGTCCTGGATCTTAGTCAACCACCTGGTGTTAATTTTTGTGCTCCATCTACTACCTCTCCATACTAGCTAGCACTTCAGTCTCTGAAGCGAAGGAACTATAGTAAACCTCCTAACTTCATGCCATCCTCAAACCCATCATCACATGGCCCAGTCACTTCTTAATCATCTCCAGTTACCACAGCCCCTGTTTCTCCACCTGTTTAGGTGGTTTCCACTTCAACAGCTTCAAGTTTCTTGCTTTGTCTTTCACCTCCCAGTAGGTTTGATGGGAACCCTAAGCAATGTAGATGGTTCTTGAACAAGTGCGAGATCCACTTTGAGTAGCAACTGGCAAATTTTCCAACTGCTCATACTTGGGTATCCTATATAATTTATTTTCTGACAGGGCTGGGAATCCCCAGTCTGGGAAAGATCAGATCTTCTCTGGTTTCATCTCCACTTTTTGAAAGATCTATGACAAACCGGAAAGAACCACCACTGTCTCTATTGATATTTTAAGATTACACCAGGGTGCAAAGACTGTAGTACAACCAGGGCCGGCTCCAGGCCTACTAGCACCCTGAGCGAGAAAATGTAAAAGTGCCCCCCCCCCCCCATGCGCGCGCCGAAGGCGCGCTCCCGGAAAAGTGGGTGTGGCCTCTGGAAAAGTGGGCGTGGCCTCATAACTTCATATCATCAAACTATAAACATATTTTCACACAATTAGCAGCCTTACACATAGTCACAGTAGTGTTCCTTACACACAATGCCTCCAGTATAGTGCCAGATACACATAATGTGCAGTGCCAGATAGACATGACATGCCCCCCAGCAGTGCCAGCTACACATGACATGCCCCGCAGCAGTGCCAGCTACACATGACATGCCCCGCAGCAGTGCCAGCTAGCCAGCTACACATGACATGCCCCGCAGCAGTGCCAGCTACACATGACATGCCCCCCAGCAGTGCCAGCTACACATGATAGTGTTCACTTTTTAGGGCATGGTGCTGATCACAGGGAGGGCACATTTTTAAGTTAGGAGGGCAAAATGATGTACATACTGCTTGTTGTTCCCGTACCTATATGTCAAAGAATGGACAGTGCGCGCCGGAGGCGCGCAGCAAAAATTAAGGGGAGTTACTTCGTGGGGGAAGGTACGTGGCCACATAATAGTGGCAATTTGCATTACACCACACAGTAGTGCAGCTAATACACACTGCACCAGGTAGAACCTCCTATACACTTTGCGCCAGGCACAGCACTGAGACGCATTGCACCAGGGAGAGCACTGAGACACATTGCCTAGTCACAGACGCCTAGCGGGAACACTACATGACATGCTCCCCAGCAGTGCCAGTTACACGTGACATGCCCCCCAGCAGTGCCAGCTACACGTGACATGCCCCCCAGCAGTGCCAGCTACACGCGACATGCCCCCCAGCAGTGCCAGCTACACGCGACATGCTCCCCAGCAGTGCCAGCTACACGCGACATGCCCCCCCCCCAGCAGTGCCAGCTACACGTGACATGCCCCCCAGCAGTGCCAGCTACATAAATGGCCACACAGTGCCAGATATGCACCCACAGTTCAGATACATAAATGCCCCCAAAGTGCCAGATACATAAATGCCTCCACAGTGCAGATATGCCCCCCACAGTGCCAGATACATAAATGCCCCCACAATGCCAGATACATAAGTGCCCACACAGTGCCAGATACATAAGTGCCCCCACAGTGCCAGATATAAAAATGCCCACACAGTGCCAGATATGTCCCCACAGTGCCATATATAAAATTGCCCCCACAGTGCCAGATATGCCCCCACAGGGCCAGATACATAAATGCCCCCAGTGCCAGATACATAAATACCCACACATTGCCAGATGCATAAATGCCCCCAGTGCCAGATGCATAAGTGCCCCCACAGTGCCAGATAAATGCCCCCACAGTGCCAGAAATGCCCCCACAGTGCCAGAAATGCCCCCACAGTGCCAGAAATGCCCCCCACAGTTCCAGATATGCCCCCAGTGTGCCAGATATGCCCCCAGTGTGCCAGATATGCCCCCACAGTGCCAGATAAATGCCCCCACAGTGCCAGATAAATGCCCCCACAGAGCCAGAAATGCCCCCAGTGAGCCAGATATGCCCCCCACAGTGCCAGAAATGCCCCCACAGAGCCAGATATGCCCCCAGTGTGCCAGATATGCCCCCAGTGTGCCAGATATGCCCCCAGTGTTCCAGAAATGCCCCCAGTGTTCCAGAAATGCCCCCACAGTGCCAGAAATGCCCCCACAGTGCCAGAAATGCCCCCACAGTGCCAGATAAATGCCCCCAGTGTGCCAGATATGCCCCCAGTGTGCCAGATATGCCCCCAGTGTTCCAGATATGCCCCCACGGTGCCAGAAATGCCCCCACGGTGCCAGATAAATGCCCCCACAGAGCCAGATATGCCCCCAGTGAGCCAGATATGCCCCCAGTGAGCTAGATATGCCCCCCACAGTGCCAGAAATGCCCCCAGTGTGCCAGATATGCCCCCAGTGTGCCAGATATGCCCCCAGTGTTCCAGAAATGCCCCCAGTGTTCCAGAAATGCCCCCAGTGTTCCAGATATGCCCCCACATTGCCAGAAATGCCCCCACATTGCCAGAAATGCCCCCACAGTGCCAGAAATGCCCCCACAGTGCCAGATAAATGCCCCCAGAGCCAGATATGCCCCCAGTGTGCCAGATATGCCCCCAGTGTGCCACAAATGCCCCCAGTGAGCCAGATATGCCCCCCACAGTGCCAGAAATGCCCCCACAGAGCCAGATATGCCCCCAGTGTGCCAGATATGCCCCCAGTGTGCCAGAAATGCCCCCCACAGTGCCAGATAAATGCCCCCACAGTGCGATCCATAAATGTTCGACCCCCCCCCCCACCAAATACCTGAGGCGCTGAGAGGGGGAGGAGGAGTGCTGGCGGGAGTGCTGGCGGGCGGGAGAGTGAGGGTCCGAGTGAGGGTGCGGGTGGGCGGGCGGCCACTTGTGTGCGCTATGCGCGGCGCCGGCGTCTGATGTTAGACACCGGCGCCGCGCAGTGCGCATAGCGCACGCCGCACACACGGATGGCGGGACAACGCTGCACACACAGGGCCGGCTCCAGCTTTGAATATGGCGGCGCCAGCGTGCGGCGCCCATTAAGGGTGGCGCCCTGCGCGGCCGCTCTATTCCAACATGCCTAGAGCCGGCCCTGAGTACAACACATCATTCAGTTCCAGACTATAGCATCAGAAGTGAGCTGGAATGAAGATGCCCTTATCGCTGCCTTTTGGAGTGGCCTCTCAGATAGACTTAAGGATGATTTGATAACTCAAGACATTCCAACTCGCTTGGATGACAATCTCCTTATGCAATAAAGTTCAATCGGCACAGAGAGCATATGGTGAAGACAACCAAGTCTAATCATCCATAAGTTTGTCCTATACCTCTGCCAGCATTACCTTTATTCCCAAATGAAAAACTGATGTAGATTAGTCATTCTCATCTTTTAGCAGAGGAGCATCCAAAGCTAATTTTTCTGTCACCTTAGAACACACCGGAGAATCTAAATTCATCACAGCATTACTTGATTCCAGAGCAGCAAAGAATTTCTTTACCCAGGATTACGTTGTCTAACATCGGTTGTCCACGGAAACACTTCCCAGATCTTTATCTCTAACCGCTGTTGATGGGAGTCACATTCCAGATGCTATTATTACTCAGCTAACAGCTCTTCTCAGACTTCGGGTCAGGGTTCTACATTCAGACACCATTTCTTTCCTAGTGATGCCCAAACCCTCTCACACTATTGTTCTTGGGTTGCCCTGGTTAAAGCGTCACAATCCACAATTGGATTGGTCCACCATCCAAGTCACAGCTTGGAGTTCTTACTGCCACAGAAATTGTCTTCAGTCAGTTGTTCTACTACGAGCCTCATCAGACAAAATGGCTGGATTACCTTCCGTTTATTAGTCTTTTAAAGCTGTATTTAGTAAACAGGCAGCTTGATGTTCTGCCACACAAGCAATGGGACAACCCTGTAGAAATGGAGTGGATGTAAAGGACATTGCTGAAATTGCTCGGATTTTGCGTCCCACCACCTGTGATCTGGACCATGCCTCAACCAAGCTTCTAATAGGTTGTATGGATATAATTGGTCCTGTATTTCCACAAATTGTTCAATGCACTTTGCAGACAGGCATATTTCCTGGACCCCTTAAGGAAGCAATTGTTAGACCTCTTCTTAAAAAACCTAATTTAGATCCCGACTGCATTACCAACTACAGACCGGTATCAAACTTTCCTTTCCTAGGAAAGGTTATTGAGAAAGTCGTTGCAAATCAACTGGAAACCCGCCTGACAACCCATGATATTTATGATCCATTTCAATCAGGATTCAGGAGAAGACATAGCACTGAAACAGCCCTGGTGTGTGTGTTAAATGATCTTCTGATGGCAAGAGACAGAGGTGACTGTTCAATATTAATCCTTTTGGATCTCTCTGCAGCATTTGATACCGTGGACCATGGGCTTCTGATTGAGCGACTGATACATTTCTGTGGTCTGGATGGCACAGTCCTAAACTGGTTCAAATCATTTCTCACAGGCAGGTCACAGAGAATATCATCTGGATTATACTCATCACCACCAGTGCCATTGCCATGTGGTGTCCCACAAGGTTCTATACTATCCCCCATGCTTTTTGCAGTATACATGCTCCCATTGGGCGAAATAATCAGGCGCCATGGCCTGGTCTACCACTGCTATGCAGATGATACACAACTGTACTTGTCCTTTGCTCCGGGCACTGATAACCCAATAGCAACCCTAAATGGCTGTCTAGCTGAGCTACAGGAGTGGATGAGCGCCTGTTGGCTATGACTGAACCCAGATAAAACAGAGGTCCTTATGATAGGACTGCAACATCAAAGGACAAGACGGCAGCGTAGCCAACCAACTGGTGATTCAGAATTACAAACCACTGATCGTGTGCGGAATCTTGGCGTTGTCCTGGATGGTGGCTTGACACTTAAACATCAGAAATCAGCCACAATCAAATCCTCATTCTTTCACCTGAGGAACATAGCCAGAATCAAGCACTTAATTCCCTCAGATGATCTGCCAAAAGTCATCCATGCATTTGTATCATCTCGATTAGACTACTGTAATGCCCTCTACCTTGGTCTCCCAGCAAAAGAATTGCAGCGCTTACAGCTGGTGCAAAACACAACTGCCAGGCTGTTACCCAACCAGCCACGTTCTAGCCACATAACAGCCATACTCTACTCCCTTCAATGGCTGCCTGTAGGATGGCGAATCATCTTCAAGATTGGCTTACTGAGTTTTAAAGCCCTACATGACCAGGGCCCAAGGTACCTGAAGCAGCTTTTGACCCCATACTGCCCCACTCCCTTACTGCGATCTGTAGATGAAGGACTTTTAGCAGTACCTAGAATCTACCGTAATTCATCTGGGGGTTGAGCTTTTAGTCATGTGGCTCCGAATCCTTGAAAAGTAGACTCAAGACTTTCCTGTTTACTCAAACATTCCCATAATGTCCCTTTCAGTATCTTCATGCTTCTGTATTTTATGAAAAGCTTTTCTGTACGTCATTATTTTCTGTACTATATTATGCTATGTATCTGTTAAGCGCCTTGAGTCCTATTGGAGAAAGAGCGCTATATAAATAAAATTATTATTATTATAAATGCCACCTAGAGGATGTACATAACCTCTTCTATGCCTGTGACTCGGGCTATGTCAGATTAAATTACAGAGAACCTGAAGAAAGGCTTCATCCAACCTTCTTCCTCTCCTACTGGAACTGGAATTTTTTTTTTTGTCAAGTAGAAAGATCGAGGGCCAAATGTAATAGAGTGAGAGTGTCAGAGAGTGAGAGACTTGGTAAGGTTTTGCAGTTTTTTTTTAAAGTGGCAATCATTTATACTGCAAAACCAGGCTGATCTTGCTGTGTAAATGATTGCCACTTTAAAAAAAAACCTACAAAACCTTACCAAATATCTCACTCTCTGAAACTCTCACTCTATTACATTTGGTCCGGGGTCTTCAATCCTGCATCGATTATCGGGGTCTTAATGACATCACCGTGAAGAATCGGTATCCACTACCACTTGTCACCAAATTTTTGGCAGGATTAGAGGAGCATCAGTTTTTACAATGTTGGATTTAAGAGCGGTGTACAACTTGATCTGGATTTGCAGAGGTGACGAGTGGTAGACTACATTTAGCACCCGGGATGGTCACTACAAATATCTTGGTAAAATATTGTTGGGGAGGGGCCTTAGACTGCACACCTATAGCTGCCAGTAATGTGAGGTGCTACCTACTGAGACTTGTAGTTCTACAGAAGAAAAGGGGGGGTGTTGTAGGTGCACTGTCTCTAGCATTACTGATATCATACAGCTTAGCATATAATAAATAGTGGAGTTTAGTTATGTATTGATCAATGCATGAAGCTGCAGCCCCGCGGCAAGGGACTCCACTCTGCTGCAGTACCTAACACTATAGGGGTTCAAACCTAGGGCACGGGACCCCCCAAAAAACTACAGCATAGCAACCCCAGGGCATCGCAGGGAATAATTATGTGTAGTGAGAAGGATTAAGGGATAGGTGAGAAAGAAAGGGGTGTTATGGGGTGAATTAATATAAGTGAAAAAAACCCCAGAAGAGACTTGTAGTTTTTCTTCTTTTTTGGCTCCTGTACCATACAGGAACCATACATTTTTTCTATACTAGTTCACTGAACTACCTCTGGGAGCACCACCAACCTAGTGCCGGATGTTAATTTTTCAATTATTTATGGCCATATGTTGGTTAGCAGTATAGTCATAGGTTTATCCTATATCAATCAGCAAGTTTTCAGATTGAGAGATCCTGTGCAGCCTCTATCACCCTCTTTTACAAAGTAACCTGTTTACTGAGCTCAGCTCAGCTTTCCAGAGTCTGGCACGGATCCACCGGGACCAAAACCCGTTTCCTCTCTCTCTTTTCAATCTACTCCCTGTTACTCTCTCATATAACATGACTAGTTTTAGTCTCAAAAATGAACTCAGCACAAGACGCAGAACAGAAGATTTAGAAAACATCTTTCCTACGGACATAAACTCTGAAACTGTGGAACAAAATTGGGAAGAAGATTGTCTAAAACTCAAATACTTACTACAACGCCAAACCCGAGTCAACTGGGACCTAACGAGTTTGGAAAATTATCATAAACAGAAAATAGTACCGAGAGGGCTTAGACCTAAACTTTTTCCTTCCTACGAATTGTTTACAGAGAATTTGAAACAGGATTGGGAAGCAACTTTGTTGAAGTGCTCACAGGACCTAATCTGTATCCTTATTAAACATAATAACTTTGTCCTTGACGACTGCTCAAAAGAAATCGAACAATTAGGGAAAAGTCTGGAACAATGGGAACAGAATTCCAAGTTCCAGAGTAAATTTGAGAATCTCAAGAAAGATCTACAGATCTATGAACAGATCATTATAGATCGCAAAAAGAGCAAATTTTCAAGGGACAAAAGAGATTTCGTCAATAACAAGGTCTTCTATTGGACTAGACCAACAAGGAAAGGGCGTTTTACAGGACGCCCCCAAACTCCATCATCCTCGGAAACTGAACTCTCAAGTATAGAAGAATACGATCATCAGACACGGGATCCAAGGAACACGACGACCTCCAGACGAGAAAACAACACGGTATCCGGTTTTTTAGAACAAACCCGAGGTGCACGGGATTTCAACACCAGAGGAAAAGAGAAAAAAGAAAAACAAGGAGGGGCAAGAAGAAGAGGCCGGGAAAAATGGGGGTCCCCATCTCCCAACAGATACCCAAGCCGCAGGAACCAGAAATAAACCATGACTCTAACCAATTACAGATTATCAATCTATCTGAACATGTCCTGACGGAAGATCAACAACGAGTATTGAGAATGGGCCTCAGTTTTTCACCCACAACCAAATTTAATCGATTTCAATGGCAGGTGAATCTACAACTTTTTGGCCGTAAATTATTACTCGCCAAATATTTTTCCAAGCAATCATCACCATCAGACCCCGCACTCGATCTGCCACCTGTAACCGGCTTGTCCTCCTTAGAAGAAGAAGCTCTGGAAGCCCTGGAAGAACTTATGGATACCACGGTACCCACACAATCCAAAAGGACTACTCTCAAGAAAAAATCAACTTTTTTCCCAAAGATAATACTTGCCCGGAGGTCAAGGTGTTTACCAACATGGTTTCCCGTGACCTGGATAAATTGTACCAAAAAAGAAAGTTTTCCAAACCAGTAGGTAACCTATCCAAGAATGAACAGAAAGCTATCAGAGAAATCCAATCATGGACCGACATTTTGATCAAACCCTCGGACAAAGGGGGGAATGTGGTAATATGGCCAGTGGAAATGTATCTGAATGAAGCTAATAAACAACTTAATGACCAATCCTGCTATAAAAAAAGTTTATTCGATCCTACAGCCAATTACACGCAACAGTATATGAGGATTGTGGATCAAGAACACAATTCGGGCAGCATAACCAAAGGTGAACATGAGTTTTTATCTGTTACCAACTCCAGAACTCCAACATTTTACCTCCTACCGAAGGTACATAAGAACTTGGATAACCCCCCAGGTCGGCCAATTGTATCAGGTAATGGAGGCTTACTTGAGAAAGCCTGTATCTTCATAGACACACACCTGAGAGATCATGCGTTGAGCCTCCCATCGTATACCAAAGACACCACCGATGTCCTTCGAAAAATTAATACCATCGAACTAGATGAGACACATTTATTGGTCAGTTTGGATGTGGAGGCTCCATATACCTGTATCCGACACGATCTGGGTATACGAGCTGTTGAGTACTTTCTCAAAATGGAAGAAATGACGGAATTTCACCATTTCCTGCTCCGACTCTTACATTTTGTATTACATCACAATTTTTTCACCTTTAACAACCTCTTTTACACCCAGGTAAGGGGCACAGCAATGGGGGCGGCTTGTGCCCCCACATATGCGAACCTCTTCCTGGGGTGGTGGGAAAGGGAGTACGTATTTACAGACAATATGGAGGAACATATTCACCATGTCGCTCTATGGACTCGTTACATAGACAACATTTTTTTGATCTGGAGTGGAACATCAGAGGAACTCGGTTCGTTCATAGATAATCTTAACAACAACAACAACTTAAACCTCAGGTTCACTTTTGAATGTAACTCAAACAGCATCTCCTTTTTGGATCTCCGAATTTACAGAGACGATCGGAATTTCCTCTCAACAGAAATTTTTCGCAAAAACACGTCTACAAATACTCTGTTACACCAGACCAGTTCCCACTTTCCCCCCACGATTACCAATATCCCCAAAGGGGAGTTTTTACGTCTACGAAGAAATTGTTCCAATGATGATGTATTTGCCACCCGCAGTAAAGAACTGGCATTGAGACTGAAAGAACGTGGCTACAGTTCTAGGTCCATTAAAAAAGCCAAAAAGGTCGGCTTTCACACACCAAGGGAGACATTAATTTTTCAGGACTCTAAGACCACTAAAGACAGTACGACCATTCGATTCGTGGGTGATTTCTGCGATGAATGGAAAGAAATCAAATCTGTTTTACAACGACACTGGTCTATTCTGCTATCCGATAATGATTTATCACAAAAACTCAATAACACGATAGATCTCAGCTGGAGACGCTCTCCAAACTTGAGAGACCAGTTGGTCAAAAGTCATTTTACATCAAGACCTGCACGAGACCCGATTGCAATAGGAAGCTACCCCTGTGGAAACTGCAAAATTTGTGAACATATAGTCAACCTTCAAACAATAAGCGACAGATATGGGGACACCATTAAAATCAAGGACTTCTTCAACTGTAAAAGCACCAACGTAATTTATTGCATATCATGCTCGTGCGATTACAAATATGTAGGAATCACCACACGGATGCTGAAGCAGAGGGCTCTTGAGCACATGAGCAACATCAGAAATGCAAACAGAGACCAACAAAGGATGAAGCAACTAACCTCAGTCTCCAGACACTTTCTGCAACAACACTCCTGCTCTCCACAGGATCTAAAAATATGTGGCCTAGAGCAAGTTAAAATGGGAATTAGAGGTGGAGACATTATGAACATACTCCTGAAGAAAGAAAGTGAATGGACTTTCTGTCTGAATACTCTAGCTCCCAATGGTCTCAATGAGTACATCAACTACAGTGTTTTCCTGTAACCCCTGTTTTCATCACACTTCAACATTCATCTCTTCAGCAAATCTAATTTTAACTCCTTTAATTCATAGATAGCTTCGCCAGTCTCCTCACTCCTACTCTTTCTCTCTTCCACTTCCTTCTTTCACTACCTTTACTGATTGACAACCCAGCTGCTCCTTTTAACCTTCTCAGTCACTCCATCTCATAACCGCTTCTTTCTTCATCACCTGTCACATCTCCACCTCTTCTACACTTAAATCACACTCAGTCCCTCCCTCTCCTTTGCCCTTCTCATTCACCATCTCCGACTTCCGCCCTGCCCTCGATATTCTCACCATCCCCCCACCACCACAACTACTGTGCATCTACACAGTTTCCAAGCACATCATTCCCCCCTTCCCTTCCTGTCCTCTTCATTTACTGCACTTCTTTCCCTCTTCCCCTCCCCCCTTTCCCCTCCCCCCCTTCCCTTTTCACTTCACTGCCCACCACATTTGCACTCCGTGCAAACATACACTTTTCACATTCAGCTTTGCTGTTTCCTCTCCTTCCCTCACCTCACTACCTCACCCCTACCCCACTCTCATCATTCCTAAACCTCTCGTTCAGTCCTCACTTTCACATATCCATTCAGGCCTTTTTCTATTTCTATTTCTATTTATTATTATCTTTATTTTTATTTTTATTTTTATTTATTTATTTTTATTTCTATATTTATTTTTATTATTATTTCTATTTTTAATTTTATTTTTATTTTATTTTTATTTTTATGTTTATTATTTATTTTTAATTTAAATTTTATTATTATTATTATTATTATTATCATCATCATCATTATTTTTATTTTCATTTGCATTTATAGTTATTGTTGTTTTCATTTTTATATTTATAATTATTTTTATTTTATTTTATTTTTATTTTATCTTTTCATCATTATTATTATTATTTTCATTTTATTGTTATATTTATTTTTATTTTTATTTTCATTTTCATAATTATTTATTTTTATTTTATTTTTATTTTTATTTTTATTTTGATACACAGCTTTGGCATTAACGTCGTGCTACACACAGCACAACTGCTTGTTTCCAACAGTACTAACTACACAGTGCAATCCAATACTTAATTATTTAACAAGTCCCATTAAGGGTTTTCCCATTCATTTTGACACACATCTTCCCAAACACCACAATTTTCATGCAATTTAGTACTAAGGGCACATGACCACATAGGGAACTACATTATGTTATTTTAATTCTGCGTCTATATAACTCTGAGCATATAATTATTTCAATCAGTGATTTCAGCAATCAATTTATCAATCACCAGGACCCATCAGGTCCCTATAAATCAACAACAGAGAACCAGGGAGCAGGCACTCCGTGAACAAGCTCCCGTAGCGAAACGTACGTCGTCACTTCCAGTTCCGGTTTCCGAACTTCCGGTCGACGGACCGCGGACACCGGCGTCTCTCTGCTGCACTCACCCTCCATCACGGACCTTGAGCGGCGGTCTCCACTGACCAAGGGGGCTATTTCACCCCTCCACCTAACAGTAGGATATTGTCTTTATGTCTGATGCCCCATCGGATTTAATATCTCCGCAATAACTGCTAAAAAATAATTTGTTTTTGTTGCACTAAATTTCTCAGATACTTATGTGACTTTTCATTATTAACATTATTTTGACCTGAAATACTTGTGAAACACGGCAACAATTGGACAGCATCAGGCTTGTTAGTATGCCGAACTCTGGTCCAGGACTCATCTTTAAATTTGATACCTTCATTATCATCAATACATATTTTGGTGCTATTAGTGTCTGGACTTAAAGAGCTCCTAAGTATTCCACCTAAGACTTGGGATTTTTCAGTACACAGTACTTGGTTCCGGGCATCATAAAACAGGATATATTCACCTGCGGTCAAACCACACTAAGTATGCCCAACCTCGTCTGATCTTGGAAGCCAAGCACTGTGGGCCAGGTCAGTACCTGGTTGGGAGACCACCAGAGAATACTTGGTACTGCAGGTATTTATATCCCAACTCAAAACATAGGACCCGGAGCCTAAGTATTGTTATTACTTACTATATCTACTTCAGATTATGGAAGCAGACTCTCACCAATTAACAGGGTTGAGCCCAGCTCGTTAGATAGAGAAATACACACCTCTTTCTTCCGGAACACTGTCATTGTTATTATTATTCCATATTATAGGTCCATTTCATTCATTGTTTCGGAAGAAGATAAATCTATACATTGTTCATACTTTAAGTGTAATAATAATAATAATAATTTTATTTATATAGCGCTCTTTCTCCAATAGGACTCAAGGCGCTTAACAGATATATAGCATGATATAATACAGAAAATAATGAAGTACATTTTCATAAAATACAGAAGCACGAAGATACTAAAAGGGACACTATGGAAATGCTTGAGTAAACAGGAAAGTCTTGAGTCTACTTTTGAAGGATTCTATAGTTGGGGCCTCTCGCACTGTGCGGGGAAGTGAGTTCCATAGAGTCGGAGCCGCATGACTAAAGGCTCGACCCCCAGATGAATTACGGTAGATTCTAGGTACAGCTAAAAGTCCTTCATCTACAGATCGCAGTAATCGAGTGGGGCAGTATGGGGTCAGAAGCTGTTTCAGGTACCTTGGGCCCTGGTCATGTAATGCTTTGAAACTCAGTAAGCCAATCTTGAAGATGATTCGCCATCCTACAGGCACCCATTGAAGGGAGTAGAGTATGGCTGTTATGTGGCTAGAACGTGGCTGGTTGGGTAACAGCCTGGCAGTTGTGTTTTGCACCAGCTGTAAGCGTTGCAATTCTTTTGCTGGGAGACCAAGGTAGAGGGCATTACAGTAGTCTAATCGAGATGATACAAATGCATGGATGACTTTTGGCAGATCATCTGAGGGAATTAAGTGCTTGATTCTGGCTATGTTCCTCAGGTGAAAGAATGAGGATTTGATTGTGGCTGATATCTGATGTTTAAGTGTCAAGCCACCATCCAGGACAACGCCAAGATTCCGCACACGATCACTGGTCTGTAATTCTGAATCCCCGAGTGTAAGTCCAGTTGGTTGGCTATGCTGCAGTCCTGTCCTTTGATGTTGCGGTCGTATTATAAGGACCTCTGTTTTATCCGGGTTCAGTCGTAGCCAGCTGGCGCTCATCCACTCCTGTAGTTCAGCTAGACAGCCATTTAGGGTTGCTATTGGGTTATCAGTGCCCGGAGCAAAGGACAAGTACAATTGTGTATCATCTGCATAGCAGTGGTAGACCAGGCCATGGCGCCTGATTATTTCGCCCAATGGGAGCATGTATACTGCAAAAAGCATGGGGGATAGTATAGAACCTTGTGGGACACCACATGGCAATGGCATTGGTGGTGATGAGTATAATCCAGATGATACTCTCTGTGACCTGCCTGTGAGAAATGATTTGAACCAGCTTAGGACTGTGCCATCCAAACCACAGAAATGTATCAGTCGCTCAATCAGAAGCCCATGGTCCACGGTATCAAATGCTGCCGAGAGATCCAGAAGGATTAATATTGAACAGTCACCTCTGTCTTTTGCCATCAGAAGATCATTTAACACACACACCAGGGCTGTTTCAGTGCTATGTCTTCTCCTGAATCCTGATTGAAATGGATCATAAATATCATGGGTTGTCAGGCGGGTTTCCAGTTGATTTGCCACCACTTTCTCAATAACCTTTCCTAGGAAAGGAAGGTTTGATACCGGTCTGTAGTTGGTCATGCAGTCGGGATCTAAATTAGAAAAGAAAAAAGTGTACCAGCGCTGGCTGAATAAATTTAGATTAATACTTTATCAGTAGTTATAAATATAATAATAATAATAACCTTAATAATATAATAATAATAATAATAATAATAATAATAATAATAATGAATGGATGGTTTGTTCTATATAAAAAAGTAACAATTTAATAGCATATCACATATGACAATTCTAAAAAGGAGGAATTCCTCTTGCCACAAAGTGGTAATAAAGGCTTGGGTATAGCTTGTCTGGACAGAATTGGATAAAATTCACATTCTCCACTGTTTATATTGTCCAATCCTATAGGTTAGGACAGCCTCCCTCTGTTGCATTCACTGTACTCGGTATATATTTACCAAATCCCCTTGTTGATGAGCATCAGCCTTGGAACAAGTCCTTTGTATAGCTGTGGGGGTAACCAGTTTGATGGAGAGATCCAGTGATGGGAGATAGGTCCAAATTGTGCCAAGGAGGAAGCTGGATTTTACCAGTGAAACGCGTTGAGCTTTTTCCTACTAGACTTGAGCCCACTTGCTCTATCAGGACTCCATTCTCCTTACCGGCCCGCAAAAGCCGTGTCCTCCTTGGCACAATTTGGACCTATCTCCCATCACTGGATCTCTCCATCAAACTGGTTACCCCCACAGCTATACAAAGGACTTGTTCCAAGGCTGATGCTCATCAACAAGGGGATTTGGTAAATATATACCGAGTACAGTGAATGCAACAGAGGGAGGCTGTCCTAACCTATAGGATTGGACAATATAAACAGTGGAGAATGTGAATTTTATCCAATTCTGTCCAGACAAGCTATACCCAAGCCTTTATTACCACTTTGTGGCAAGAGGAATTCCTCCTTTTTAGAATTGTCATATGTGATATGCTATTAAATTGTTACTTTTTTATATAGAACAAACCATCCATTCATTATTATTATTATTATTATTATTATTATTATATTATTAAGGTTATTATTATTATTATATTTATAACTACTGATAAAGTATTAATCTAAATTTATTCAGCCAGCGCTGGTACACTTTTTTCTTTTCTACTGTTTAGTTTTGAGGGACTGACCTTCCTCTTACCTGCTGCTGTTGGCCGCGCACTTACGTATTTGCGGGATCTAAATTAGGTTTTTTAAGAAGCGGTCTAACAATTGCTTCCTTTAGGGGTCCAGGAAAAATGCCTGTCTGCAAAGAGCATTGAACAATTTTTGCAAAGACAGGACCAATTATATCCATACAACCTATTAGAAGCTTTGTTGAGGCTGGGTCCAGACCACAGGGGGTGGGACGCAAAATCCGAGCAATTTCAGCAGTGTCCTTTACATCCACTGGGTCAAAGCTGGTCCATGAAGGCAGGTAGCTTATATTGGCAGGCTTTGTAGTTTGGCACTCCTTTGATGGCACTGTGGAGATTCCAGCCCGGATGGTGGATATTTTATCTGCAAAGAAGTTTGCAAACTCGTTGCATCTTGCCTGGGAAAGGGTCTCATCAGTCTGCAGGCATGCTGGCTTGCAAAGCATTTCCACTGTGCGGAAAAGTTGAGCTGGCCTATTGTTTGCTGCTGTGATCTCATTTGACAGGAACTGTGATTTCTTACGAGTGATTGTCGATTGATATTCTTCGTTATGCTTTATTAGTTTTATTTTGTCATCCACTAGGTTAGTCTTCCTCCATCGTCTTTCCAGTCTACGCCCCCTTTTCTTGAGCTCACTAACACTGTTGTCGAACCATGGAGCTTGACGTTGTGGTTTGCGAGGTCTTATACGCACAGGGGCGATAATATCAATTGCAGCCATAACATCCCTATTATAATAACGGACTAGGGAACAGGGATCTTCACAGGCACCCAGTACAGCAGAGAGATCCAGATTTGCTGCAAGAGCCTGGGGAGTCATACCCCTCCTTCGACGATACCTGGTCAACTCCACGGGCAGAGATCTTATTTGAGGGGTTGCAACTGAGAACCAGAGGGAGTAGTGGTCTGACCAGATGACTGGGTTTATTTTTAGGTCAGTGACTTCTAATCCAATCTGAAAGACAAGATCAAGAGTATGACCACTTTTATGTGTGGCAGAGGGAATGACCTGTGTGAAGCCCAGACCATTCATTGTGCACAGGAGGTCTTGGCCAAGGCGTGAGAGCTCATCATCCACCCATGCATTGAAATCCCCGCGGATGAGCCATCTTTGATGTTCCAGAACCAGGCCAGCAACAGTGTCTGCAATTTCTTGTAGAAATATCTTTCCATCTCCAGGTGGACGGTAAATGAGAAGTACTCTGAAACCTAATCCTGTCGAACTCCGGGCAGCAATGCACTCGAATGAGCGAGTAGTTTCAATAGGGTGGACCCTAAGTTTAAGTTCTTTTTTGAAGCAGATAGCCACCCCGCCACCCCTGCGGTCCAGTCTTGGGTTGTGGATGACAGAGTAGTTTGTTGGTACTGCAGCCTCCAATATAGGTGCTGCATTTTCATCTAGCCAGGTCTCTGTAATACAGGCTAGATCTGCAGATTCAATAAGGTCAGCAATTGTTGCAGTCTTGTTTCTTATAGATCTGGCATTACAAAGAACTGACCTGATTGGGCAAACCAGAGGGCCTTCAGTTTTCTTTATGTTAATTGCAGGAGCTCTGGGTATGGGGGTCACAAAGCAAGAGTTGACCGTTTTGTCCTTCCAAACATAGGGCCGTCTTTTGGGTATCACTTCTATTTGATTGTTCTTTGAGTATGGGGGTGAGCAGGTGGGCAAAGGACGTAGATGGTTACCGGGGGAAATACATTTCCGGCCTGCTCGCTTCCCACGAATGCGCCTGTGTTTTCTTTTTAAAATGCCAAGGGATTGGAGAATAGAAGCCTGTGATGGTGTGATAGGAACTGCAGAACGTGGTGGGCGGAGTGAAAGAATGAAGCTGGAGCAATACGTATACATTTGGACATCAATGACAGATTACTATAAGTTTGAGCTGCATATGATGATGATGAGAGAGGGAGAGAAAGCAGTGTGTTTTTTTTTTTTTCCTTTTTGTGTTTTGTTTTCCCCCAATTCGGTATGTGATCCAAAATTATAATGGGTTTATGAACAAAGTTATTGCTATAACCTATTGGGTATATTTGAAGCAAGTAATAAATAAAATAACTGCTGATTTAGTCAATTATCCTAGGATAGGCAGTCTTTGGAAAGGTGTTAGAAGCCAGTTCCTACTGTGTAGGTGTGAAAAGTCTCAGTGTGAGAGGCCTTTGATGTAGATTTCTTGTGTGGGGGGTAGTGATAACATGTCCTGGGAAATGGATCCTGAGTTGAAACAGTGAGCCTTCAGCAATTCAGAGCCTGAATATACTGATATTAGTAGATTAATGCAATAAGTCAGTTATTTGTTGCTCAGAGAACAGAGGTGGATGATGTCTAAGTGAGGGGCTGCATGTAGCCAAATATAGGTTGTAGTCCACAGTACCTTATCTGGGTAATGTCCAATGCAGGGTACAGCAGCTGCTAAACTGAAGGATTTCTCAGTGGAGATATGCAGAGGATTCAGTCCAGGATTCAATCTCAGCGCAGGAATGCAATCCGTTGGTTTTGATGAGATGTCCGCGTAGAGTAGTACAAGTTAAAGGTAAGTCCTTGGATATTTATGATGATTCATAGGTCAGTTGTGGTGAATTTAAGCTGTTTTATGGAGATGATCAGGAGCATACAAAAGGAGAGGCAGCCATCTTGGGCGCCAGTATCCACGAGTCTTCTAACTAGTTCTTCTAACATTCGAGAGACATCTATATATTTTTGCCAAACGGAGCCAGTCAGTTTGATCTGTATTACCTTGTACAATCAACTATGTTCAAATCGGATGGATTAACCTTTCAATTAATAGATAGTATCTTTATCATTTTTCAGTTCCTTTTTGCCTTATAGACCCTTATTTTTGAGGAATACTAATAAAAGTTATATTTTAATATTACAATATTACACAATTTACTACTAAAGTGTGCCCCAGAAGAGACTTGTAGTCTTTCTTCTTTTTTGGCTCCTGTACTATACAGGAACCATACATTTTTTCTATACTACCCCCCAAAAAACCACAGCATAGCAACCCCAGGGCATCGCAGGGAATAATTATGTGTAGTGAGAAGGATTAAGGGATAGGTGAGAAAAAAAGGGGTGTTATGGGGTGAATTAATATAAGTGAAAAAAATGTGTAACATGTATAATAAACAAACGGTGAAAGTGCCAAATTAAATGTAATGCTGCGATGCCCTGTTGTCGCCCAGCCACGGCAGTCCAGGAGGCCCCGTACCCCAAATATTGTTGTGCAGCTGCGCACTGGCAACTGATTGCCTAAATGAGGAGCCGCTGTGCAGAAACAGGTGACCAGACTATGCTGTACACCAATGTAGTAATAGTATGTGCTGCGCTCAGCCTGGTGTCGCTGTTGTTAGTATCTGAGAAATGTAGTGTTGTGTAACTAACAATTCATGCACGGGTAAAGAGACAAATTGTCTTCGTTTCACAGTAACAAGAATGTATACACAGTGGATTGATGTATATTAGCATACAGGAATAAAGACAGGGGTGGAAAAGGGAAAAAAATGAAAATGTTTCCTGTGGATCAGAGTCTGCGTCTGTAGCCGAGACGGTTAATGGTGCAAGTTCACGACGGTTATGTAGTACATGGGTAACAACAGATATGAGTTTATAATACAGACTCAGCAGCGTTCCCGGTGTAGATAGTAAGTCTGTGAGTGGCGGCGTCCCGCTCACTCACTATTTGAATGAATACTCTTCAGTACCTGAGTGATGTAGCGGTGTCGGGGAGATCCTCTTCTTCCCCGGGTGCCTCTGTGCTCCGGACTTACTGTCCTTCCTATCTGGTCCAGGGGATCACTCAGTATGAGTGTCCACTAGGACATGGAGAACGGACAGGAGTCAGCCACAGCCTGGGGAGGGAATGTGGTATGGTCCGGCTTTGACTGCCTTCCCTTACAGCACCCCCTCCACTATGGAGACTTACCTTCTGGTGTCCCACTGGGAATCTGTGTATTCTCCTCGAGTGGTGATGCCGCTTAGTTAATCTTTGTTGGTCCGTGCACGGATCTTGGCGTTCTCTGTGATTTCTCTCTGCGTAACGATTGTTTCTCCACCGACGCGTTTCAACCAATTTCTGGTCGTCTTCTGGGAGTTGTGACCAGGGGCGTCAGAACGTTTTTAGGTTGGGGGGGTCCAAGATATAATCTGAGTTTGGCGCCCCTATCTTCCCAGCACACTGTTACAGTGGGTGACATGAAAGGCATATGTGCCGAGGCATCATTATGATTATTAGCATTACCAGTAACATGGTAAGCACGGGATCTGGTTTGGATCCCGGCAGTCGAAATATCTACGCCGGAATTCCGACACTGCTTGGAATGCTGGCGTTGGCATACCGAATAGGATCACAATCCCGGCGCCAGATCCTGGACGTTTGTGTACTGGGCAACCGGAGAGGTAAGCCACGGAGGGTGGAAGTAGGGGGGAGTGGAGGTTAGGTTTAGGCTGCGAGGGGGAGGGTTAGGTTTAGGCTACGGGAAGGGGGCGTTAGGGTTAGGCAACCCCCGGGAGGGTTAGGCTGCAGGGAGGGGGGTTCAGGTTAAGGCTGTGGGAAAGGGGGAATTAGGGTTATGCACCCCCAGGTTTAGGCTGTGGGGAGGGGTGGCTAGGGTTAGGCTGCGGGGAGGGAAGGTTAGGCACTAAAGTGGGGGGGTTGAGTTCGACTGCGGTGAGGGAGGGTTAGGGTTAGGCTGCGGGTATTGGAGGGTGAGGGTGCAGGTAGGGAGGGTTAGGGAGGTAGAGGGGGGAGGGTTAACTCCCAGGTGTCGGATTCTGCGCATGGGGGTGCAGCTTTAGGTGTTCTTACCGCCAGCATCTCTATACCATCCAATAAAAAGCATATGCTACTATTGTGTGAGTAAAATAATAATACATTTTTGTAAAAAGCATCTTGTTCCTCAGCTCTCACAGAGTGGACAATGGGGGTCATTCCGATCCGTTCGCACGCAGCGGTTCTTTGCTGCAGTGCAAACGGGTTGGAACTGCGCAAATGCACGGCGCCCGCAATGCGCACGCGCTTCATTGCACAGCCGTCGCCGGGCAACGTCCAGAAGAGAGAAGAAAGTGATCGCTAGCGCGATCGCAAGAAGACTGACAGCGGGGAGGCATTCCGGGGCGGATACTCGCCGTTTTCCAGGCGTGGATATCCGCCTGCAGGCGTGTCCAGGCGTTTGGAGGGTGGATGTCTGACGTCAATTCCAGGACCTTCATCACTGGATCCATCGCACAGGGTAAGTAACTGCAGGGCTAGTCTTGTTTTACACAAAACGTTTTTAGCATAGCATGGTGCACAAGCGATCGCAGCCCTGCTATGCTAAAATACACTCCCCCATAGGCGGCGTCTAGTTGATCGCACCAGCAGCAAAAAGTTGCTACGTGCGATCAACTCGGAATGACCCCCAATGTGCAAGCAGTTGAATAATATATACTGTACCCTGGCTGGTCTCTGTGTCAGCTTGACAGTTCAGCCCCACATACATAAGTTAATATCTCATAGTGCTTAGGGAAGCACTGACTGGTTTCTGATATACTGCCAAACTTGCAAAAGTGGGTACCTTGCGGTGAGCATACTCTCCTCAATTTTTGTACTGGGGACGTCATGAGATCAGATGTCACGGTCAGACCCCGGCCAGAAGCAGCATCAGGGCCGGACTGGGACTAAAAATAGGCCCTGACATTTAACACACACAGACCCACCTCGGTGTCTGCATCTGGCTCCTCCCCTTACTATTCCTGACTCCTCCTACTTCTTAGTCTATGCTTTTACAAATATAATTAATATTAGAACAACATGCAAGTATACATCATTCTCTGTATTAAAATACACACAACAGAGTTATCCTGCAGGGGATTAAAATATGTGCCATAAACATTTGGTATTTGGTTAGTTCTGTTAGGTAAAGCTGGCACTGCATTGGTGTAGGTCAAATTCATAATAAGCCACACTTAAGGGCCCCCAGTTCATAGTAACACACAGTAGGATACGCAGTTCATGTTATGCCACATATTATATTAGTAATGCCCCTTAGAGCACATTATGCTGCACATTATGCTACTTAGAACACAAACTGTAAGTACTTCACTAGGACAGCTCCCACTGTGTCCGCCATGGACATACTGTCATAGGCGTGCACAGCACATTTTATTAGGGGGTGCACCGTCGGAGGGGTGTGTCTAGCACCGCTTTTTGGGCGTGTCTAGCACCATCTATTGACGCAATATAAAATTTCCACCCTTGTACCAATCCTCATAAAGCAGATACATTGTCAGATGTTGTGGTGTGCACCAAACAAACACCCCTGATGGCACTCATTGCAATTACACTGCTCCTCCTCAGCCTGGTCTGGCTCCCCCTCTCTTTCCCCTGCAAACTGCAGCAGCTTACTTACAAGTCAGTCACTCACTGACACTGACAGTCGCAGACTAGCACTGCTGCTGCTGCTGGAAAAACGAGTGACGTGTCAATGCTGCTGCCGACCGCCTGCCAGTATTGAATTGGTCTTCCTAAGAGGAACGCAGGCTGCCTGCTAATCCTCATAAGTGGCTGGCGTTGGCATAGCATAGGAGAGAGGTGAGCATGTGGCGGGTGTGGCGGGTGGGCGTGCGAGCAGCATGACATCATCACGTCACATCACGCTGTTTTTGTACATGGAGGTGGAGCCGGGAGTTTGAAAGCCGGTGGCAGTGGCACCTTTCATTAACCCAGGCGTCCGGTCAGTAATACAGTCCTGACAGGGTGCAGCACAGAGGGGACAGTAATCAGCCTGCTCGGCGATCACTGCATCAGGCATGTGAGATCGGGGTGCCAGACATTAGGGGGTGCCAGACATTAGGGGGTGCCTGTGTTGTTGTTGTCATACTGTTAACCGGGGTTCCTATCACGAGTTATATGGTGTGATTGGTGTGGCTGGTATGAGTCTTACCCGGGATTCAAAATCCTTCCTTATTGTGTCAGCTCTTCCGGGCACAGTATCCTAACTGAGGTCTGGAGGAGGGTCATAGTGGGAGGAGCCAGTGCACACTCCTGTATGAATAGCGGCTCCGCAGGAGACTGGGCACATCTAAAGAAAGATTAGGTACTATCTGGTGTGCACTGGCTCCTCCCTCTATGCCCCTCCTCCAGACATCAGTTAGGACACTGTGCCCGGAAGAGCTGACACAATAAGGAAGGATTTTGAATCCCGGGTAAGACTCATACCAGCCACACCAATCACACCATACAACTCGTGATACTATATCCAGTTTGACAGTATGAAAACAACTGAGCCTCTCAACAGATGGCTCAACAATAACCCTTTAATAACAATAACTTTGTACAAGTATTGCAGACAATCCACACTTGGGATGGGCGCACACCTATGCATACTGTATGCAATTTAAAAAAACAAAACAAATTAGAAGCAGCCTTGCGCTTTAAAAATGCTGCTGGTTCTCAGAACAAGTGTACACCTAAAAACACTTCATAACAAGGACACTAAATAAAACAGAAAAGACTGTATATATAAATAGTACAATCCTATATATATATATATATATATATATATATATAATCGCCAGTAGCGGATCTTTCCACGGGCAAGCAGGACTTTTGCCCGGGGCGCCGCCTTCCGGAGGGTGCCGGCGCCATCCGGAGGGCGCCGCACCATGGCAAGTTCCGCTGCTGCTGTGCCCCCCGCTGCCCGCTCTGTCCCGCTGCGAAGAGAACCAGACGCGTGGTTCCCTTCGTGGAGAGGACCTTTGCTGTGCGGTGCGCGATGACGTCATCGCGCACCGCACATCATTTCAGCGGTGCTACTACTGTACAGGGGGCGTAACTGACCACGCCCCCTGTATGAAGCCATGCCCCTATTGCCGGCGGGGCGCAAAAAGCCCTAGAATCGGACCTGATAATCGCTAAATGACGGCTCTCCACTCAAAGAAATAGTAGGTGCAGTACCTGGTGCCCTCCATGGCTCTATAATAGGGTTCACTACGATCTGCCGGCGGCCGGCCTCCCGGCGACCAGCACACCGGCGCCGGGAGGCCGGCCGCCGGCTTACCGACAGTGTGGCGAGCGCAAATGAGCCCCTTGCGGGCTCGCTGCGCTCGCCACGCTACGCGCACCACACTATTTTATTCTCCCTCCAGGGAGGTCGTGGACCCCTTTGAGGGAGAATAAGTGTCGGTATGCCGGCGGTCGGGCTCCCGGCGCCGGTATGCTGGTCGCCGGGAGCCCGACCGCCGGCATACTGAAGACCACCCCTATAATAAATGGTAGTGTAACGGGTGACACTCCAAGGCGGATATTCAAACAGTTGAATACCCCCCAGGAGTTTGTAATAGACACGCTTACCTTTTTGCATGCTATTATCCAGTTGTCCCTGCTGGCTCCGGGGGGTGGGGGGGGGGATGCTGCCATTGGTTGGGGGGCTTATTGGAGACAGAGGAGCATGAGCTGAGGGACGAGCATGCGAAGCAGGACGGTGGTGAGATGTCAGACTAGCTAAGGACTGTACTGGTCAAAAGGGAGGAGAGGCGGGCGTAATAAGTAGTCAGTCAGATGCGGAGCAGTGCGCAAGGGGAACTGCGAAGCACAGCAGGCACTGGAGTCACACAGTGCGTGAGTATGTCTGAGTACTCAGTAACCGCAGGAGGGGAGGGGCCGGCAGCAGTGTGTCAGCAGAGGAGGTCGGAGAGGATGGAAGGAAACGGAAGCCTCCGGACCGCCTCCTTCCTCTTTGGGTCCCGGTGCAGTACTAGTTCCGCCGCTGCGCGGCGGGTGTTTAACAGCAACGCTCCCAGCGCCAGCGTGACGGGAGGCAGAGGCGCTAATACACAGGCGCATCAGCGGTATTTCGCCGCCGCTCCTCTGCCCCAGTGTTGGCGCCTGTCTCATGTTTGGGGGGAGCGAACTGCCCCCTTGCCCCCCCCATTCCGACGCCCCTGGTTGTGACTACAAATATCTTGTCACGCCCTTCGGCCTCTGCAATGCCCCTGCTATATTCCAGCACTTTCTGAGACCTGTTATATTAATGTGTAATAGTTTATCTTGACACTAAAAATTTTTTTCTCCTGATCTCAAAACCCATCATTCTCAGGTGCAAGAAATTCTCTTTAGACTCAGGGAAAATAATCTGGATGGAAAGATTGAAAAGTGTATCTGTGAAGTTTTTTTTATTCCATTCCTTGGCTATAATAATATCTCTGGATCTGAGATTCAATCCCAGGGAAGTTACAAGCCACCCGTGATTGGCCAGTTCCTAACACTTTAAAAGCCATCCAGCATTTTCTTGACTTCGCCAATTACTTCTGAAAGTTCATTAAGGAATTTTCAGCAGTACCGGAACCATGGCGCTCATTCCAAGTTGATCGTACATAGCAACTTTTTGCTGCTCATGAGATCAACTAGACGCCGCCTATGGGGGAGGGTATTTTTGCATAGAAGGGCTGTGATCGCTTGTGCACCGTGCTATGCAAAAAAAGTTTCCTGTAAAAGACCAGGGTCAGACTTACTGACCCTGTGCGATCGATCCAGCAATGCAGGTCCCGGAAATGACATCAGACATCCACCCTCCAAACGCCTGGACACGCCTGCGTTGGACTCACCACTCCCTGAAAATGGTGAGTTGCCGCCCGGATCTGCCTTCCTCCTGTCAATCTTCTTGCGGTCGCCGCTGCGACCGCTTTCCTCGCTAGCGGCGTCGCTGCCTGGTGATGGCCGTTGCCAGGCAATGACACGCCTGCGCAATGCGGCCGCCGCGCATGCGCAGTTCCAACTTGATTGCACGGCTGCGAAGAAGCGCAGCGTGCGATCGGGTTGGAATGACCCCCAAAGTACTGCCCTTACCCATAAAGGGGCAAATCCAAGATACTGGTCGGCAGAGGCCAACTCCGCTTTTAAGAAGCTGAAACAAGCATTCATAACAGCTCCCATTCACAAGCAGCCTGATGAATCTCATGCTTTTGTTCTGGAGGTGGTCAGCCCTTCAGAAGGTGTGAGTGTGTGTTGTCTCAACACTTCAATGACGGGAAACTTCAACCTTGGGGCTACTTCGCTCGTAAAGTTCCACCTACTTAAAACAACTATGCCATTGTACAACAAGAACTGTTGGCTATTAAATAAGCCTCGGAAGAAGAGCTAAGAATCTGCTTGTGGGTGCTTGATAGCCTGTTTACATTATGACCGATAATAAAAAATGTTTGTTCTTGAAGACTGCACAGTTGGCCTAATTCAGACCTGATCGCAGCAGCAAATTTGTTAGCTAATGGGTAAAACCATGTGCAGTGCAGGGGAGGCAGATGTAACATGTGCAGAGAGGGTAAATACCGGATGCTTTATTTTTACACTGCAATTTAGGTTTCCTTTTAGGACACACCTCACCTAAATCTAACTCCCTCTGCACATGTTACATCTGCCTCCCCTGTAGTGCACCTGGTTTTACCCATTGGCTAACAAATTTTCTGCTGCGATTGTTAGCTGCCACAGCCACGTTAGGATGCACCGGCTCCCGGCCATTGCTAGGCAATGAGGCCAGCGTGTCACTTCTGCCGCTGGGCGTCCTGGCTGGACCGGTTGCCTGACAACCAGGGACGCCAGGCGGCCGCTCTCGTCCAGGCTGTTACTTAGCAGCCGGGACGCTGTGTTCATTATGATGTGTGGCATATTGTGTAATGGGCATTACGGTGTGTGGCATAATGTGTAATGGGCATTACGGTGTGTGGCATATTGTGTAATGGGCATTACGGTGTGTGGCATATTGTGTAATGGGCATTATGGTGTGTGGCATAATGTGTAATAGGCATTAAGGTGTGTGGCATAATGTGTAATGGGCATTACGGTGTGTGGCATAATGTGTAATGGGCATTACGGTGTGTGGCATAATGTGTAATAGGCATTAAGGTGTGTGGTATAATGTGTAATGGGCATTACGGTGTGTGGCATAATGTGTAATAGGCATTAAAGTGTGGGGTATAATGTGTAATGGGCATTACGGTGTGTGGCATAATGTGTAATAAGCATTAAGGTGTGTGGCATATTGTGTAATGGGCATTACGGTGTGTGGCAAATTGTGTAATGGGCATTAAGGTGTGTGGTATAATGTGTAATGGGCATTACGGTGTGTGGCATAATGTGTAATAGGCATTAAGGTGTGTGGTATAATGTGTAATGGGCATTACGGTGTGTGGCATATTGTGTAATGGGCATTACGGTGTGTGGCATAATGTGTAATGGGCATTACGGTGTGTGGCATATTGTGTAATGGGCATTACGGTGTGTGGCATAATGTGTAATAGGCATTAAGGTGTGTGGCATAATGTGTAATGGGCATTACGGTGTGTGGCATAATGTGTAATGGGCATTACGGTGTTTGGCATAATGTGTAATGGGCATTACGGTGTGTGGCATAATGTGTAATGGGCATTACGGTGTGTGGCATAATGTGTAATGGGCATTACGGTGTGTGGCATATTGTGTAATGGGCATTACGGTGTGTGGCATATTGTGTAATGGGCATTACGGTGTGTGGCATAATGTGTAATAGGCATTAAGGTGTGTGGCATAATGTGTAATGGGCATTACGGTGTGTGGCATAATGTGTAATGGGCATTACGGTGTGTGGCATAATGTGTAATGGGCATTACGGTGTGTGGCATAATGTGTAATGGGCATTACGGTGTGTGACATAATGTGTAATGGGCATTACGGTGTGTGGCATAATGTGTAATGGGCATTACGGTGTGTGGCATAATGTGTAATGGGCATTACGGTGTGTGGCATAATGTGTAATGGGCATTATGGTGTGTGGCATAATGTGTAATGGGCATTACGGTGTGTGGCATAATGTGTAATGGGCATTACGGTGTGTGGCATAATGTGTAATGGACATTACGGTGTGTGGTATAATGTGTAATCGGAATTTACAGTGTGTGGTATAATGTGTAATGGGCATTAAGGTGTGTGGCATAATGTGTAATAAGCATTACGGTGTGTGGCATATTGTGTAATGGGCATTACGGTGTGTGGCATAATGTGTAATGAGCGGATTCGGTTTTACTCGGTTTTACTCGGTTCTCAAAACCAAATCTTGTGACATCAGTGAGCCAATAAGATTCGGTTTTGAGATCCGAGTAAAACCGAATCCGCTCATCACTATAGTGTGTGGCGTAATGTGTAATGGGCATTACGGTGTGTGGCATAATGTGTAATAGGCATTAAGGTGTGTGGCATAATGTGTAATGGGCATTAAGGTGTGTGATGTAATGTGTAATGGGCATTACGGTGTGTGGCATAATGTGTAATGGGCATTATGGTGTGTGGCATAATGTGTAATGGGCATTATGGTGTGTGGCATAATGTGTAATGGGCATTATGGTGTGTGGCATAATGTGTAATAGGCATTAAGGTGCGTGGTATAATGTGTAATGGGCATTACGGTGTGTGGCATAATGTGTAATGGGCATTAAGGTGTGTGGTATAATGTGTAATGGGCATTACGGTGTGTGGTATAATGTGTAATGGGCATTACGGTGTGTGGCATAATGTGTAATGGGCATTACGGTGTGTGGCATAATGTGTAATGGGCATTACGGTGTGTGGCATAATGTGTAATGGGCATTACGGTGTGTGACATAATGTGTAATGGGCATTACGGTGTGTGGCATAATGTGTAATGGGCATTACGGTGTGTGGCATAATGTGTAATGGGCATTACGGTGTGTGGCATAATGTGTAATGGGCATTATGGTGTGTGGCATAATGTGTAATGGGCATTACGGTGTGTGGCATAATGTGTAATGGGCATTACGGTGTGTGGCATAATGTGTAATGGACATTACGGTGTGTGGTATAATGTGTAATCGGCATTTACAGTGTGTGGTATAATGTGTAATGGGCATTAAGGTGTGTGGCATAATGTGTAATAAGCATTACGGTGTGTGGCATATTGTGTAATGGGCATTACGGTGTGTGGCATAATGTGTAATGAGCGGATTCGGTTTTACTCGGTTTTACTCGGTTCTCAAAACCAAATCTTGTGACATCAGTGAGCCAATAAGATTCGGTTTTGAGATCCGAGTAAAACCGAATCCGCTCATCACTATAGTGTGTGGCGTAATGTGTAATGGGCATTACGGTGTGTGGCATAATGTGTAATAGGCATTAAGGTGTGTGGCATAATGTGTAATGGGCATTAAGGTGTGTGATGTAATGTGTAATGGGCATTACGGTGTGTGGCATAATGTGTAATGGGCATTATGGTGTGTGGCATAATGTGTAATGGGCATTAAGGTGTGTGGTATAATGTGTAATGGGCATTACGGTGTGTGGTATAATGTGTAATGGGCATTACGGTGTGTGGCATAATGTGTAATGGGCATTACGGTTTGTGGCATAATGTGTAATGGGCATTACGGTGTGTGGCATAATGTGTAATGGGCATTACGGTGTGTGGCATAATGTGTAATGGGCATTACGGTGTGTGGCATAATGTGTAATGGGCATTACGGTGTGTGGCATAATGTGTAATGGGCATTACGGTGTGTGGCATAATGTGTAATGGGCATTAGTCACTGTTGCGGCCGCCCGTACATTCCCGCTGCCGCCTCCCGCCGAGCAACCACCAGCTAAAACACAGATGGGCACCTCTGACTACTGGTAAATAAATGATGGATCCTGGACTAGTGAATGTTATAAATAACATACTGTACCTGAAGGTCACATACACACGGAGTGATATCGCTCAGAAAGCTAGTGCATATCGCTCTGTGTGCACACAGCCAGTAATAGCGATGCGCGTCCCCGCCAGGTAGCTGTGACGTAACCCGGCGACCCCTGTCGCGGGGCAACGTCGCACATGCTCACTGCGGCCGCCATGCATGCGCATTCCATACCCGTTCGCACTGCAGCGATAAACCACTGCGTGCGAACGGGTCGGAATGACCCCCATTGTACTGTATTTTTTAGGTAGATTTCTGTACCAAGTATTTTTTTTTCTGGATTTTTGTTTGTCTAAATATTACAAAAAACATCACAGGTAAGGATTTTAAACAATGCAAGCTAACAATAAGGCGCGCAAGCATATCCTGTTTACTCATAATTGTTGGGAAACTACAAGTTCCAGCATGCCCATAAAGAGATTTTGTGTTAGTTTATTATTATTGCATTGAGTTTAGGCGTGGAGAACAATAAAAGGTTAGAGGTGGGGTGGGGGCTTCAACTATAGAATGACATAGGCCCTCATTCCGAGTTGATCGCCCGCTAGCTGCTTTTAGCAGCATTGCACACGCTAGGCCGCCGCCTACTGGGAGTGTATCTTAGCTTAGCAGAATAGCGAACGAAAGATTAGCAGAATTGCGAATAAATATTTCCCTGCCGTTTCTGAGTAGCTCCAGACCTACTCCTAGATTGTGATCACCTCAGTCCGTTTAGTTCCTGGTTTGACGTCACAAACACACCCTGCGTTCGGCCAGCCACTCCCCCGTTTCTCCAGACACTACCGCGTTTTTCCCTGACACGCCTGCGTTTTTTAGCACACTCCCGGAAAACGGTCAGTGTTACCTCCCAGAAAAGCCCCTTTCCTGTCAATCATTTACCGATCAGCAGTGCGACTGAAAAGTGTCGCTATACCTTGTGTAAAACTGCATCGGCTTTTGTGAAAGTACTTCACGCGTGCGCACTGCGTACCATGCGCATGCGCAGAAATGCCGATTTTTTTAACCTAATCACTGCGCTGCGACCGAAAGCAGCTAGCGAACAACTCGGAATGACCACCATTGTACAAGCTACGCCAAATAGGTGTCAGGAGTAAATATTGCAGTGTTGTAATTTCACACATACAATAGCAATAACGCAATATAATGAAATACACAGGGGCCCTCATTCCGAGTTGATCGCTCGCTAGCTACTTTTAGCAGTCGTGTAAACGCATTGTCGCCGCCCATGGGGGAGTGTATTTTCACTTTGCAATTGTGCGAATGCCTTTGCAGCCGAGCGCTGCAAAAACATTTTGTGTAAAACAAGACCAGCCCTGTAGTTAGTTATCCTGTACGATGAATCCAGCGACGGAGGTCCTGGAATTGACGTCAGACACCCGCCCTACAAACGCCTGGTCACGCCTGCGTTTTCCCAAACACTCCCAGAAAACGGGCAGTTGCCACCCATAAATGCCCTCTTCCTGTCAATCTCCTCACGATCAGCTGTGCGAATGGATTCTTTGTTAAATCCATCCCCCAGCAACGATCCGCTTTGTACCCATACGACGCGCCTGTGCATTACGCTGCATGCGCAGTTTAGACTTGATCGCAGCGCAGCGAAAAAACCTAGTGTGCGATCAGGTCTGAATAAGGCCCCATGTGCACTGCAGGGGGGGCAGATGTAACATGTGCAGAGAGAGTTAGATGTGGGTGGGTTATGTTTCAGTGCAGGGTAAATACTGGCTGCTTTATTTTTACACTGCAATTTAGATTTCAGTTTAAGCACACCTGTGACCGGTGCATACGTGTGCGCAGTTTTGCCATTTTTTTAGATTTGGATTGTGAGATGTAAGGTGTCTCCTACCAACAATTAGCATGGGGTGAAATAATTCTACACATCATCTGTGGTCAAAAGGAGTCCATCTGGTCTGTCAGTCTATAGCAGAGCTGGATCCTGCTGCAGGGTTGCTGGAGTGTCTGGCATTGGAAGGGGGCTCCATAGTGGCTAGACCAGTGCTATGAGGTGGATGTGGAATGGGGCAGCAGATGGCCAGTGTGCTGTACGTAGGGAGCCTAGAGAAAATGAGGAAGAAGTGGGGCCTGCCATTCAGACGGATGTAGTCATGATCCCGGCGTTCAACATACAGACACCGGGATCCTGACCGCCAGAATGCCAGCAGGGGCCCAAGGGCTCTTCCCACTCGTGGGTGTCCACAACACCCATAGAGCGGGAATAGAACCTGTGGTGAGCGCAGCGAGCCGCCGAGCCTGCAGCACGGCGAGTGCACTCAACCCCCTCTCAGCATTGGTATGCTGGCTGCCAGATCCCGACCGCTGGGCAAATGAAGACACCATAAGAGGAGACACAGAGGTGGAAGATGGTGAGCTAGTAACTAGCTGCCAGGTGTCACGCTCTGGAGTGACAATAGTTTCTTACTGCTGCGGTGTCTGTCCGGGCTGGTGCTGAGGTCCAGGAATGCTGCTTCCACATATCACTCCCGGTTCATGCAGTGGTCCATTGGCGCTATGCCCATGTGATGCTTCCAGAAGCTTGTCGCTGACTCAATGTGAAATGCCAGCCGCTGACCACTGTCTCAGGACTGATCCTCCATAGTGCTCTGCTTCCTAGTGTTTGGGTCTAAACCAAAGTTCCCTCCAAAACCGGCCATGGGCGCTGCCATCTTGGTTTCAGTCAGTTGACTCTCCACTGTCCAATCCAGGAGCTTCTTCCATCCAGCTTATCGCAGCTTCCAGTCACTGAGACTATTCAGTGTCGCCATTTCAGTTCAGGTCCGGCCAACATTCTGGTCACCATTCTGGTTCCCCTCTGGCCAGCATTCCAGTTCCATTCCGGTCACCATTCCAGTTCCAGTCCAGCCAGTATTCTAGTTCCATTCTGGTCACCATTCTTGTTCCAGTTCAGCCAGCATTCTGGTTTCATTCCGTTCACCATTCTGGTTCCAGCTGGTCAGCATTCCAGTTATCATCTGGTTACCAGTCTAGTCACCACTTGGTTCCAGTCCTCATTCACTTCCAGTTCTAAAGCAGTGATGTACAGTTCCTGTACAATAAAATTGTTACTCCATTTCATTCCCACCTCCGGGCTAGTCACTGCTAGTACACCAACGATTCTTCACTAAAGTCTATGCCTGCAGTATCTACCTTCCTGATAAAGTATCAACTTCTATCAGAGGAATCTAGTTAAATCCTCCCCTCTTCATTCACACTCCCTCTGAGTCAGCTCCACCCACAAATGCATACCCAAGCCAAACCCAACCCTCAGGCATTAGTACTGCATGGGCCAAATGGATCCAGCCAAGGATCAGGCTCAACCCATAGGACCTGTCCAGAACCTGGCAGCATGCCTAGAACATCAGGAGATTGCACGGGATCAAGTTATTAAGTTATCCAGTTCCTGCATGAGTTGTCTAGTCACCTGGATAGTATTCAAGTTTCCCTGAGGGGCTCTGGAGCTACTAATATGCCATCTCCAAGTACCCTAGCACCGTTACCATCCACTGGACCTCGCCTCCTGCTTCCTACCCCTAAGAAATTTGATGGGGATTTTTAAACCAATGCGAGATCCACTTTGAGTTGCAACCCAGTAACTTTCCTACCATGTGTACCAGAGTGGCACATATAATTTTCCTTCTCTCTTGGCCCGCTCTGGACTGGGCATTCCCTCTCTGGGAGAAATCCATTGCACTACTATCTTCTTATAGAGACTTTGTTTCAACCTTCCATCAGATTTTTTATGAACCAGGGAGAGTGTCATCCACTTCCATAAATATCTTACGCCTCTAGCAAGGGTCTCACTCTGTTGGCCAATACCTGTTCCAATTCCAAATATTGGCTTCCGAGTTAAGTTGGAATGATGAGGAACTCTCTGCAGATTTCTGAAATGGTTTATCTGAGAAGATCAAGGATGAACTTGCTACTCGAGACCTTCCTGACAAGCTGGAAGAATTGATCTCCTTGTGCACAAAGGTGGATCTACGTTTTTGGAAGTGAGCTATTGAAAGAGGTAGATCTGCTCATTCTAAAGTTCAAACGGTATCAGTACCCCGTCGGGAGTCTCCCAACAATGAGGAGTCGATGCAAATTAACCGTTTTCACCTGTGTTGTGTTGGCTGTGGTTGTTTATAATTGTGTTTATTGTGTCTCAAGAAGAATGCACAAGGCGACGCTCTGAGAATCTCTGCCTCTACTGTGCTGCTCCTTCCCACCAACTCAATTCCTGTCCCAAGCATCTGGGACATGCCCATCCCTAGTCAGGCAAGGAGAGGCCAGGCTCGGAATACTCAATTCCTCTCCATAAAAATCTGATTGTTTCTTTCTGTTAGTCTGCAAGTCACCCAGTGATTCAAGAGGGTCTCGGCTCTTCTCGACTCAGATGCCATTGGGAATTTCATCACCACAGCTTTAGTCCAGCAATGGGCACTGCCCACTGAGAGACTGCCTATCCCAATATTCTTAACTGCTGTTGATGGGTGTCACATCCTAGGTGGCACTATCACACACCAGACTCAACCTCTATGAGTCAAGATTGGGGTCTTGCATTCTTAACTCTTAAGTTTCCTTTGTATCTCCCTGGGCATTGCATTCCATAGTTCTGGGCCTGCCCTGGCTCCACCAGCATACCCCCTCAAATCACTGCTTGGGGTCCTCTTGCTTCAAATCCTGGCTGCAACAAATTCTTCCAGCATGTTCTACTGCTCCCTCTCATCTGGATACTCCACCTCATCCCGATGAGGAATTTGCAGACGTGTTCAGCACAGAAGGTGCAGACATTGTTCCTCCCCATCGTAAATGGGATTGTCCAATAGACTTAGTTCCAGTAAAATCTCCTCCTAGAGGGTGAACTTATCCACTCTGCTTACCGCAGACCCAAGCCATGGCGGAATAGGGGGGTTATTCAGAGTTGATCGCTATTGCTACAATTGTATAAAAAAATGCGAACAATTGCAAAATTTGCAAACACAAATAGCAAACGCCCATAAAAAGAAAATGCTAAAGCTGTTGAAAAAACAAAATAAAGGAGGACATCGGGGCTGGTCCAACTGTTTCTCTGAGTTATGTAGATTGCGATCACATTTGCGTATGCAATTGTAAACACAATACACTTAATATTGGAACTATTTATAATAAGAATTTACTCACCGGTAATTCTATTTCTCGTAGTCCGTAGTGGATGCTGGGTACTCCGTAAGGACCATGGGGTATAGATGGGCTCCGCAGGAGACTGGGCACTCTTAAAAGAAAAATTAGGTACTATATCTGGTGTGCACTGGCTCCTCCCTCTATGCCCCTCCTCCAGACCTCAGTTAGGGAAACTGTGCCCGGAAGAGCTGACACAACAAGGAAAGGATTTTGGAATCCAGGGTAAGACTCATACCAGCCACACCAATCACACCGTATAACTTGTGATAAACTTACCCAGTTAACAGTATGGAACAACAACTGAGCCTCAGTAACAGATGGCTCAACAATAACCCTTTAGTTAAGCAATAACTATATACATGTATTGCAGAGAGTCCGCACTTGGGACGGGCGCCCAGCATCCACTACGGACTACGAGAAATAGAATTACCGGTGAGTAAATTCTTATTTTCTCTGACGTCCTAGTGGATGCTGGGAACTCCGTAAGGACCATGGGGATTATACCAAAGCTCCCAAACGGGCGGGAGAGTGCGGATGACTCTGCAGCACCGAATGAGCAAACTCAAGGTCCTCCTCAGCCAGGGTATCAAACTTGTAGAATTTTGCAAAAGTGTTTGAACCCGACCAAGTAGCAGCTCGGCAAAGTTGTAAAGCCGAGACCCCTCGGGCAGCCGCCCAAGAAGAGCCCACCTTCCTCGTGGAATGGGCTTTTACTGATTTAGGATGCGGCAGTCCAGCCGCAGAATGTGCAAGCTGAATCGTGCTACAGATCCAACGAGCAATAGTCTGCTTAGAAGCAGGAGCACCCAGCTTGTTGGGTGCATACAAGATAAATAGCGAGTCAGTCTTTCTGACTCTAGCTGTCCTGGAAACATAAAGTTTCAGGGCCCGGACTACGTCCAGCAACTTGGAATCCTCCAAGTCCCAAGTAGCCGCAGGCACCCCAATAGGTTGGTTCAAATGAAACGCTGATACCACCTTAGGGAGAAATTGGGGACGAGTCCTCCATTCTGCACTTTCCATACGGAAGATCAGATATGGGCTTTTACATGACAAATCCGCCAATTCTGACACACGCCTAGTCCAAGCTAAGGCCAAAAGCATGACCACTTTCCACGTGAGATATTTTAGCTCCACGGTCTTAAGTGGCTCAAACCAGTGGGATTTTAGGAATCCAACACACGTTAAGATCCCAAGGTGCCACTGGAGGCACAAAAGGGGCTGAATATGCAGCACCCCTGTAACAACGTCCGAACTTCAGGCAGTGAAGCCAGTTCTTTTTGAGAGAAAAAGGGATAGGGCCGAAATCTTGGCCTTTATGGATCCTAATTTTAGGCCCATATTCACTCCTGACTGTAGGAAGTGCAGGAATCGACCCCCCTGGAATTCCTCTGTAGGGCCTTCCCGGCCACACACCAAGCAACCTATTTTCGTCATATACAGTGAAAAAGTCTTGCTGTCACGTCTTTCCTAGCCTTTATCAGCGTAGGAATAACTGCATCCGGAATGCCCTTTTCCGCTAGGATCCGGCGTTCAACCGCCATGCCGTCCAACGCAGCCGCGGTACGTCTTGGATCAGACAGGGTCCCTGTTGCAACATGTTCTGACTGAGAGGCAGAGGCCATGGGTCCTCTGAGAGCATTTCTTGCAGTTCCGGGTACCGAGTCCTTCTTGACCAATCCGGAGCAAAGAATATTGTTCACACTCCTCCGTTTATTACAATTCTCAGCCCTTGGGTATGAGAGGAAGAGGAGGGAATATATAGACCGACTGGAACACCCACGGTGTTACTAGTGCGACCACAGCTATCGCCTGAGAGTCCCTTGACCCAGCGTAAAACCTTTTTTATCTTTTTATTGAGGTGGGACGCCATGTAGTCCACCTGAGGCAGTTTCCATCAATTTCCAAAACTGCGTGAAGACTTCCTGATGAAGTCACCACTTTCCCGGGTGGAGGTCGTGTCCACTCCCGGAATGAACACTGCTGACAGTGCGCTTACTTGATTCTCCGCCCAGCGAAGAATTCTGGTGGCTTCTACCCTCGCCACCCTGCTCCTTGTGCCGCCCTGGCGGTTTACATGAGCCCCTGCGGTCTGACTGGATCAGAACCGGTTGGTCGCGAAGCAGGAACTCCGCTTGACTTAGGGCGTTGTATATGGCCCTTAGTTCCAGGATATTGATGTGAAGGCAAGTCTGTTGGCTTGACCACAAACCTTGGAATTTTCTTCCCTGTGTAACTGCCCCCCACCCTCGGAGGCTTGCATCCGTGGTCACCAGGACCCAGTGACGTGCGGTGAGGTCAGGGCCTGGGGAGGCACTGCAGCTAAACCCCCCCCCCCCGAAAAAAAAAAAAGTGCAGTCCCCCCACACCACTAAAACCAGCTACAGGCAGAACCAGCCAGGGGGGATAATGCCATAGCAGGGGAGACACTCAGTGTGGGGTCCCCCTGCCATGCCATTAAACACCCCCCAAACCAGTCAGCCCAGGGCTGGAATTCCTTGGAAAGTGGGGCCCCCAAAAAATCTAAATGGGGTCCCCCCTCCCGAGCAACAACCAGCAATGGGCTGATAGCCCAGTGCTATGCCCCGCACCCCTGGTGGCGGTGGGTGCGGGGTTCATTGTATGCTAATACTGTTCTTTACAGGTGGCCTACAGATCACAGCAAGCCTGCCCCAGCATGCTGGCACTTGGAGAACCACAAGTGCCAGCATGCCCGAACATAAAGGGCCCGCTGGCACCTGTAGTCCACCTGCAAAGAATAGTAATATTGTTCTTTACAGGTGGCCTACAGGTCCCAGCAAGCCTGCCCCAGCATGCTGGCACTTGGAGAACCACAAGTGCCAGCATGCCCGGACATAAAGGGCCCGCTGGCACCTGTAGTCCACCTGTAAAGAAAATATTGAAAAAAAAACACGACACATTCTTTAAAAAATCCTTTATTAAACTGGGTCTTCACCTGGGGGCGGCGGCCTTTAAGCTCTTTTGCATGGCCGCCGCCTTCCCAGGGCTTCCGGCGTCTTCACCTGGGGGGCGCCACCTCCCCAGGGCTTCTGCGGTCTTCCTCCGGCGTCTTCACCTGGTGGGCGGCGGCTGCTAAGCTCTTTTGCATAGCCGCCGCCCATCCAGGACTTCCACGACGTCTTCACCTGGGAGGCGGCGGCCTTTAAGCTCTTTTGCATGGCCGCCGCCTTCCCAGGACTTCCAGCATCTTCACCTGGTGGGCGGCGGCAGCTAAGCTCTTTTGCATAGCCGCCCATCCAGGTCTTCCACGGCGTCTTCTGTCTTTAGGAGCTCTTCTCCGCTCCTCCTCCGCCGTCGGACTGACAGCCGCTGCCTCGCGCTGACTTATATAAGTCAGCGGGAGGGGGCGGGGCGATGACGCGGCGAGCCATGATTGGCTCGCGGCGGCCATCTTGAATTTCAAAAATGACGCTGAGGCGCCATTTTTGAAATGGGTACCGCTTCCGCTGCCAAACTCTGCACAAGGAGCCTGAAAGCCGCGTCCCGCCGCCGCTACCGCCGCCCGCCTCTCCGCCGCCAGCACCTCCGCCGCCCAGCCTGCCGCATCCCGCACCTCCGCCGCCCGCACCTCCGCTGGTACCGACGCCCACACAGTGATTGACAGCGGATCCAGTGACGGATCCGCTGGCTAATCACTGTGGCTTCACTCACAGGGACGTGCTTTCATAGGTTGAAAGCACGTCCCTGTAGGAAAGCGGCACCACTAATGGTGCCGCTTTCCCATGTTATTTCAATGGGCTTTTCCTGCCCATTGCTAGGCCCCGCCTGCGCCCGCCCCCCGCTCCCCATACCTTTCCCAATCACTACGGGAGGCACCATGATCGGTGCCTCCCAAACTGATTTTAACACATATAATGATAGGTAAAATAATAAAGAAGATACTTATGTGTCATAAGTATCTTCTTTGTATTATTTTACTCATTAATGACAGGGGAGGCACTGCCTCCCCTGCCTCCCCTGACTGCACGTCCCTGCCAGGACCCAGTCCTGAATGCCGAATCTGCGGCCCTCGAGAAGGTGAGCACTCCGCAGCCACCACAGGAGAGACACCCTGGCCCTGGGGGATAGGGTGATTAACCGATGCATCTGAAGATGTGATCCGGACCACTTGTCCAGTAAGTTCCATTGTCCTTGCATGGAACCAGCCGAAGGGGATGGCCTCGTATGATGCCATCATCCTTCCCAGGACTCGAGTGCAGTGATGCACTGACACCTGTTTTGGTTTTCAATAGATTCCTGACCAGTGACACGAGCTCCTGAGCTCTCTCTATCGGGAGATAAACCCTCTTCTGGTCTGTGTCTAGGATCATGCCTAGGCGAGGCAGATGAGCTGTAGGAACCAACTGCGACTTCGGAATATATAGAATCCAGTTGTGTTGCCGTTTCACTTCCAGAGAAGGTGATACGCTGTCCAGCAACTGCTCTCTTGATCTCGCTTTTATGAGGAGATCATCCAAGTATGTGATAATAGTGACACCTTGCTTCCGCAGGAGCACCATCATATCCGCCATTACCTTGGTGAAATTGGTAATGACAATCCCGTACCGCAATTCTGAGGTACGCCTGATAAGGTGGATAAATGGGGACACGAAGGTATGCATCCCTTATGTCCCAATTCATTTCAGGCATGCAATGACCGCTCTTAGCGATTCCATCTTGAACCTGAACCTTTTCAGGTATATGTTCAGGGATTTTAATTCAATATGGGTCTAACCGAACCGTCTGGTTTCGGGATTATAACAAGGTTGAATAATAACACCCTCTTGTTGAAGGAGGGGACCCTTGACCACCACCTGTTGAAGATACAATTTACGAATTGCAGTTTACACTGGCTCCCTCTCTTGGGGGTAAGCCCGCCGGGTCCTCGGTGAGGGGGCATCTTCTCACAGTCCAGCCTGTATCCCTGCGATACAATTTCTATTGCCCAGGGATCTAACAGGGAGTGAACCCACTTGTGGCTGAACTTACGAAGGCGTGTCCCCACCAGGCCTAGCTCCGCCTGTGGAGCCCCAGCGACATGTGGTGGATTTTTGTAGAGGCCGGGGAGGACTACTGTTCCTGGGGACTAGCTGTGTTGTGCAGCTTCTTTCCTCTGCCCCCGGCTCTGACAAGAAAGGACGCACCTCAGACTTTCTTGTTTCTTTATTCGAAAAGCTGCATTTGATAATGTCGTGCTTTCCTAGGCTGTGCAGGAATATAAGGTAAAAGATCAGAATTACCAGCTATAGCTGTGGAGACCAGGTCCGAGAACCTTTCTCCACACAATCTTCAGCCTTCCATATGCCTCTTAAGTCGGCATCATATGTCCAATGTATATTCTACAGGACACGTCAAGCAGAAATCGACATTGCTTTTGTCTCTAGGACCCAGTATACTCATGTCCCTTTGGGCATGCTTTATAATTATATATCTATCACTTAAGACAGCATCTTAAAATATTTATATGCATACTAGGGTCTCAATCTCTGCTGATAAGGTACCTGTCCACGCTGCCACAGCGCTATAAACCCATGCCGACACAATCGCCGGTCTGGGTAGTATACTAGAATTAGTGATGAGCGGGTTCGGTTTCCGAGAAACCGAACCCACCCGAGCTTTACATTTTTTTACACGGGTCCGAGCAGACTCGGATCCTCCCACCTTGCTCGGCTAACCCGAGCGTGCCCGAACGTCATCATCCCGCTGTCGGATTCTCGCGAGATTCGGATTCTATATAAGCAGCCGCGCGTCGCCGCCATTTTCACACGTGCATTGAGATTGATAGGGAGAGGACGTGGCTGGCGTCCTCTCCGTTTATATAGTTAATTATTAATAGTATACTACACAGTTGATCTGATTGCTTAGCTTATTGTGGGGAGGATTGGGGACTGGGGAGCAGCTGTTAGGAGGAGTACAGTGCAGAGTTTTGCTAGTTTTTTATCCGTTCTCTGCCTGAAAAAAACGCTCCATACCATATCTGTGCTCAGTGTGCTGCATGATATATATCTGTGCTGAGTGCTCACACTGCCTAATTGTGGGGACTGGGGAGCAGTTATAGCAGGAGTACAGTGCACAGTTTTGCTGACAGTGACCACCAGTATACGTTTGTCTGCCTGAAAAACACTCCTGTGGTGGCTTTTTTTTATACTAGTTTAGCAGTCTGCTGACAGTGTCCACCAGGTCCATTATACTGTATATAGCAGTACGGTAGGCCACTGCTGTACCTACCTCTGTGTCGTCACTCGTCGTCCATAAGTATACTATAGTATCCATCCATTTACATTGTATACCTGTGGTGGCTTTTAGTTGTGCACATTAAAATATGGAGAACAAAAATGTGGAGGTTAAAAAAATAGGGAAAGATCAAGATCCACTTCCACCTCGTGCTGAAGCTGCTGCCACTAGTCATGGCCGAGACGATGAAATGCCATCAACGTCGTCTGCCAAGGCCGATGCCCAATGTCATAGTACAGAGCATGTAAAATCCAAAACACAAAATATCAGTAAAATGACCCAAAAATCAAAATTAAAAGCGTCTGAAGAGAAGCGTAAACTTAGTACACAGAAAAAAGATTTGATAGAGTCTGCACAGGATCACTCAATAAGGATGATGAATGTTATAGAATGATATTATTAGAGCAAAGGCTCTAACATGTAAACCAACATCTGGCCAATATACAAACAAGAAATTAGTATTAGGCGCTGGGTTGGTGGTGCTCCCAGAGATAGTTCAGTAAACTGATACACAAAAAGAGGGGTATGGTTCCCGTATAGTACCAGAGCCAAAAGAAAAAAGAAAGACTATATATCTTTTCTGGGCCCCAGAAAAGATATATAGTCTTTCTTTTTTCTTTTGGCTCCGGTACTATACGGGAACCATCCCCCTCTTTTTGAGAAGCGTAAACTTGCCAATATGCCATTTACGACACGGAGTGGCAAGGAGCGGCTGAGGCCCTGGCCTATGTTCATGGCTAGTGGTTCAGCTTCACATGAGGATGGAAGCACTCATCCTCTCGCTAGAAAAAAGAAAAGACTTGCGGCAAAAGCACAGCAAAGAACTGTGCGTTCTTCGAAATCACAAATCCCAAAGGAGAGTCCAATTGTGTCAGGTGCGATGCCTGACCTTCCCAACACTGGACGGGAAGAGGTGGCGCCTTCCACCATTTGCACGCCCCCTGCAAGTGCTGGAAGGAGCACCCGCAGTCCAGTTCCTGATAGTCAAATAGAAGATGTCAGTGTTGAAGTACACCAGGATGAGGATATGGGTGTTGCTGGCGCTGGGGAGGAAATTGACAAGGAGGATTCTGATGGTGAGGTGGTTTGTTTAAGTCAGGTACCCGGGGAGACACCTGTTGTCCGTGGGACGAATATGGCCATTGACATGCCTGGTGAAAATACCAAAAAAATCAGCTCTTCGGTGTGGAATTATTTTAACACAAATGCGGACAACAGGTGTCAAGCCGTGTGTTGCCTTTGTCAAGCTGTAATAAGTAGGGGTAAGGACGTTAACCACCTCGGAACATCCTCCCTTATACGTCACCTGCAGCGCATTCATCATAAGTCAGTGACAAGTTCAAAAACTTTGGGCGACAGCGGAAGCAGTCCACTGACCAGTAAATCCCTTCCTCTTGTAACCAAGCTCCCGCAAACCACACCACCAACTCCCTCAGTGTCAATTTCCTCCTTACACAGGAATGCCAATAGTCCTGCAGGCCATGTCACTGGCAAGTCTGACGAGTCCTCTCCTGCCTGGGATTCCTCCGATGCATCCTTGAGTGTAATGCCTACTGCTGCTGGCGCTGCTGTTGTTGCTGCTGGGAGTCGATCGTCATCCCAGAGGGGAAGTCGGAAGACCACTTGTACTACTTCCAGTAAGCAATTGACTGTCCAACAGTCCTTTGCGAGGAAGATGAAATATCACAGCAGTCATCCTGCTGCAAAGCGGATAACTGAGGCCTTGGCAGCCTGGGCGGTGAGAAACGTGGTTCCGGTATCCATCGTTACTTCAGAGCAAACTATAGACTTGATTGAGGTACTGTGTCCCCGGTACCAAATACCATCTAGGTTCCATTTCTCTAGGCAGGCGATACCGAAAATGTACACAGACCTCAGAAAAAGAGTCACCACTGTCCTAAAAAATGCAGTTGTACCCAATGTCCACTTAACCACGGACATGTGGACAAGTGGAGCAGGGCAGACTCAGGACTACATGACTGTGACAGCCCACTGGGTAGATGTATTGCCTCCCGCTGCAAGAACAGCAGCAGCGGCACCAGTAGCAGCATCTCGCAAACGCTAACTCGTTCCTAGGCAGGCTACGCTTTGTATCACCGCTTTCCAGAATACGCACACAGCTGAAAACCTCTTACGGCAACTGAGGAAGATCATCGCAGAATGGCTTACCCCAATTGGACTCTCCTGGGGATTTGTGGCATCGGACAATGCCGGCAATATTGTGCGTGCATTACATCTGGGCAAATTCCAGCACGTCCCATGTTTTGCACATACCTTGAATTTGGTGGTGCAGAATTATTTAAAAAACGACAGGGGCGTGCAAGAGATGCTGTCGGTGGCCAGAAGAATTGCGGGCCACTTTCGGCGTACAGGCACCGCGTACAGAAGACTGGAGCACCACCAAAAACACCTGAACCTGCCCTGCCATCATCTGAAGCAAGAGGTGGTAACGAGGTGGAATTCAACCCTCTATATGCTTCAGAGGATGGAGGAGCAGCAAAAGGCCATTCAAGCCTATACATCTGGCCACGATATAGGCAAAGGAGGTGGAATGCACCTGTCTCAAGCGCAGTGGAGAATGATTTCAACGTTGTGCAAGGTTCTGCAACCTTTTGAACTTGCCACACGTGAAGTCAGTTCAGACACTGCCAGCCTGAGTCAGGTCATTCCCCTCATCAGGCTTTTGCAGAAGAAGCTGGAGACATTGAAGGAGGAGCTAAAACAGAGCGATTCCGCTAGGCATGTGGGACTTGTGGATGGAGCCCTTTATTCGCTTAACCTGGATTCACGGGTGGTCAATCTGTTGAAATCAGAGCACTACATTTTGGCCACCGTGCTCGATCCTAGATTTAAAACCTATGTTGTATCTCTCTTTCCGGCAGACACAAGTCTGCAGAGGTTCAAAGACCTGCTGGTGAGAAAATTGTCAAGTCAAGCGGAACGTGACCCGTCAACATCTCCTCCTTCACATTCTCCCGCAACTGGGGGTGCGAGGAAAAGGCTACGAATTCCGAGCCCACCCGCTGGCGGTGATGCAGGGCAGTCTGGAGCGAGTGCTGACATCTGGTCCGGACTGAAGGACCTGCCAACGATTACTGACATGTCGTCTACTGTCACTGCATATGATTCTCTCACCATTGAAAGAATGGTGGAGGATTATATGAGTGACTGCATCCAAGTAGGCACGTCAGACAGTCCGTACGTATACTGGCAGAAAAAAATAGTCAATTTGGAGGCCCTTGCAGAAACTGGCTTTATTCTACCTAAGTTGCCCTCCCTCCAGTGTGTACTCCAAAAGAGTGTTTAGTGCCGCCGCTCACCTTGTCAGCAATCGGCGTACGAGGTTACTTCCAGAAAATGTGGAGAAGATGATGTTCATTAAAATGAATTATAATCAATTCCTCCGTGGAGACATTCACCAGCAGCAATTGCCTCCAGAAAGTACACGGGGACCTGAGATGGTGGATTCCAGTGGGGACGAATTAATAATCTGTGAGGAGGGGGATGTACACAGTGAAAGGGGTGATGAATCGGACGATGATGATGAGGTGGACATCTTGCCTCTGTAGAGCCAGTTTGTGCAAGGAGAGATTGATTGCTTCTTTTTTGGTGGGGGCCCAATCCAACCAGTCATTTCAGTCACAGTCGTGTGGCAGACCCTGTCGCTGAAATGATGGGTTTGTTAAAGTGTGCATGTCCTGTTTATACAACATAAGGGTGGGTGGGAGGGCCCAAGGACAATTCCATCTTGCACCTCTTTTTTCTTTCATTTTTCTTTGCGTCATGTGCTGTTTGGGGAGTATTTTTTTGAAGGGCCATCCTGCGTGACACTGCAGTGCCACTCCTAGATGGGCCAGGTGTTTGTGTCGGCCACTTGGGTCGCTTATCTTAGTCACACAGCTACCTCATTGCGCCTCTTTTTTTCTTTGCGTCATGTGCTGTTTGGGGAGTATTTTTTTCAAGTGCCATCCTGTCTGACACTGCAGTGCCACTCCTAGATGGGCCAGGTGTTTGTGTCGGCCACTTGGGTCGCTTAGCTTAGTCACACAGCTACCTCGGTGCAAATTTTACGACTAAAAATAATATTGTGAGGTGTGAGGTGTTCAGAATAGACTGAAAATGAGTGGAAATTATGGTTATTGAGGTTAATAATACTTTGGGATCAAAATGACCCCCAAATTCTATGATTTAAGCTGTTTTTTAGGGTTTTTTGAAAAAAACACCCGAATCCAAAACACACCCGAATCCGACAAAAAATTTTCGGTGAGGTTTTGCCAAAACAGACAGGAGCTTTGTTTTTTCTGTTCTTTCCACCTGGACCTTGTACCCTGGACCCTGGATGCACCGATAAGAATTCCGGAAATTGCATGCTCAGGTGATATACACCAGGCGTCCAAGCCAGGTGGTGTGATTGTTCATTCATGCTCCTTTTTTAAATACAAGTTTTATCTTTCTGGACATTCCTATGGGAATATTTTTATAAGTTTTATGGAATAAATTTCTTCATATCGATCTTTCTGTCTGGCTATTTGGAGAGTGAAAGAAACCGTGATATGATTACAAACACCTGTTGAACTGTGAGTTGTGGTACGCTATGATTTGAAGTATTCATCTAAAGAAACCTTTATAGGCTTCAATCACCCCTAGTCACTGTGAGTTGGGGTACGCCCTTCAGATGGTCTTTTACTGTATTTTCACACAAAGATACCTTTATATGTTTATAACATACCCTGATATTGTGAGTTTGGGTACGTTTTTTGTCTTGTGAAGATTTGGTGGAGGCTCAACACCCACTGTCCATTTAATCAGAATCACTGGGGTGAAGTGTAACCCAGTTAAAACATACTACACCATTGTATCATATTCTTTTACATGTCATGATTCCTGATGTGAATGGAGGATTGGAGTCTCCCCCTTAAGAAGTAGAGGAAAAAACATCTTCTCATCATACTCATAAAGGGAAGTTTTGCATTTCTCCCAGCGCTTGATGTTATATGTTTGCCCATTTTCTGTATCCATTTCTGTTCATAGTAGAGGTTGGTGATACCTCTAGAGCAACATATTTTTCAGCTGCAGGGTGCGCCCGAACAGATCCACTTTGTCTTTTTGTCTTTGGTTTTGCCAAAACGCGTCCGAATCCAAAACACGGCCGCGGAACCAAAACACAAAACCCGAAAAATGTCCGGTGCACATCACTAACTAGAATCATAGAATGTGCACACTATCTGCAGGATCCCTGAGAATAGCTAGTGCAAACAGGACACCCAAGGGGAAGATTCTCAACACATCCTGGCCCTAGTGGGGAAAGATACAGCCTGAGAATTCTCTTGTGGGAAGCTGCCGTCTCTTGTCTGGAGATTCCCGCTCTTTTTCCTCATGAGAGGAGGGAAATTTACCTCAGCATTCTTCCCCTTAACATGTGTACTCTCGTGTCAGGGACAGATGAGTCATCAGTGATATGCAAATCATCTTTTATTACAATAATCATATATTGAATACCTTTTAGCCCTCTTGGCTGTAACTTTGCATTATCGTAGTCGACAGTGAAGTTAAATCTGTGTCGATACTTTGTTATTTTGGATAGTGAACATAGAGAGACTCTGAAGGACTCTGTGACATAGGGACAGACCAGGGTAGATTTCCTTTCTGTTCCCTAACCTTTTGTGCAATAATTTTACCTCAGCACTTACACATATCCAAACAGGTGTCGGCGTTGTCGACGGAGACACCCTCCCACACACATATCCGCTCTATCACCTCCTTAGAGGAGCCTTTTACCTCAGACATGTCGACACACGCGTACCGACACACCACACACACAGGGGATGCTCTATTTGAAGACAGTTCCCCCACCAGGCCCTTTGGAGAGACAGAGAGAGAGTATGCCAGCACACACCCCAGCGCTATATAATACAGGGATGTACACTATACTGAGTGATTTTTCCCCTATAGCAGCTTATATACACAGTTTTGCGCCTAAATTTATGTGCCCCCCCTCTATTTTTTACCCTTTGTGTACCAGGATACTGCAGGGGAGAGCCTGGGGAGCTTCCTTCCAGCTGAGCTGTGAAGAGAAAATGGCGCCGGTGTGCTGAGGAAGAAGGCCCGGCCCCCTCAGAGGCGGGCTTCTGTCCTTTTATGTACTTTAATGGCGGGGGTTAATGCACATATACAGTTTATCAGACTGTATTATGTGCTTTTCGCCAAGTAAGGTAATCTAATTGCTGCCCAGGGCGCCCCCCCCCAGCGCCCTGCACCCATCAGTGACCGGAGTGTGTGGTGTGCTAAGGGAGCAATGGCGCACAGCTGCAGTGCTGTGCACTACCTTAATGAAGACCGGAGTCTTCAGCCGCCGATTTTCAACTTCTCTTCGTTCTTCTGGCTCTGCAAGGGGGACGCCGGCGCGGCTCCGGGACCGGACGACCGAGGCTGGGCCTGTGTTCGATCCCTCTGGAGCTAATGGTGTCCAGTAGCCTTAGAAGCCCAAGCTAGCTGCAAGCAGGTAGGTTCGCTTCTCTCCCCTCAGTCCCTCGTAGCAGTGAGTCTGTTGCCAGCAGATCTCACTGAAAATAAAAAACCTAACAAATACTTTCTTTTCTAGGAAGCTCAGGAGAGCCCCTAGTGTGCATCCAGCTCTGGCCGGGCACAGATACTGAAAAACCAAAAAATACACACACCTGGCGCTTTGATTGACTACAGATGAAATGCTGCAATCCCAAAAGGGTCCTTGGTTTTGACCCTTATTATGGAACCACAAGAAAAAACACAAAACTGGGAATGCGCAATTCACTCTGATATGGATATTTATTATCACATAAAATTAATGTTTTAAAAATACATACAAACACATATATAACTAGATGCCGGCCAGCATCACATAAAAATAGTGATATATAAGTTTAACCAGTATATTACCAATAGGTCTAGTAATTTAATAACATATCACTTGGTTCTATTGTATACCTAATATACCTCTTATCTTAAATTTTACACACTAAAAAACCAATGAACCATTAGTGACTTTTTCTTCTGGACTATGGATAGTATCACTTCAAGTAAATTTAAAACCAACAAATGTCCAGCGCTTTTTTATGGTTTTTAGCATCCAGCAATGCTGGGTATTTCTTTCCTTTTTAATATTTATATTCTGTCCCAGCATAAGATAAATGTCTCGATCCAAGCCAGAAAAGTCTCTCTCCTCAAGTGAGAACCATCCACATTCGATTAAACACTTGGAATCACCTTAACCCTATTTCGGGCTTCTGCCGTTTAGCTAAGCAGATCATACATGATAACGCCTCTTAAAAGCAGGTATAATGTTCCACTTTTTCAGGGTATAATACTGTGCCTGTAAGGTGTTCTTTGGACGATCGCTCCCGGCTAGTGTAGCCTTATCTGGAGTCTCCGGGTTCTCACTGCGGCGTAGTTATATTCTCAACCACGGTGGAGTTTCATATGCCTGCGGCCGGCCGGCCCGTTAGTGTCTCCGCTGCTATCTCTTGTGACGACAGACGCGTTTCTCCGCCTTCCACTACATCGGCGGCTTCCTCAGTGTCAGATACTCATGCTTTACTTCATCTGGTTTAAATACCAACCCGCGCCAATCGCGCGAGCGTGTCAGTGCTGCGGATCAAGCCTCATTATCCTTTTTCAGATCAAGTGTCATTCTCTTCTTGCGGATCAAGACTCATTGTCATTTTGGCTTCCAATACATATCTTAAGATCTTTATATTCCTGATCTTATTCTTTATTTATTTATTTTGCTTATGATTCATATATGTGTTATATATTTATAATAATATAAAATCATATCTATACCACTATTCATATCCTTACTAGTTTTGGAGCATATAATTACTTCTAATTATAAAAATATTTACTAAATAATAAATAAATTATAAATTATCAATGATTAGTTATTAAACAATAACCAATCATATCTTAAATATACCATTGGTGTCGCTCAAGGCATTTTTTCTTATGAATTCTCCATTCTTATCAATGATATAATCCATCCTCTATATATATTCTCATTTTCTTTCACTTAATTTAATATGCTATATGTATATATGTGAATACCCCCTATTTCGTCTAACTAAGGAACATACGTTATATCCTCTATACAAGAGAGACCAACCACAAGAACTCCACACACCACTCAATATAGACTCAACATCCATCTATATCCCATTTAATTCCACCGTATCATTGAGGCCTGATGGTATTAATGTATCTAGTCTATAGATCCAATAGGCCTCTCTTCTTTGGAGCCTACTAAATCTATCCCCCCCTCGATTGGTAGATTTTATTAGTTCTATTCCAACCATTGTTATGTTATTCACATTTGCTTTTTGGCAACGTATTACATGATCCGATAATGGGTGTCTTGCCCCTTTAATTATGTTTCTCCGATGCTCCATATAGCGAATATGTAAAGTTCTCGTGGTTCGTCCCACATATTGTTTCCCGCATTTACAGGTAATAAGATAAATGATATAAGTGGACATGCAATTTATGAACTCTTTAATAGGAAAAATCTCACCCGTAGTAAATGACTGAAAGGTCTTACTTTTTCTAGGTATATTCATACATGACAGACAATCCATTTTCCCACATTTATGTGATCCCATCGGTCTTACCGGCAGCCATGTATTCACTACAACCCCTTTATCCCTTTTTTCTCTCTGAAAATGACTTGGCACCAATTTCTTCCTTAAATTATCTGCTTTTCTAAAGATAGTTTTTCCTCTAGGATCTATACATGTTTTTAGCACTTCATCTAGAAGTAACAGAGATGTGTTCTTTTTAATTATCTGACTAATCTTATGCGCACAACTATTGTATTTTGTGACGAATATTTCACTTCTCTCCCCCATATTCCCTATTTCTTTTTTATTATTTTTATTATTAACAATACCCTTAGGTCTTAATAAGGTTTCCCTATCCATAACCTCTACCTCATGGTAGGCTTTTTCCAAAATTTCCTGTGGATATCCCTGTTCCTGAAAGGAATCTAACAGTGTCATTGCTTGTGTATGAAACATAGAAAGCGAACTACAATTGCGACGTAATCTGACCAACTGTCCCCTAGGAATATTATCTTTCCAGCTACGTTTATGCGCACTCTTATAATTTAAATACCGATTATTATCTACTGGTTTGATATATGTTTTTGTTATTAATATTTCACCCTCTACTGAAAGCTCTATATCTAGGAAACATAACCTTTCAGTGCTATAACTTGTTGTGAATTTTAAACCAAAATCGTTATTATTTAAACCATAAGTGAATTTCTGAAGTGCTTCTAATGTCCCCCCCCAAATCATAAACAAATCATCTATATACCGACCATAGTATACCAGATCCGCCCCGAGTCCGCCTCCCCATACATGCTCCTCCTCAAAGGCTCCCATATATAGGTTGGCGAAACTCGGAGCGAATCTGGCCCCCATGGCCGCACCCCATGTCTGTAAATAATAATGTGTATCAAACAAAAAATAATTATGTGTTAAAATAAATTTGATGGCATCTAATAAGAAGACACGTAGAGGGTCCGAGGTGTTTCCCTGTCTCAAATAATTCTCCACTACCATCATTCCTTTTTCATGTGGAATGTTCGAATATAATGACTCCACGTCACATGTTACTAAATAAAAACCTCTCCTCCACTTAATTTTATTTATGATATTCAAAAAATGTTGTGTATCCTTTATATGGGACCTTAGGCCCTCTACGTGTCCCTGTAAATGGTGATCTACAAAAAATGATAAATTATTCGTGAGTGACCCTACACCCGAAATAATAGGTCGCCCTGGTGGATTAACAAGTGATTTATGAATTTTGGGTAAATAATAAAATGTTGCCGTGATTGGATGTGCACAAAGTAAAAAATTAAACGTTTCCTTAGATATAGAGCCATCTTCGAGGGCTACATCCAACAATTCCATATACTGTCTCTGAAACAAGGTAGTGGGGTTGCCTTCCAATTTGCGATAGAATTTTGTATCCCCAAGTTGTCTATAGCATTCTGTGATGTATTCTTCTGTCCCTATAATTACTACTCCACCCCCCTTATCAGCTGGCTTTATTGTTATACTCCTATCCTCCTGTAATGATCTTATTGCTTTTCTCTCTCCCAAGGTCAGGTTGTCTTGATATTTTATGTCATGTGATTTTTCACATATTTGTTTAAAGCTAGTAAGAGTCGCTTTATAGAAGCTTTCTATATATGGTCCTTTGAATGCTAAAGGGTAAAAATTAGAGATGAGCGCCTGAAATTTTTCGGGTTTTGTGTTTTGGTTTTGGGTTCGGTTCCGCGGCCGTGTTTTGGGTTCGAACGCGTTTTGGCAAAACCTCACCGAATTTTTTTTGTCGGATTCGGGTGTGTTTTGGATTCGGGTGTTTTTTTCAAAAAACACTAAAAAACAGCTTAAATCATAGAATTTGGGGGTCATTTTGATCCCAAGGTATTATTAACCTCAAAAACCATAATTTCCACTCATTTTCAGTCTATTCTGAATACCTCACACCTCACAATATTATTTTTAGTCCTAAAATTTGCACCGAGGTCGCTGTGTGAGTAAGATAAGCGACCCTAGTGGCCGACACAAACACCGGGCCCATCTAGGAGTGGCACTGCAGTGTCACGCAGGATGTCCCTTCCAAAAAACCCTCCCCAAACAGCACATGACGCAAAGAAAAAAAGAGGCGCAATGAGGTAGCTGTGTGAGTAAGATTAGCGACCCTAGTGGCCGACACAAACACCGGGCCCATCATCGACCCTAGTGGCCGACACAAACACCGGGCCCATCTAGGAGTGGCACTGCAGTGTCACGCAGGATGGCCCTTCCAAAAAACCCTCCCCAAACAGCACATGACGCAAAGAAAAAAAGAGGCGCAATGAGGTAGCTGTGTGAGTAAGATTAGCGACCCTAGTGGCCAACACAAACACCGGGCCCATCTAGGAGTGGCACTGCAGTGTCACGCAGGATGTCCCTTCCAAAAAACCCTCCCCAAACAGCACATGACGCAAAGAAAAAAAGAGGCGCAATGAGGTAGCTGTGTGAGTAAGATTAGCGACCCTAGTGGCCGACACAAACACCGGGCCCATCTAGGAGTGGCACTGCAGTGTCACGCAGGATGTCCCTTCCAAAAAACCCTCCCCAAACAGCACATGACGCAAAGAAAAAAAGAGGCGCAATGAGGTAGCTGACTGTGTGAGTAAGATTAGCGACCCTAGTGGCCGACACAAACACCGGGCCCATTTAGGAGTGGCACTGCAGTGTCACGCAGGATGTCCCTTCCAAAAAACCCTCCCCAATCAGCACATGATGCAAAGAAAAAGAAAAGAAAAAAGAGGTGCAAGATGGAATTGTCCTTGGGCCCTCCCACCCACCCTTATGTTGTATAAACAAAACAGGACATGCACACTTTAACCAACCCATCATTTCAGTGACAGGGTCTGCCACACGACTGTGACTGATATGACGGGTTGGTTTGGACCCCCCCCAAAAAAGAAGCAATTAATCTCTCCTTGCACAAACTGGCTCTACAGAGGCAAGATGTCCACCTCATCATCACCCTCCGATATATCACCGTGTACATCCCCCTCCTCACAGATTATCAATTCGTCCCCACTGGAATCCACCATCTCAGCTCCCTGTGTACTTTGTGGAGGCAATTGCTGCTGGTCAATGTCTCCGCGGAGGAATTGATTATAATTCATTTTAATGAACATCATCTTCTCCACATTTTCTGGATGTAACCTCGTACGCCGATTGCTGACAAGGTGAGCGGCGGCACTAAACACTCTTTCGGAGTACACACTTGTGGGAGGGCAACTTAGGTAGAATAAAGCCAGTTTGTGCAAGGGCCTCCAAATTGCCTCTTTTTCCTGCCAGTATAAGTACGGACTGTGTGACGTGCCTACTTGGATGCGGTCACTCATATAATCCTCCACCATTCTATCAATGTTGAGAGAATCATATGCAGTGACAGTAGACGACATGTCCGTAATCGTTGTCAGGTCCTTCAGTCCGGACCAGATGTCAGCATCAGCAGTCGCTCCAGACTGCCCTGCATCACCGCCAGCGGGTGGGCTCGGAATTCTGAGCCTTTTCCTCGCACCCCCAGTTGCGGGAGAATGTGAAGGAGGAGATGTTGACAGGTCGCGTTCCGCTTGACTTGACAATTTTCTCACCAGCAGGTCTTTCAACCCCAGCAGACTTGTGTCTGCCGGAAAGAGAGATCCAAGGTAGGCTTTAAATCTAGGATCGAGCACGGTGGCCAAAATGTAGTGCTCTGATTTCAACAGATTGACCACCCGTGAATCCTTGTTAAGCGAATTAAGGGCTCCATCCACAAGTCCCACATGCCTAGCGGAATCGCTCCGTGTTAGCTCCTCCTTCAATGTCTCCAGCTTCTTCTGCAAAAGCCTGATGAGGGGAATGACCTGACTCAGGCTGGCAGTGTCTGAACTGACTTCACGTGTGGCAAGTTCAAAGGGCATCAGAACCTTGCACAACATTGAAATCATTCTCCACTGCGCTTGAGACAGGTGCATTCCACCTACTATATCGTGCTCAATTGTATAGGCTTGAATGGCCTTTTGCTGCTCCTCCAACCTCTGAAGCATATAGAGGGTTGAATTCCACCTCGTTACCACTTCTTGCTTCAGATGATGGCAGGGCAGGTTCAGTAGTTTTTGGTGGTGCTCCAGTCTTCTGTACGTGGTGCCTGTACGCCGAAAGTGTCCCGCAATTCTTCTGGCCACCGACAGCATCTCTTGCACGCCCCTGTCGTTTTTTAAAAAATTCTGCACCACCAAATTCAAGGTATGTGCAAAACATGGGACGTGCTGGAATTTGCCCATATTTAATGCACACACAATATTGCTGGCGTTGTCCGATGCCACAAATCCACAGGAGAGTCCAATTGGGGTAAGCCATTCCGCGATGATCTTCCTCAGTTGCCGTAAGAGGTTTTCAGCTGTGTGCGTATTCTGGAAAGCGGTGATACAAAGCGTAGCCTGCCTAGGAAAGAGTTGGCGTTTGCGAGATGCTGCTACTGGTGCCGCCGCTGCTGTTCTTGCGGCGGGAGTCCATACATCTACCCAGTGGGCTGTCACAGTCATATAGTCCTGACCCTGCCCTGCTCCACTTGTCCACATGTCCGTGGTTAAGTGGACATTGGGTACAACTGCATTTTTTAGGACACTGGTGAGTCTTTTTCTGACGTCCGTGTACATTCTCGGTATCGCCTGCCTAGAGAAGTGGAACCTAGATGGTATTTGGTAACGGGGGCACACTGCCTCAATAAATTGTCTAGTTCCCTGTGAACTAACGGCGGATACCGGACGCACGTCTAACACCAACATAGTTGTCAAGGCCTCAGTTATCCGCTTTGCAGCAGGATGACTGCTGTGATATTTCATCTTCCTCGCAAAGGACTGTTGAACAGTCAATTGCTTACTGGAAGTAGTACAAGTGGGCTTACGACTTCCCCTCTGGGATGACCATCGACTCCCAGCAGCAACAACAGCAGCGCCAGCAGCAGTAGGCGTTACACGCAAGGATGCATCGGAGGAATCCCAGGCAGGAGAGGACTCGTCAGAATTGCCAGTGACATTGCCTGCAGGACTATTGGCATTCCTGGGAAGGAGGAAATTGACACTGAGGGAGTTGGTGGGGTGGTTTGCGTGAGCTTGGTTACAAGAGGAAGGGATTTACTGGTCAGTGGACTGCTTCCGCTGTCACCCAAAGTTTTTGAACTTGTCACTGACTTATTATGAATGCGCTGCAGGTGACGTATAAGGGAGGATGTTCCGAGGTGGTTAACGTCCTTACCCCTACTTATTACAGCTTGACAAAGGGAACACACGGCTTGACACCTGTTGTCCGCATTTCTGGTGAAATACTTCCACACCGAAGAGCTGATTTTTTTGGTATTTTCACCAGGCATGTCAACGGCCATATTCCTACCACGGACAACAGGTGTCTCCCCGGGTGCCTGACTTAAACAAACCACCTCACCATCAGAATCCTCCTGGTCAATTTCCTCCCCAGCACCAGCAACACCCATATCCTCCTCATCCTGGTGTACTTCAACACTGACATCTTCAATCTGACTATCAGGAACTGGACTGCGGGTGCTCCTTCCATCACTTGCAGGGGGCGTGCAAATGGTGGAAGGCGCATGCTCTTCACGTCCAGTGTTGGGAAGGTCAGGCATCGCAACCGACACAATTGGAGTCGGACTCTCCTTGTGGATTTGGGATTTCGAAGAACGCACAGTTCTTTGCGGTGCTACTGCTTTTGCCAGCTTTAGTCTTTTCATTTTTCTAGCGAGAGGCTGAGTGCTTCCATCCTCATGTGAAGCTGAACCACTAGCCATGAACATAGGCCAGGGCCTCAGCCGTTCCTTGCCACTCCGTGTGGTAAATGGCATATTGGCAAGTTTACGCTTCTCCTCCGACAATTTTATTTTAGGTTTTGGAGTCCTTTTTTTACTGATATTTGGTGTTTTGGATTTGACATGCTCTGTACTATGACATTGGGCATCGGCCTTGGCAGACGACGTTGCTGGCATTTCATCGTCTCGGCCATGACTAGTGGCTGCAGCTTCAGCACGAGGTGGAAGTGGATCTTGATCTTTCCCTAATTTTGGAACCTCAACATTTTTGTTCTCCATATTTTAATAGGCACAACTAAAAGGCACCTCAGGTAAACAATGGAGATGGATGGATTGGATACTAGTATACAATTATGGACGGGCTGCCGAGTGCCGACACAGAGGTAGCCACAGCCGTGAACTACCGCACTGTACTGTGTCTGCTGCTAATATAGACTGGTTGATAAAGAGATAGTATACTCGTAACTAGTATGTATGTATAAAGAAAGAAAAAAAAACCACGGTTAGGTGGTATATACAATTATGGACGGCCTGCCGAGTGCCGACACAGAGGTAGCCACAGCCGTGAACTACCGCACTGTACTGTGTCTGCTGCTAATATATAGACTGGTTGATAAAGAGATAGTATACTCGTAACTAGTATGTATGTATAAAGAAAGAAAAAAAAACCACGGTTAGGTGGTATATACAATTATGGACGGGCTGCCGAGTGCCGACACAGAGGTAGCCACAGCCGTGAACTACCGCACTGTACTGTGTCTGCTGCTAATATATAGACTGGTTGATAAAGAGATAGTATACTCGTAACTAGTATGTATGTATAAAGAAAGAAAAAAAAACCACGGTTAGGTGGTATATACAATTATGGACGGGCTGCCGAGTGCCGACACAGAGGTAGCCACAGCCGTGAACTACCGCACTGTACTGTGTCTGCTGCTAATATAGACTGGTTGATAAAGAGATAGTATACTCGTAACTAGTATGACTATAAAGAAAGAAAAAAAAACCACGGTTAGGTGGTATATACAATTATGGACGGGCTGCCGAGTGCCGACACAGAGGTAGCCACAGCCGTGAACTACCGCACTGTACTGTGTCTGCTGCTAATATAGACTGGTTGATAAAGAGATAGTATACTCGTAACTAGTATGTATGTATAAAGAAAGAAAAAAAAACCACGGTTAGGTGGTATATACAATTATGGACGGGCTGCCGAGTGCCGACACAGAGGTAGCCACAGCCGTGAACTACCGCACTGTACTGTGTCTGCTGCTAATATATAGACTGGTTGATAAAGAGATAGTATACTCGTAACTAGTATGTATGTATAAAGAAAGAAAAAAAAAACACGGTTAGGTGGTATATACAATTATGGACGGGCTGCCGAGTGCCGACACAGAGGTAGCCACAGCCGTGAACTACCGCACTGTACTGTGTCTGCTGCTAATATATAGACTGGTTGATAAAGAGATAGTATACTCGTAACTAGTATGTATGTATAAAGAAAGAGAAAAAAACCACGGTTAGGTGGTATATACAATTATGGACGGGCTGCCGAGTGCCGACACAGAGGTAGCCACAGCCGTGAACTACCGCACTGTACTGTGTCTGCTGCTAATATAGACTGGTTGATAAAGAGATAGTATACTCGTAACTAGTATGACTATAAAGAAAGAAAAAAAAACCACGGTTAGGTGGTATATACAATTATGGACGGCCTGCCGAGTGCCGACACAGAGGTAGCGACAGCCGTGAACTACCGCACTGTACTGTGTCTGCTGCTAATATATAGACTGGTTGATAAAGAGATAGTATACTCGTAACTAGTATGTATGTATAAAGAAAGAAAAAAAAACCACGGTTAGGTGGTATATACAATTATGGACGGGCTGCCGAGTGCCGACACAGAGGTAGCCACAGCCGTGAACTACCGCACTGTACTGTGTCTGCTGCTAATATAGACTGGTTGATAAAGAGATAGTATACTCGTAACTAGTATGACTATAAAGAAAGAAAAAAAAACCACGGTTAGGTGGTATATACAATTATGGGCGGGCTGCCGAGTGCCGACACAGAGGTAGCCACAGCCGTGAACTACCGCACTGTACTGTGTCTGCTGCTAATATAGACTGGTTGATAAAGAGATAGTATACTCGTAACTAGTATGTATGTATAAAGAAAGAAAAAAAAACCACGGTTAGGTGGTATATACAATTATGGACGGGCTGCCGAGTGCCGACACAGAGGTAGCCACAGCCGTGAACTACCGCACTGTACTGTGTCTGCTGCTAATATAGACTGGTTGATAAAGAGATAGTATACTCGTAACTAGTATGTATGTATAAAGAAAGAAAAAAAAAACACGGTTAGGTGGTATATACAATTATGGACGGGCTGCCGAGTGCCGACACAGAGGTAGCCACAGCCGTGAACTACCGCACTGTACTGTGTCTGCTGCTAATATAGACTGGTTGATAAAGAGATAGTATACTCGTAACTAGTATGTATGTATAAAGAAAGAAAAAAAAACCACGGTTAGGTGGTATATACAATTATGGACGGGCTGCCGAGTGCCGACACAGAGGTAGCCACAGCCGTGAACTACCGCACTGTACTGTGTCTGCTGCTAATATAGACTGGTTGATAAAGAGATAGTATACTCGTAACTAGTATGACTATAAAGAAAGAAAAAAAAACCACGGTTAGGTGGTATATACAATTATGGACGGGCTGCCGAGTGCCGACACAGAGGTAGCCACAGCCGTGAACTACCGCACTGTACTGTGTCTGCTGCTAATATAGACTGGTTGATAAAGAGATAGTATACTACTAATATTATATATACTGGTGGTCAGGTCACTGGTCACTAGTCAAACTGGCAGTGGCACTCCTGCAGCAAAAGTGTGCACTGTTTAATTTTAATATAATATTATGTACTCCTGGCTCCTGCTATAACCTATAACTGGCACTGCAGTGCTCCCCAGTCTCCCCCACAATTATAAGCTGTGTGAGCTGAGCACAGTCAGATATATATATACATTGATGCAGCACACTGGGCTGAGCAGTGCACACAGATATGGTATGTGACTGAGTCACTGTGTGTATCGTTTTTTTCAGGCAGAGAACGGATATATTAAATAAAACAAACAACTGCACTGTCTGGTGGTCACTGTGGTCGTCAGTCACTAAACTCTGCACTCTCTTCTACAGTATCACAGCCTCAGGTCAATCTCTCTCTCTCTCTCTCAACCCTAATCTAAATGGAGAGGACGCCAGCCACGTCCTCTCCCTATCAATCTCAATGCACGTGTGAAAATGGCGGCGACGCGCGGCTCCTTATATAGAATCCGAGTCTCGCGATAGAATCCGAGCCTCGCGAGAATCCGACAGCGTCATGATGACGTTCGGGCGCGCTCGGGTTAACCGAGCAAGGCGGGAAGATCCGAGTTGCTCGGACCCGTGAAAAAAAACATGAAGTTCGGGCGGGTTCGGATTCAGAGAAACCGAACCCGCTCATCTCTAGTAAAAATCTGATTTCTTTTTAAATGGCTTAGCCCTAATGTCAAAAATAGGTATTTTTACATCTATATCATTTTCCCCAGTGTCTCCCTCCTGTCCCAAACTTACTAGTATGTCTCTTATCATTTCATCATCTTTATCCAAGATAATGGGTGATTCCTCGCTTTTCTTCTTTTTTATTTCTCTAAGTGCAAAGTATCTTTTCCTACTAAGTGTGCGTACATAACGATTAAGATCCACAAATAATTGAAATAAATTGGGTTTAGCCACCGGCGCATAATTTAACCCTTTTTCCAATATACTGATTTCTTCCTTTGTTAGTTATATATGTGTTTGTATGTATTTTTAAAAGATTAATTTTATGTGATAATAAATATCCATATCAGAGTGAATTGCGCATTCCCAGTTTTGTGTTTTTTCTTGTGGGCACAGATACTAACTGAGGTCTGGAGGAGGGGCATAGAGGGAGGAGCCAGTGCACACCAGATATAGTACCTAATCTTTCTTTTAAGAGTGCCCAGTCTCCTGCGGAGCCCGTCTATTCCCCATGGTCCTTACGGAGTACCCAGCATCCACTAGGACGTTAGAGAAATGTGTATTTTCCACTGTATTCTAACTCACTACCTACTTTAACCAATGTAATTACTTAATTAGGGGCCTAATTCAGGCCTGATCGCAGCAGCAAATTTGTTATAAAATGGGCAAAACCATGTGCACTGCAGGGGGGCAGATATAACATGTGCAGAGAGAGTTAAATTTGGGTGGGGTGTTGTGGCCGGAAACCCTGGCGGCCACACAGTTAATGGTGGCCACAGCACATAAGGAGTTAACCCTTAAGTGCCCGGCGCCATTTTAAGGACAATAGGCGCTTGGCGCCACTGATAAATGTACTTACGGTGCTGGGCGCGGACTGTTTAAATACATGTCTAATGATGTGTTTTAACTTGTCATATGTAGTGCTCTGTGCACAGTTGTAGGATTGCATGTTTAACTGTATTTATATATTTATTTATTTTAATTCTTTATTTATACGTGGTCAAGCACATAGAGAAGACATTACAGGAATACATGGGACAGGCGGCCCACATAGCCAGCGTCCAGAATAGTGATGAGCACCGGAAATTTTTCGGGTTTTGTGTTTTGGTTTTGGGTTCGGTTCCGCGGCCGTGTTTTGGGTTCGAACGCGTTTTGGCAAAACCTCACCGATTTTTTTTTGTCGGATTCGGGTGTGTTTTGGATTCGGGTGTTTTTTTCAAAAAACCCTAAAAAACAGCTTAAATCATAGAATTTGGGGGTCATTTTGATCCCAAAGTATTATTAACCTCAATAACCATAATTTCCACTCATTTTCAGTCTATTCTGAACACCTCACAATATTATTTTTAGTCCTAAAATTTGCACCGAGGTCGCTGGATGGCTAAGCTAAGCGACCCAAGTGGCCGACACAAACACCTGGCCCATCTAGGAGTGGTACTGCAGTGTCACGCAGGATGGCCCTTCCAAAAAACACTCCCCAAACAGCACATGACGCAAAGAAAAAAAGAGGCGCAATGAGGTAGCTGACTGTGTGAGTAAGATAAGCGACCCAAGTGGCCGACACAAACACCTGGCCCATCTAGGAGTGGCACTGCAGTGTCACGCAGGATGGCCCTTCCAAAAAACACTCCCCAAACAGCACATGACGCAAAGAAAAAAAGAGGCGCAATGAGGTAGCTGTGTGAGTAAGCTAAGCGACCCTAGTGGCCGACACAAACACCTAGCCCATCTAGGAGTGGCACTGCAGTGTCACGCAGGATGGCCCTTCCAAAAAACACTCCCCAAACAGCACATGACGCAAAGAAAAAAAGAGGTGCAATGAGGTAGCTGTGTGAGTAAGATAAGCGACCCTAGTGGCCGACACAAACACCTGGCCCATCTAGGAGTGGCACTGCAGTGTCACGCAGGATGGCCCTTCCAAAAAACACCCCCCAAACAGCACATGACGCAAAGAAAAATGAAAGAAAAAAGAGGTGCAAGATGGAATTGTCCTTGGGCCCTCCCACCCACCCTTATGTTGTATAAACAGGACATGCACACTTTAACCAACCCATCATTTCAGTGACAGGGTCTGCCACACGACTGTGACTGAAATGACGGGTTGGTTTGGACCCCCACCAAAAAAGAAGCAATTAATCTCTCCTTACACAAACTGGCTCTACAGAGGCAAGATGTCCACCTCATCATCATCCTCCGATATATCACCGTGTACATCCCCCTCCTCACAGATTATCAATTCGTCCCCACTGGAATCCACCATCTCAGCTCCCTGTGTACTACTTTGTGGAGGCAATTGCTGCTGGTCAATGTCTCCACGGAGGAATTGATTATAATTCATTTTAATGAACATCATCTTCTCCACATTTTCTGGATGTAACCTCGTACGCCGATTGCTGACAAGGTGAGCGGCGGCACTAAACACTCTTTCGGAGTACACACTTGTGGGAGGGCAACTTAGGTAGAATAAAGCCAGTTTGTGCAAGGGCCTCCAAATTGCCTCTTTTTCCTGCCAGTATAAGTACGGACTGTCTGACGTGCCTACTTGGATGCGGTCACTCATATAATCCTCCACCATTCTTTCAATAGGGAGAGAATCATATGCAGTGACAGTAGACGACATGTCCGTAATCGTTGTCAGGTCCTTCAGTCCGGACCAGATGTCAGCATCAGCAGTCGCTCCAGACTGCCCTGCATCACCGCCAGCGGGTGGGCTCGGAATTCTGAGCCTTTTCCTCGCACCCCCAGTTGCGGGAGAATGTGAAGGAGGAGATGTTGACAGGTCGCGTTCCGCTTGACTTGACAATTTTCTCACCAGCAGTTCTTTGAACCTCTGCAGACTTGTGTCTGCCGGAAAGAGAGATCCAAGGTAGGTTTTAAATCTAGGATCGAGCACGGTGGCCAAAATGTAGTGCTCTGATTTCAACAGATTGACCACCCGTGAATCCTTGTTAAGCGAATTAAGGGCTCCATCCACAAGTCCCACATGCCTAGCGGAATCGCTCTGTGTTAGCTCCTCCTTCAATGTCTCCAGCTTCTTCTGCAAAAGCCTGATGAGGGGAATGACCTGACTCAGGCTGGCAGTGTCTGAACTGACTTCACGTGTGGCAAATTCAAAAGGTTGCAGAACCTTGCACAACGTTGAAATCATTCTCCACTGCGCTTGAGACAGGTGCATTCCACCTGTAATGCACACCAGTGCCTACAGGAATGTACTGGTGTCTGAACTGTTTTGCACTCCAGCGCCTGCAGGAATGTACTGGTGTTTGAACTGTTATGCACACCAGTGCCTGCAGGAATGTACTGGTGTCTGAACGGATAGGTATGCAAAACAAATGAACTCACAGACAGACTGGGGAATATGACATTACGTACACAGAAGGTGATAGGGTAACAAAATACACACAAAGTGAACAGAGAAGCCCAGAGGCTAAGGAACTGGGTGTCTCCCTAGTATTACTAATGCTCAGATGGGAAAAGCAAGATGTTGTGTTTTAATACGTAGAGAACCCGAAATGCTGTTGCTAAGGGCAACAGCAAAACCCTAAAGGGTTACCAACGGGTGTGGCAGTAAACTCCTTGGTCAGAGATGGAATGATAGACACAAGGAGAGTCTCCACAATCCTAATTCTCACTTGCAGTGCACAGGTTCAGCTTACTGCCACTAAACTGACACCTGACACCTTGCACAGTGAGACAGGATTTAGGCAGGCAAGTCTTAGAATACAGCCGCAAACTTGCTAAGTTCACAGAGTAGTAAAAGAACCCCAGCAAGTTAAACGACTGACTCCAGTCTTACTGCTAGGTCTGGATTGGCAGAGTGTAGTACCAAATCCCCAGGCCTATTTGCAGTAAGCAACAACAAATACAAAGCTACACAGTACTGGCTAACTTTCAGGAACTGACTAACCAACAAAGATTCAGCAGCATCTGCTTAACCTGAGAAGAGGCCTTATAAAGCAGGTGCTGTCCACGCCCCACTCAGACCTCACAGACTGTGAGCACAAAAACCCGCACCGGATCCCCTGCCGTGCACAGAGCCTGTAACCACTGCACAGCAAAAGACCCGAACCGGAGTATCAGCTGCGCTCAGGTTACTCCGCTAGCACTTGTCTCCCGGTTGCCATGATGACGTGGCAGCACAGGGCAGGAGACCCTAACACCACCTCCTATATCGTGCTCAGTTGTATAGGCTTGAATGGCCTTTTGCTGCTCCTCCAACCTCTGAAGCATATAGAGGGTTGAATTCCACCTCGTTACCACTTCTTGCTTCAGATGATGGCAGGGCAGGTTCAGGCGTTTTTGGTGTTGCACCAGTCTTCTGTACGTGGTGCCTGTACGCCGAAAGTATCCCGCAATTCTTCTGGCCACCGACAGCATCTCTTGCACGCCCCTCTCGTTTTTTAAATAATTCTGCACCACCAAATTCAAGGTATGTGCAAAACATGGGACGTGCTGGAATTTGCCCATATTTAATGCACACACAATATTGCTGGCGTTGTCCGATGCCACAAATCCACAGGAGAGTCCAATTGGGGTAAGCCATTCTGCGATGATCTTCCTCAGTTGCCGTAAGAGGTTTTTAGCTGTGTGCGTATTCTGGAAAGCGGTGATACAAAGCGTAGCCTGCCTAGGAAAGAGTTGGCGTTTGCGAGATGCTGCTACTGGTGCCGCCGCTGCTGTTCTTGCGGCGGGAGTCCATACATCTACCCAGTGGGCTGTCACAGTCATATAGTCCTGAGCCTTCCCTGCTCCACTTGTCCACATGTCCGTGGTTAAGTGGACATTGGGTACAACTGCATTTTTTAGGACACTGGTGAGTCTTTTTCTGAGGTCTGTGTACATTTTCGGTATCGCCTGCCTAGAGAAATGGAACCTAGATGGTATTTGGTACCGGGGACACAGTACCTCCAACAAGTCTCTAGTTGCCTCTGCAGTAATGATGGATACCGGAACCACGTTTCTCACCGCCCAGGATGCCAAGGCCTCAGTTATCCGCTTTGCAACAGGATGACTGCTGTGATATTTCATCTTCCTCGCAAAGGACTGTTGGACAGTCAATTGCTTGGTGGAAGTAGTAAAAGTGGGCTTACGACTTCCCCTCTAGGATGACGATCGACTCCCAGCAGCAACAACAGCAGCGCCAGCAGCAGTAGGCGTTACACGCAAGGATGCATCGGAGGAATCCCAGGCAGGAGAGGACTCGTCAGAATTGCCAGTGACATGGCCTGCAGGACTATTGGCATTCCTGGGGAAGGAGGAAATTGACACTGAGGGAGTTGGTGGGGTGGTTTGCGTGAGCTTGGTTACAAGAGGAAGGGATTTACTGGTCAGTGGACTGCTTCCGCTGTCGCCCAAAGTTTTTGAACTTGTCACTGACTTATGATGAATGCGCTGCAGGTGACGTATAAGGGAGGATGTTCCGAGGTGGTCAACGTCCTTACCCCTACTTATTACAGCTTGACAAAGGCAACACACGGCTTGACAAATGTTGTCCACATTTCTGTTGAAATACTTCCACACCGAAGAGCTGATTTTTTTGGTATTTTCACCAGGCATGTCAATGGCCCTATTCCTCCCACGGACAACAGGTGTCTCCCCGGGTGCCTGACTTAAACAAACCACCTCACCATCAGAATCCTCCTTGTCAATTTCCTCCCCAGCGCCAGCAACACCCATATCCTCCTCATCCTGGTGTACTTCAACACTGACATCTTCAATCTGACTATCAGGAACTGGACTGCGGGTGCTCCTTCCAGCACTTGCAGGGGGCGTGCAAATGGTGGAAGGCGCATGCTCTTCACGTCCAGTGTTGGGAAGGTCAGGCATCGCAAATGACACAATTGGACTCTCCTTGTGGATTTGTGATTTCGAAGAACGCACAGTTCTTTGCTGTGCTTTTGCCAGCTTGAGTCTTTTCATTTTTCTAGCGAGAGGCTGAGTGCTTCCATCCTCATGTGAAGCTGAACCACTAGCCATGAACATAGGCCAGGGCCTCAGCCGTTCCTTGCCACTCCGTGTGGTAAATGGCATATTGGCAAGTTTACGCTTCTCCTCCGACAATTTTATTTTAGATTTTTGAGTCCTTTTTTTACTGATATTTGGTGTTTTGGATTTTACATGCTCTGTACTATGACATTGGGCATCGGCCTTGGCAGACGACGTTGCTGGCATTTCATCGTCTCGGCCATGACTAGTGGCAGCAGCTTCAGCACGAGGTGGAAGTCGATCTTGATCTTTCCCTATTTTTGGAACCTCAACATTTTTGTTCTCCATATTTTAATAGGCACAACTAAAAGGCACCTCAGGTAAACAATGGAGATGGATGGATACTAGTATACTTATGGATTGACGAGCGACTGCCGACACAGAGGTAGCTACAGCCGTGGACTACCGTACTGCGTCTGCTGCTAATATAGACTGGATGATAATGATATAAAAAATATATATATATATCACTACTGCAGCAGGACAGGTATATATTATATAATGACGGACCTGATGGACACTGTCAGCTCAGCACTGCAGACTCCTAAAGTAAGCTACTGTTATGATTCCCGTACTCCAGACCAGAGGAGATCTTATGGCAGAGGTCTGAGTACTGGAAAGATATACTGGTTGTGGGAGCAGGAGAGCCTAGTAACCCCTGGCGCCCTAACTCCGTTGTCTCGCCCGTGTTATCAGAAATCCCCTGCGAGACTATGGTTGCTTGAGCCCATGGCAGCCGCGTTCGAAGGGCGGATTATGTCTGCCCAACCCCGATGCCCCCTCAGGTCTTAATGGGAGACAAAGGGAAATCCGAGACAGGGTGATAACAAGGGGCCCTCTGACTAAGCAACCAGGCCAGGGGTTACAAGCTAACTAACTAAACCAAAAAGTATGTGCGGACTAGCCGCCAGGGAAAAGGACAACCAAAGATCCACTGATCCGTAACTCCTATCCAGCACCGCTGGATACCAGAGTGGATCAGGGGGAGCGGAATCCTCCGCAAAAGCTCCAGAACACAAAGATACAAAATAATAAACAGTAAGCGGTCAAGCCGCAACACACGGCTACGCCGCGACTCACGAACACCACAGGATGTTAAAGGTGCTCGGTCAGACTCCAGGAACAGATGACAACTTCCGAGTACAGGATCACTGAGGACAGGAACAACCGGATTGAGCAGGACTGGAACTCTCTGTAACCGACACAGGCAAACAGGAAGCTATCACCGGCGTCTGTGAGAAGTCCAAAGGGTGCTTATAACTGTGAGCTCCCCAATCAGGAGCCAGACTGGGTAATCACAAGTAATGCCGTGCAGCTTGCATGCTGCACGGCCAGCACACCATTATACAATTAGAAAAGACCCAGCAACGGGGAACGCGGCCCGAACGTGGCGTCCCCGTTGCTAGGGTCTGAGCGGCTCCGTGCGCCCGGCGTCTAGCGTTGCCAGGGAGCCGGCGGCTGTACGCGCACGGCGTCCCTAGTTGCTAGGCGCCGGGCCGCACCGACGAGCGGACCCCGGCGCCTAACAGTACCCCCCCCTTGAGGAGGGGTCAAGGAACCCCTAAAGCCAGGTTTCCGAGGAAATTCTCGAAAAAATGCCCTCTTGAGCCTCGGGGCATGGAGATCCTTATCCAGGACCCAAGACCTTTCTTCTGGACCATAACCTCTCCAATGCACCAAAAAATAAAGCCGACCCCGGGACAACTTGGAATCGAGAACCTTCTCCACCAAGAACTCCTGCTGACCCTGTACAACTATTGGTGATCTCTCCTGAGATATCTTACGAGGAAATCTACTGGACGAAACATATGGTTTCAGTAATGAGCAATGGAAAGTATTTCCGATCCGTAAAGTTTTTGGTAAACGTAACCGGAAGGCAACTGGATTGACTTTTTTGATAATGTGAAATGGTCCAATAAATTTAGGACCCAATCTGGCTGAGGTTTGTCGAAGTTTAATGTTGTGAGTCGACAACCACACCCTATCTCCTACTTTAAAAGTGCACGGCCGCCGGAGCCTGTCAGAAAATCTCTTTTCCTGAAATGCCGCTTTTCTGAGAGCCAGGTGCACTTTTCTCCAAATGAGCCTAAGATGAGAGGTCAAGGTCAGTGAGGAAACAGAGGAATGTTGAAAAAAGGAATTAGCTCTGGGGTGAAAACCAAAAACTGCAAAAAATGGAGACACATTGGTGGAGGAATGACAGGCATTATTGTAAGCGAACTCCGCCAATGGAAGAAACTCAGACCAGTCATTTTGGAGTTTGGCCGAGTACAACCGCAAATATTGTTTTAGTGATTGGTTAACTCGCTCAGTCTGCCCGTTGGATTGGGGATGGTAGCCTGACGTTAAAGATAATTTCATCTTCAATGAGACACAAAAAGATTTCCAAAACTGTGCAATGAATTGTGGACCCCGATCGGAAACAATATCAGTGGGTAACCCATGGAGTCTGAAAACATGGCGGAGGAACAAGACTGCCAATCCCTGGGCAGATGGCAATCGGGGAAGAGCAATGAAATGGGCCATTTTACTAAAACGGTCCACTACCACCCATATGACTCGGCATCCGGCTGACAGAGGGAGGTCCACCACAAAATCCATGGAGATATGAGACCATGGCCTAAGAGGAACATTCAAGGGCATAAGCTGACCGATAGGCAAAGAACGGGGAACTTTATGCTGTGCACAGACCTGACATGAAAAAACAAACTCCTTAATGTCTTTGGAAAGACCAGGCCACCATACTGAGCGGGAGACTAATTCCAAAGTCTTAGCGATTCCCGGATGCCCGGCAACTTTGCTATCATGAAACTCCGTCAAAACAGTTGCTCTCAAAAACTCAGGGACAAAAAGACGACCAGCAGGAGTATTTCCAGGAGCCTGATGTTGAAGCAGCTTTAACTGGGTAAATAAATCCTGTGTGAGGCCTGCCCGAATGACTGAAGACGGAAGTATGGGAGTAACAGGACTGTTGTCTTGAACTGGAAGAAAACTGCGTGACAGGGCATCTGCCTTGGTATTCTTGGAACCTGGCCTGAAGGTGATAATGAATTTGAAACGAGTAAAAAATAAAGCCCAACGAGCCTGCCGGGCATTCAGTCGTTTAGCTGATTCAATGTATTGAAGATTTTTGTGATCAGTCAAAACTGAAATGATATGAGTCGCTCCCTCAAGCCAATGCCTCCACTCCTCGAAAGCCCATTTAATAGCCAGCAATTCCCGGTTACCAACATCGTAGTTGGATTCAGCAGAAGAGAATTTCCTGGACATAAAGGCACAAGGGTGTAATTCAAGGGAATCCGGATCCTTCTGAGATAGGATAGCCCCTACTCCAACCTCTGAGGCATCAACCTCAACAATGAAAGGCAATTCTGGGTTGGGGTGTCTGAGGACAGGGGCTGAGACAAAGGCTTGTTTCAAGGCCTGAAAAGATAGCTCGGCTTCACGTGACCAATTGGTAGGATCCGCTCCCTTCTTAGTCAGTGCCACAATGGGAGCAACTAGGTCAGAGAAAGAGTGAATAAATCTTCTATAGTAGTTCGCAAACCCTAAAAAGCGCTGAATTGCTTTTAAGTTGGTGGGTTGCGCCCAACTAAGAATGGCTTGGAGCTTCTTTGGTTCCATACGGAATCCCCGAGGGGAAATAATGTATCCTAAAAAGGATACCTCCGTGACATGAAATTCACACTTCTCCAGCTTGGCATATAGGTGATTTTCACGTAATTTTTTTAGAACCTGACGCACCTGGGTAACATGTTGTTCTACAGAGTCAGAATAAATCAAAATATCGTCTAAGTAGACTACAACGAATTTTCCAAGAAATTCACGGAGCACATCGTTAATGAGATCCTGGAAAACTGCCGGAGCGTTAGACAGGCCGAATGGCATAACCAGATACTCATAGTGGCCTGACTGAGTACTGAATGCCGTTTTCCACTCATCCCCTGACTTGATTCTGATGAGGTTATATGCTCCTCTCAGGTCAATCTTGGAAAAAATCACAGCCGAACGTAGCTGATCAAAGAGGACAGAGATCAGTGGCAGAGGGTAAGTATTTTTTACTGAGATTTTATTCAAGGCTCTAAAGTCAATGCAGGGTCTGAGTGAACCATCCTTCTTCTCTACGAAGAAGAAGCCTGCACTTAAAGGGGATTTAGATGGCCTGATAAATCCTTTCCCTAGGCTTTCTTTAACATACTCATTCATGGCCACAGTTTCAGGTCCGGACAATGCATATAACCTTCCCTTAGGCAAAGTGGCACCAGGAATTAGCTCAATAGCACAATCATAAGGCCTATGGGGAGGCAGAATATCCGCATTGCCCTTGGAAAAAACATCAACAAAATCCTGGTATTCCACAGGAATGGGTGCGGGAATGGCAGCAGCTATTCTGATGGGAAGCGTAATACATTCCTTATTACAGATGGTACCCCATTGTGAGATCTCCCCCGACTGCCAATCAATGATGGGATTATGAAAGGCCAGCCAAGGGTGACCCAGAACCACTGGAACTGCTGGGCAATGGGTGAGGAAAAACTCAATTTTTTCAGAATGCAGAGCTCCTACCGAGAGTAGAACAGGAGGTGTACAGAGAGAAATAACCCCATTGGACAAGGGACTCCCATCTAAACCATGCATGGTGATACACCTACCCAAGGCTAACTGAGGAATACCTAAGGTCTTGGCCCATGTTAAATCCATAAAGTTCCCTGCAGCTCCACTGTCCACAAAAACAGAGACCGAGGAACAGAGGCTGCCAAAGGAAACTTTAGCTGGGACTAACAGTGAATTATTTGAGGAGATAAGCTGCAGACCAAAGTGAACCCCCTCACAATTCACTTGGTCGAGACGTTTCCCGACTTGTTCGGACAACTACGGGCAAAATGTCCCTTACCTCCACAGTATAAACAAAGACCAGAATTTTGCCTTCTGGTTCTTTCTTCAGGAGACAGTTTGGAGAGACCTATCTGCATAGGCTCCTCTATGTCCACAGGGATGGAAAAAACACAAGGAGTTGACCCGACAGATGCTCCTTTTTCAGCCCTCCGCTCTCTGAGCCGACGATCAATCTTAATAGAGAGCTCCATGAGTTTATCGAGAGTCTCAGGAGCGGGATACTGAAGGAGACTGTCTTTTATAGACTCAGATAAGCCGAGGCGAAACTGACTGCGCAGGGCTGGGTCATTCCATCCACAGTCGTTCGACCAACGGCGAAACTCCGTACAATAAATCTCTGCGGGATTCCTACCCTGTCTGAGAGCACGCAACTGACTCTCGGCGGTCGTCATACAATAGCCCTAAAGACTTTAGAAAGGCGTCTACAGAAAATAAAGCCGGATCGTCTGTCTTTAAACCAAAAGCCCAGGTCTGAGGATCCCCCTGAAGCAGAGAAATAATAATTCCAACCCGCTGAGCCTCCGTACCTGAGGAGACTGGTCTCAAACGAAAATAAAGTTTACAAGACTCTTTAAAATTAAAAAACTGTTTTCTATCCCCAGAAAAACGGTCAGGCAGATGCATTTTTGGTTCAGGAATGACCCTCGGGGAAGTCCGTAACAGATCTTCCTGTGACCTCACCCGAAGGGACAGATCCTGAACCATCTGAGTAAGTTCTTGAATCTGGCTAACTAGAAGCTGGCCAGGATTTGGCCCGACACCGGTGGGATTCATGAGGCCGACAAATCTCCCAACTGAACAAGGGAAAAATTAACTCCTGTTTAATTTTAAATTTTAGTCTGGCCGGTGATAATGTTATGATTCCCGTACTCCAGACCAGAGGAGATCTTATGGCAGAGGTCTGAGTACTGGAAAGATATATACTGGTTGTGGGAGCAGGAGAGCCTAGTAACCCCTGGCGCCCTAACTCCGTTGTCTCGCCCGTGTTATCAGAAATCCCCTGCGAGACTATGGTTGCTTGAGCCCATGGCAGCCGCGTTCGAAGGGCGGATTATGTCTGCCCAACCCCGATGCCCCCTCAGGTCTTAATGGGAGACAAAGGGAAATCCGAGACAGGGTGATAACAAGGGGCCCTCTGACTAAGCAACCAGGCCAGGGGTTACAAGCTAACTAACTAAACCAAAAAGTATGTGCGGACTAGCCGCCAGGGAAAAGGACAACCAAAGATCCACTGATCCGTAACTCCTATCCAGCACCGCTGGATACCAGAGTGGATCAGGGGGAGCGGAATCCTCCGCAAAAGCTCCAGAACACAAAGATACAAAATAATAAACAGTAAGCGGTCAAGCCGCAACACACGGCTACGCCGCGACTCACGAACACCACAGGATGTTAAAGGTGCTCGGTCAGACTCCAGGAACAGATGACAACTTCCGAGTACAGGATCACTGAGGACAGGAACAACCGGATTGAGCAGGACTGGAACTCTCTGTAACCGACACAGGCAAATAGGGAAGCTATCACCGGCGTCTGTGAGAAGTCCAAAGGGTGCTTATAACTGTGAGCTCCCCAATCAGGAGCCAGACTGGGTAATCACAAGTAATGCCGTGCAGCTTGCATGCTGCACGGCCAGCACACCATTATACAATTAGAAAAGACCCAGCAACGGGGAACGCGGCCCGAACGTGGCGTCCCCGTTGCTAGGGTCTGAGCGGCTCCGTGCGCCCGGCGTCTAGCGTTGCCAGGGAGCCGGCGGCTGTACGCGCACGGCGTCCCTAGTTGCTAGGCGCCGGGCCGCACCGACGAGCGGACCCCGGCGCCTAACAGCTACTAGTAGTATCAAGAAGATAGAAAAAAAAAAAAACACCACAGGTAGGTGGTATACAATTATGGATGGACTAGCGACTGCCGACACAGAGGTAGCTACAGCCGTGGACTACCGTACTGCGTCTGCTGCTAATATAGACTGGATGATAATGATATAAAAAATATATATATATATATCACTACTGCAGCAGGACAGGTATATATTATATAATGACGGACCTGCTGGACACTGTCAGCTCAGCACTGCAGACTCCTAAAGTAAGCTACTAGTAGTATCAAGAAGATAGAAAAAAAAAAACACCACAGGTAGGTGGTATACAATTATGGATGGACTAGCGACTGCCGACACAGAGGTAGCTACAGACGTAGACTACCGTACTGCATCTGCTGCTAATATAGACTGGATGATAATGATATAAAAAATATATATATATATCACTACTGCAGCAGGACAGGTATATATTATATAATGACGGACCTGCTGGACACTGTCAGCTCAGCACTGCAGACTCCTAAAGTAAGCTACTAGTAGTATCAAGAAGATAGAAAAAAAAAACACCACAGGTAGGTGGTATACAATTATGGATGGACTAGCGACTGCTGACACAGAGGTAGCTACAGCCGTGGACTACCGTACTGCGTCTGCTGCTAATATAGACTGAATGATAATGATATAAAAAAAAAATATATATATATATATATATCACTACTGCAGCAGGACAGGTATATATTATATAATGACGGACCTGCTGGACACTGTCAGCTCAGCACTGCAGACTCCTAAAGTAAGCTACTAGTAGTATCAAGAAGATAGAAAAAAAAAAAACACCACAGGTAGGTGGTATACAATTATGGATGGACTAGCGACTGCAGACACAGAGGTAGCTACAGCCGTGGACTACCGTACTGCGTCTGCTGCTAATATAGACTGGATGATAATGATATAAAAAATATATATAAACAGTATATCACTACTGCAGCAGGACAGGTATATATTATATAATGACGGACCTGCTGGACACTGTCAGCTCAGCACTGCAGACTCCTAAAGTAAGCTACTAGTAGTATCAAGAAGATAGAAAAAAAAAAACACCACAGGTAGGTGGTATACAATTATGGATGGACTAGCGACTGCCGACACAGAGGTAGCTACAGCCGTGGACTACCGTACTGCGTCTGCTGCTAATATAGACTGGATGATAATGATATAAAAAAATATATATATATCACTACTGCAGCCGGACAGGTATATATTATATACGTATATACTGGACACTGTAAGCAGAATGCGTTTATAGAATAAAAACACCACACGACGATCACAATATACTGGTGGTCAGTGGTCACTGGTCAGTCACACTGGCACTGGCAGTGGCACTCTGGCAGCAAAAGTGTGCACTGTTAAAATATGTACTCCTGCTATAACTGCTCCCCAGTCTCCCCCACAATTAAGCTGTGTGAGCAGTGAGCACTCAGCACAGTCAGATATACAGTATTACATAGATGATGCAGCACACTGAGGGCACACTGAGGCTGAGCACAGATATGGTATGTGACTGTGTCACACTGTGTATCGTTTTTTTTCAGGCAGAGAACGGATTAATTAAACTGGTGGTCACTGGTCACACTATCAGCAAGTAGTACTCCGTCCTAATATGCTCCCCAAAATTAGTAAATCAAGTGTCTCTAGACTCTCTACTCTCTACTCTACTCTAAATGGAGAGGACGCCAGCCACGTCCTCTCCCTATGAATCTCAATGCACGTGTGAAAATGGCGGCGACGCGCGGCTCCTTATATAGAATCCGAGTCTCGCGATAGAATACGAGCCTCGCGAGAATCCGACAGCGGGATGATGACGTTCGGGCGCGCTCGGGTTAGCCGAGCAAGGCGGGAAGATCCGAGTCTGCCTCGGACCCGTGTAAAAAGGCTGAAGTTCGGGGGGGTTCGGTTTCCGAGAAACCGAACCCGCTCATCTCTAGTCCAGAATAGACCACAAATTTTCAGATAAACAACAGGGTTAATCGGTGTAGAGAGAACAATAGATTTCAAACATGGGGTTCGAGGGGGGGGAGGGAGGGAGGGAGGAGGAGAGGAACAGGGGGGGGGGGACCACATTAGCATCCGTACATAATATATATCGTGAGAACAACAAGATCAGAATAAAGGGAAGGAGGGGAATCAGGGAGGAGGCGAGAACAGACAAGACAAAGGGAAAAGAGAAGATAGAGAAAGAGAGGAGGTAGGATAGAGAGAAATGCCGGGGAGAGAGATGGTAGGAGGTGCCCATGGGTCTACGGAAAGGGCCAGGAGCAGGAGGAAGGGTACGGCTAACTACGTTCGGCGGAGAGCCAGGGGGCCCAGACCTGCTCGAAGACGTGGCCCCGGTCGTGGAGGTAGTATGTGATCTTTTCCATTGAGGCGATGTGCCAAATTTTAGCTTTAAGGGACAGTAGGGAAGGTGGGGAGGGGCTCTTCCAGTTGAGGGCGATCAGTGATTTTGCTGCCGTTAGAATGTGTGAGGTCAGCTTTTGGGAGAATTTATTGAGGAGCGGGGGGGGGGGGGGGGATAACACAGTAAGGAGATCCAAGGATCTTTCAGCACAGGGGATCCTAGAAGCGAGTTGAGGAGGGAGTGGACTAGGTCCCAGAAGGGCACGATGACCGGGCAGGTCCACCATATGTGGAGCATAGTGCCTCTAGCCCCACAGTTCCTCCAGCAAGCCGGAGAGGAAGACGGGAAAAATTTGTTAAGTCGGTCGGGGGTGTAGTACCAGCGGTAGTAAATTTTGTAGGCCGTTTCCTTAAAAGCGGTGGCAATGGAGCATTTAGCAATCCCTAGTCTCATGTCCTCCCAGTCTTCAGTTTCTGGTGGATGCCCAAGGTCCCGTTCCCATGCGAGTTCATAAGGCCGGGAAAGGGGAAGGGAGGATTCTAGTAGGAGAGAGTAAAGTTGGGAGATTATACCTTTGGAGGAATGGGAGTTGATACATAGGCTTTCAAAGGGAGTGAGGGCACGAAGTAAGGCGGTGGGGGGGAGGGAGCTTAGAAAATGGCGAATTTGTAGGAATTGAAAGGGATTAAGTGGTTGTGAGGGGGTTTTCTGTTGGAGGTCAGGTAGGGACAACCATTGGCCCCGATCGGCAAAGTTGGTTGGGAATTTGAGGCCCAGTGTTATCCAGGTCCAGGACCTCGTAATCGAGAGTCCTGAGGGAAACATGGGATTCTGCCAGATGGGGGTCAAGGGTGAGGGTGTAGTAGTGAGACCCCTCTTCAGAGAGAGGGTGTCCCAGGTTTTAAGGTTGAATTTAATGGTGGGGAGAAGTTTAGAGGTTGGGGGTCGGGAGGTGGAGGAGAGGCCCCATAAGGGGGTCAGGTCTGGGATGCCAATGAAGGCTGCCTCGATGTCCAACCAGGACACCGATCCTGGAGGAGCATATGAAGTGACAATGTGGGATAGATGGGAGGCTAGGTAGTAAAGTTTGACATCGGGAAGGCCTCTGCCTCCCGCGGAGGTTGGTCTTTTCAGAGTGTTGGCAGCAATGAGGGGAGGTCTGTGGTTCCAAATAAAGCGTACAAGGGCTCGTTGGATAGTGCGGAGAAAGGATGCCGGGACCGCCACTGGGAGGGTCTGAAAAAGATAGAGCCATTTGGGGATTATGGTCATTTTAACTGCTATGATCCTGCCCAGCCACGAGATGAAGAGACTGTTCCAAGAGGTCAGGTCGGCAAGTGTGTTGGCAAGGAGGGGTGGGAAGTTTTCCCGAAAGAGGGAGTCGTAACGAGGGGTTAGGTATATCCCTAAGTATTTAATCTTCGTGGGCTGCCATTTAAAATTAAAGTTGGCGCGAAGGGACTCAGCATCATGTTGGGGGATATGAAGTATCATGGCCTCAGATTTGGAGTAGTTGATCTTATATCCTGATATAAGGCTATAGGCTTGTAGAACTGAGAATAAATTTGGGAGTGAGATGAGAGGCTGGGTCAGGGAAAGTAGAATGTCATCTGCGAAGAGGGAGATTTTAGGATCTGTGGGGCCTACTGGTATTCCGTGTATATCCGGATGTGCTCTAATTTGAGAGGCAAGGGGTTCTATGATGAGGGCAAATATTAAGGGGGAGAGAGGGCAGCCCTGACGTGTGCCATTGGAAATACTAAGTGGGGCAGATGGGATACCATTGATTAGGACGGTGGCCGTGGGGGTGGAGTATAATGCTAGGATGCTAGTGAGAAAGCCACCGGACAGGCCATAGGCCTCCAAGGCGGGTCTCAGAAATCCCCAGGAGATCTGGTCAAATGCTTTTTCGGCATCTAAGGAGAGCATGATAGTGGGGGATCCCCTGGAGTTCGAGATATGTATAAGGTCAATAGCACGTCTGGTGTTGTCTCTCGCCTGGCAGCCCGGGATAAATCCCACTCGGTCGTAGTGAACAAGGGAAGAGAGGTATGGGTTAAGACGGTTGGCCAGGATTTTCAGGTCTAGGTTCAGGAGGGATATGGGGCGATAGCTAGCGCAGTTAAGGGGGTCCTTACCTTCTTTGGGGATCACCACAATTCTAGCCTCTAGCATCTCAGGGGGAAAAGGGTCGCCATGGACAATCCTATTGAACAGGGAGTGAAGGTGGGGGGAGAGAAGGGCAGAATAGTCTGGGTGATTTCTTCCACCGTAATCTCACTGTTAAGAAGGTCCATGGCGTCCTGGGGTAGTCTGGGTAATTTAGAAGCAGAGAGAAAGTGGGAGATAAGGTCGGATTGGGGTTGGGGGGAAGAGCCCGGCGGGGGGGGGGGGGGGCGGAAGGTTGTATAGGTCAGCGTAGTAGGATTGGAAGGCGTCTCTAATGGCAATGGGATCCTGAACAAGTTGATTGAGAGAATTTCTGATAGTAACAATGTTGGTTTTGGCTCTCGTGGAGCGGAGTCGTGCCGCCAGGATCTTGTACGCCTTGTCACCCCTCTCGTAAAAGGACTGGCGAAGCCACTTAAGACGCTTGGCCACCCGTGTAGTGAGAAGGAGATCAAGTTCCGCCTTGATAGTGCGAATTTCGGACAAGACCGTCTGGTCGGAGGACGCCTTGTGTTGGGTCTCAAGTGCGTGGAGTTTAATGGAGAGCTTATTGTATTGGGAGAGGGATTGCTTTTTAGCTTTTGAGGCTAGGCTGATGAGGTGTCCCCGAAGGACAGCCTTGTGTGAAAGCCAGAGGGTGGACCTGGAGATATCGGGGGAATCATTTAAGGTGAAGTAATCTGAGATCTTATCCTGAAGATGGGACCTTATCTCAGGGTTGTGAAGGAGGGAGTCGTTGAGGCGCCATGTCATGGGGCGAGGACGGGAAACCAAACCTGCTAGGTTGCAGGAGATGGGGGCGTGGTCGGACCAAATTAGTGGGTGAATATGGGCATCGCGGAGATTCAAAGCAAGATCGTGACTGAGCAGGACCATATCAATGCGGGAGTAGGAGTTATGAGGGGCAGAGTAAAAGGTATAATCACGGGCAGAGGGATCTTTTATCCTCCAGGAGTCGTAGAGGAGTTGAGATCGCATGAGACTGAGAAGGGATCTAGAGCGGAGGGAGTCCGATGGGGAGGGAGTAATGGAGGAGGTAGAGCGATCCATCTGTGGGTTCAGGACGGAGTTAAAATCCCCCGCAAGTATGAGGTCGCCCTGCCGGACTCGAGTAAGGAGATTATCTAGCCTTGTAAAGAACCGTTCCTGTCGTTGGTTAGGGCCGTAAACGTTAACCAGGGTGCATAGGTTGTTATTGAGTTTCCCCACCAGGACAAGGAATCGGCCGTCTTTGTCGGTATAAGAGTCTAGGAGTTCAAAGGTGAAGTGGCGAGCAAATAAAATCGCTACTCCCCGCTTTTTGGCTAAGTGGTCGCAGGCATGAAAGGAAACAGGGTATGGTTTACATTGCAGGGTAGGGTGAGAGTCATGCACGAAGTGAGTCTCCTGTAGGAAGATCAGATCGCCCCTATGGTGTTTAAGGGAAGCAAAGAGCTTACCTCTCTTTTGAGGGCTATTCAGGCCCTTCACGTTATGAGAGAGTACCCGGAGACCCATGGGCAAGTAACAGCGAGGTAGGCAGATTAGAAAGAGCGGAGGTGGTTGAAGGTGGAGAGGGGGGAGAGGGAGACAGAACGGAGATATATGAAGCAAGAGAGAGTGTGGTCAGAGGGGGGGGGGGGGGGAAAGAAGACCGGGAGGGGTGGGAGGGTGGTTGCTCGTCTGGCAGTAGAGGCCAGGACCGGTGGAGCTGACAAGGGGAAGGAGTACTAGGTGTTGGGGGAGCACCTAGGTCAGCGGTAGGGCACGAAGCCCTGTGGGGGCGCGGCATGGGGCCCAGATCGCGGATCACGAGCCGCTCGGGAAAGGGCAGGAGGCAAGCCTCCCCTGGAGGTACCTGAGGGAGAAAGCTGGAGAGAAGACAGGAAGAGAAGACAGCTGGAGCGCCAGCCCCAAGGGGCAAAGGAGAGGGGGGGGGGGAAGATGGAAAGGAATAGATCAGGTATCAGCATGGTAACATTTCAGCAGGGAAACATTTGGATATTCAGATATTTAAGCATTTAAACTTTTAAACAGGGGGCAACAACAAAGCAGTTGTAAAGTAACTAAGGGGTCAAGAGATCAGGTTACGGGGAACCTAAGGTAACGCAGCTCCCCTGATGGGGGAATGCGACCAGGAATGATCGCCCTAAGTCTGTGTAGGAAGCGTTAACGTAGAGAGCTGAAAGTTCATCAGGGAACTGGAGGTGGAGCCTGGGAGGCCGCAGAGGACGGCACCGTGAACCACTCAGAGCGAGGAGATTGGAGTGAGTCCCGCTGTGTCCGTGGTGGGAGGCGTTGAGTATGGGCATCTTGGTCGGCGGCGGGGATGCCCAACCTGGAGAGGAGCGTTTGGTCCTCAGGTTGATCTCTGGCCGTGAGGAGCTTCCCATGATGCCACACCAGGATACAGAAAGGGAAACCCCAGCGGTACTTCTTACTTCACGTTGTGACGGGAGAGCAGGGAAGTGATGGGTTTGAAGTCCCTGCGTTTAGCTAGAGTGAGCGGAGATAAGTCCTGAAAAATCTGAAGCTGGGTGTTTTGGAAAGTCACAGACCCTAGCCGTCGGGCCTCCCTCATGACGGCCTCCTTCGCAGTGAAGTAATGCAGTCGGAGAATGACATCTCTGGGCTGGGAGGAGTCCTGAGAGCGAGGCCGCAAAGCTCGCTGAGCTCGGTCCAGGAGGAGATGTTCCTCAGGGGTGTCAGGCGACAGGTGTGCGAAGAGGCGTTTGAGGTAGAGATCAAGATGAGTCGCCTCGACCTCCTCGGGGATACACTGGATCCTCAGGTTATTTCTCCTCGCTCTATTGTCCTGGTCCTCATGCTCCTCCCGGAGGTGGGCAACATCTTGGCGGAGTTGATGAAAATCGGTCTCTACCGTTTGCTGGAACGACACCACCTCCTCCACTCTTCGTTCAAGTTGGTCGGTTCTGGAGCCGATGTCGGCAATATCGGATTTCAGGGAGTGGAGAGCCTGGACTGAGGACTTAATGTCCCGCATCTCCTTAAGGAGGGAGAGAAAGTCCTTGCGGGTGAGGGGTGTGAGATCGTCATCCTCGGCATCCGATTCGGAAGGACCCTGGGAGGGCCCGGGATTATCAGGCCTGTTTGCAGCTGGGGTGCTTTTTTTGGTTAGGAATGGTGTGAGGTCGGACCCCTAAGATTTTTTGTTACCCCTGGTCATTTTGAGGGCATGGGAGAGTAGGTGGGTAGCAGGGTAGGAGATGGAGGTGGCGCCCCAGCAGTATGGCTCAGGACCGGGGAAGGTAAATCGAGGGCTTTAAGGAGGAATCATGATGTGGTCAGCCGAGCCCGGCAGACGGAGCCGGTCCAGGGAGGCTCAGGAGAGCAGGGGGGGACCACCTGGCCCCGGGGTGGAAGCAGGTAATCAGAGGTCATAGGCGGGGGGATCTGTATTTGGTCTCCACCGTTCAGGGGCCACGGGGACGCGTCCCGGGCACGGACCAGCCAGTGACTGGGGCAGCACCGCGGCCGGGCCCCAGTGGGGGGAGAGGTCTGCAGACCGCTATGAGGACGAATCTTGGGTGGGCCCCAGTATATGCTCCAGTGTACTGTAAGTACTTTGCAGAGAGAGGAGATTGTGGTCCTGAAGGCCCACAAAATGGCCGCCGCTGGCACAGGCTGCAGGGAGCTGGAAGATGTGAGCGGGTTGTGCTGGGGCTCCCCAGGAGGGCCTCCAGCATCTGGTGGTACCAGGGATCGCGGGGCCGAAAGCTGGTATGCCTGGGGGAGAGAGGAGCGATCCGTCGGGTGCCCGCGGGAGCTTTCCAGGCGTGTATGTCAGGTCCGGAGGTCCCGGGCGGGCCATCGCGGCAATCAAGTCCCCGGCGCGGGATCAGGGAACAGGCCTCAGCCCTCCGCAGCGCTCGGGACTGGATCGCGAGTCAGGGGCCGCAGATGGAGGTACGTACCCCACACGTCTCGGAGTCAGATCTCCGTCCCGGGTCTTCCCGGCCGCAGGGTCCGCCGTCCGGGCTCCGGCGGCCTCCGGGGTTACGAGCGCCACTCACACTGCGGGCTCCGGGGGATCTCATCTCTCCGAGCGGCCCTCTTTCTTCAGGTGCGGGAGAGGGGGGACACGGGGAGGATGTCGAGGAGGCGGTGGAGCTCGGTGGAACGCCGGTCCCGTCTCGTCACCGCGGCCCGGATCCGAAATTGAGCCCCAGGCTTCAGGCCGGGGGGAGGCCGCAATCCGCAGGAGTGCTTAGAAGTACTCCCCGACTCCGCGGGTCCCCCACGGCAGCTGCAGAGAGGTACCAGGAATTGTTGTGAGGGGTTTGAGGCGGTCTGGTGGTGGTCGGGTAAAGGAGAGGGTGGTAATAGGGATTAAATGTGGAGGAGCTGGGAAAAGCACGACCACTCTCCAGGACAGCCAGGCCACGCCCCTCAACTGTATTTATATTTAAGGTGTGCTCACCTGTATTTTAGAGGGGAAACAATGCACTTACTATATATGACTGAATAAGGATCCCCTATCTTCTGTGACTAGGAAATGGGATGCTAATTGTCCTCTCCTAGCAGATCTGGTGGAATGACAAAACCTTTAGATGTTGGACAGGGCACGGCAGGTAATGGCTGGGAGTGTGAGTTCCTTAGACAAAGGCGTTAATCATGGGTGGTTTCCTTATTCCATATGTAAAGTGGTATGGATTGGCCAACAACAAGAAATAAAGGTTTTGCGCTGACCTCCTGGTGGAGAAATCTCTCCTAATTACTTCCCTTCTTAGGGGTATATCAAAAAGTGATACCGCTGCTGCTACCCAAAATGAGGGGTGTTTGCGCCCCCCTGCATTGGATTGGAAACAAGAAAAAAGGACAAAATGGGAGCGCTGCTGGTATCACTTAGAGACAGACCTTAATAATGAATTAATAATTAATACTCATTACCGGTGTAGATAAAATAATAATCTTTAATTTACCACACGTAATAAAAACAAAACAATATGTTAAAATACTAATGAGGTATTGCTGAGATGGAATAACAGAAAAGGGAATGTTTTATCTAATTCCCCTTTAACAAAAAAATCCTTTCAAGCTCCAATATAATATTGCACATAGTCCCTATTAATTATCAAAATCTCCTGGAGTAGTCCAGATATCAGTTTGTGCTGGCCAGAAAAAAATTCTGTCATTTTTGCGCATAGAATTGTGATTTGTAAGTATGTAGCACTTTTCAGATAAAGTTCATCCACACATGCCACAGTGTAACAAATGAAAACAGCTGATTGCAATGTCCTTTTGTAAATGTTAGGAACAAAGGATTCCTTATCACACAGACTTTCTGTAGGTAGTTTACCTGGGTCCCACGGCACTGATCTGCACTGATGCTAAGCCTCTTGAATAACTCCTGCTGGACCCGCCAGCGTTTTACAACATGGGAGGAGGATTAAAGTCTGTGCTTTATCCGTGGTCCCTTTTTCTTCACTGACGTCTGTACTGTGTTTGGAATGGTGTGCACAGCGGCACTCCGTTGAGCTCTCGTGTTACGCGTTTCTCCGCCTATTTCCTCGGCGGTATGGTATGGATTGGTATGGGTTTGAAACCTGTATTTATTTATGTAGCTGGTTTGATTGATATACAAATCCTGAAAGGTATATGCAGGAAAAGGATGAGGAACATTTGTTTGCGAAATCAAATACAAACCGTATTTTGAAGCTATGTGATAAACGTATCAAAGGCGAATTGTAAACTACCAGGTGGTAAGGAATGGAGTTTAAATGACACCAAACGTCTGTGTGACAGGAAGAAGGAAATTGCTTCATGCACTTATATCCTTTTAAAATGTAATTTATTTATTTATATTTTGTAAGATATTCTGATTGGATGAAAAGGACTCAGGGGGGAACTAACCCCACGAGATGCATTGTGGTTTTACTGTATAAAAAGGGGAGGCCTGTGAGCCTCCAGGGGGTATTATACCAACTACTATCTGCTGTGAACATCTTGCTGTATGCTGTTGCCCCTAGCAATAGGGAAGAGTTCTCTTTAGAACTATTGCAAATAAACATAATTTGCCTCAAGACAACCGCTTCATCTTGTGACCTGCAGGGCTAGGCCAAACCTAGCTCTGTTTTCTGGCTGTCCAGGGTGTACCCAGCATCTCCAAGCTCCACCTACCACCTGTTACTGTGCTTAGGCAAGCGACGATTCAGGATTTGTCAACACCACACAGGGGTGGTAAGACAGCGTGTCGATGCAAACAGGGCAGAACCGTGGTTCCAGACGCCACAGATAGGAGGAGCTTGGTGGTGGCAGTGTAGTACTGCGCAGTGGGTGGAGTCAGTAAGAGTCTGTTACTGACGGTAAGCGGGAATCCCCTAATTGGCCAGGTTCCATGGGACTTAAAACTTAATTCTGTGACTGGGGACGGGATGTGAAGCGGTGAGGGCTCTCGTACGGAACTGTCCAGTCACAGGTGTGTTTAAACTGAAAACTAAATTGCAGTGTAAAAATAAAGCAGCCAGTATTTACCCTGCACAGAAACAATATAATCCACCCAAGTCTAACTCTCTCTGCACATGTTACATCTGCCCCCGCTGCAGTGCACATGGGACTTCATTCAGACCTGATCACATGCTAGGTTTTTTTTATCTGCGCTGCGATCAGGTCTAAACTGTACATGCATATGCAGCGCAATGCACAGGTGCATAGCACGGGTACAAAGTGGATCGTTGCTGAGTGATGGATTTAACGAAGAATCAATTCACACAGCCGATCGCAAGGAGATTGACAGGAAGAGGGCATTTATGGGTGTCAACTGACTGTTTTCTGGGAGTGTTTGGAAAAAACAGAAAAAAAAGACTCTATGGGGGTCATTCCGAGTTGTTCGCTCGTTGCCGATTTTCGCAACGAAGCGATTAAGGCAAAAATGCGCATGGTACGCAGTGCGCATGCGCTAAGTATTTTAGCACAAAACTTAGTAGATTTACTCACGTCCGAACAAAGAATTTTCATCGTTGAAGTGATCGGAGTGTGATTGACAGGAAGTGGGTGTTTCTGGGCGGAAACTGACTGTTTTCAGGGAGTGTGCGGAAAAACGCAGGCGTGCCAGGATAAAACGGGGGAATGGCTGGCCAAATGCAGGGCGTGTTTGTGACGTCAAACCAGGAACGAGATGGGCTGAGCTGATCGCAGTGTAGGAGTAATTCTCGAGCTACTCAGAAACTGCTAAGAATTTTCTATTCGCAATTCTGCTAAGCGAAGATACACTCCCAGAGGGCGGCGACCTAGCGTGTGCAATGCTGCTAAAATCAGCTAGCGAGCGATCAACTCGGAATCACCCCCTATGTTGGGGCACTCATAGCTTAAAAATTTGATTGACGATAAAATGTAACTTTTAATTGAAAATCAATAAAACTAAGTGTGACGGACAATAAATTCGGAAATAAACAGTAAATACTGCCTAGGTGACAATTTCTATCATATAATTTTCTATAATATGATGGGAAAAGCCTGTCCGTTTATACATATAATTTAGACAGGCTTTTTTTCTCCCATTGTGGTATCCTATGGGGTGGTCCTAGTGCTGTTTGTTCTTTATGTGTTATATACAGGATGAAAGGTTGTATTATTTAAAAATGATGTTTTGTTGCCTTATGAGGTGTTAACTCACCATCTGTTCTTATGTTTAACAGAGGTGTCATCATAGGGCTTTTCATTCGGCAGAATAATCAGTGACTAATATTCTGCTAAAGATAATATATCAGAAGATAATTGGTAATAACAGATTGTATTAACACTAACATATGGTAATTGTAGAGATTGACAGATGGATTAAGTTTGCAGGAGTTTTAATACCTGTTTATTCCTGGGCTGCGCCCAAAGGTTTATCACCACCTTGTATAGTAGGTGCAAGGAAATGAATCTTTATGTGTTTATAGGTGACGAAATTCATAAGAGGAGGAACTATTCCTTCTGCTGTTCAGCAAGTGTGTTTACTGCACCTGGTATTCCTGGGGAGTCTCCCATACAAGTACTGACCAGGCCTACCAGAGACTTGCGTCCAACATCAGACGAGATTAGGCATGTCCTGTGGAGTGTATCAGGCGTGTCCTGTGGAGTGTATCAGGCGTATCCTGTCACACGCCAGAGGTGGCGTTCACCGCGCTTACCCCTGCGTGCCTGCTGGTCGGTGTTGCGGCCTCCACCTTCGGTGGTCCACGGGCTCCGGCGTCTGGCTGGCACGGCTCCCGGTGGTTCCCCGGGGCAGGGGCGCCGCCATGACACCCGGCATCACGTGGGCGGGGAACTGGTGACGTCATCAGACTGTTCCGCCAATCCTGCGGAGGCGGAAGATTCAAAGTCAGACGCCGGGCAGAGCCTCGGCGCATGAGTATCGTCTTTTCCCCTGAAGTGGATGCCAGTGCTCCTGTTCTCGGCTGATCTCTCTGCAGTAATATCCCAGTGTCTCCAGCATTTCCAGGTGTCAGTTGTTGCACAGCTTCCAGCGTTCCCAGCCGCGGCTGGGTTCCACTGCGCTCCAGTCACCAGTACTTCTTGGAGTCAGCGTGGGCTGCAGGTTAAACTCCGCTCTCAAGTTTTGCAAGTTACCAGTGTCTTTAACCCTCGCTCTCAAGTTATACAAGTCCTCAGTGTCTTTAACCCTCGCTCTCAAGTTATACAAGTCCTCAGTGTCTTTAACCATCGCTCTCAAGTTTTACAAGTCCTCAGTGTCTTTAACCCTCGCTCCCAAGTTATACAAGTCCTCAGTGTCTTTAACCACCGCTCTCAAGTTATACAAATCATCAGTGTCTTTAACCCCTGCTTTCAAGTTCTTCAAATCACCAGTGTCTTTAACCACCGCTCTCAAGTTCTTCAAATCACCAGTATCTTTAACCACCGCTCTCAAGTTGTTCAAATCATCAGTGTCTTTAACCACCGCTCTCAAGTTCTTCAAATTATCAGTGTCTCTAAAAACCATCACTCATAAGTTCTTCAGTCACCAGTATCTTTTACCATCACTCACAAGTACTTCCTGGACATTTCTCCATACGTTCCTTCTCTGTTATGTGACATTGTGTTGTCCTTTTCCTGCAATAAAGTTCTTCAATAATGTCATCAAGCCTTACTGTCAGAGTCCTGTATGAGGAAGACCTATATCAGGCCATCCCTGTTCCGACCCAACTGTGGTTCCTCTTCCTTACCATCGGAAGAACCCCCGAGTTCACAACACCCCCAACCTAGGTCAGTGACAGTATACTCAGACCTCATGGACCCGGGGGATTGGAGCCCAGAGGCAAGTACCATCCAGGACTTGGTTTCCCGAGTTCAAAGTAAGGAAGCAGCACAGAGCCAGGTGATGCATTATCTTCAGGAATTATCTGGCCGGCTGGATGAAATTCAGACTTCTCTGGCTTCAGTAGTGCCGGTCTCAGTTCCAGTACCCGCTCCAGTGGCTGGCGCTAGTAATGTTCCATCCCTCTCCGGAACCAGATCACGCCTTCAGCTCCCTACTCCTTCTCGCTATAACGGGAATCCAAAGAATTGCCGTGGTTTTCTCAATCAGTGCGAGGTATATTTTTAACTCCTTTCATATAACTGGATCGGTCCAAGGTGGCATACATTTATTTCTTTGCTCGAGGGTTCAGCGTTGGATTGGGTGTCTCCGTTATGGGAGCGATCTGATCCACTGGTTTCCAGTTACACCAATTTTGTTACGTCATTCCGGAGGATCTTTGATGAGCCTGGCAGGACGACCGCTGCCTCTGCAGACTTGCTCCGTGTCCGACAAGGCTCTCGTTAAGTGGGACAGTATGTGATTAACTTTCAGACCGTAGCATCAGAACTGCGCTGGAATAATGATGCCCTCCGGGCTGCCTTTTAGAACGGACTCTCCAATCGTCTAAAGGACGAGTTAATCACTAGAGATTTGCCTGATACCCTAGAACAGTTGATCTCGCTCTGTGTAAAGGTGGATCTTCGCATGCAGGAACGAGGTGGCGAACGTAGACGGTCAGATCGATTAAGGGTCCGATCTTTTCCGTCCAAGCAAACGGTTATTCCGAGTCCTGACGAGCCCATGCAGATTAATCGATCCCGGCTGTCTCCAGAAGAACGTCAGCGTCGTCGTGAGGGTGGTCTCTGCCTCTACTGTGGAGCCGCGGATCATTTTCTTAAGTTTTGCAAGTCTCGCCCGGGAAACGGGCAGTCCTAGCTTGTTCCGGAGGAGTCGAGCTAGGGGTTTCTTCTAAATATTCTCCGTCAGTGGACTGTTTACTCTCCGTGTCTTTGTTTTCTGGGTCAATAGTCAAGCCCGTTAAGGCCCTATTGGACTCAGGGGCTGCAGGGAATTTTATTTCCCTTTCCTGTGCCCAGGATCTGGGTTTTCAGTTACGGACGGTCGAACGACCTATTACGTTGACTGCTATTAATGGTACCCAAATTTCTAATGGTCTGATTTCAAGTTGTACAGTACCAATCAAGCTGCAAGTGGGGGCTCTGCATCAAGAACACCTGGAGTTCTTAGTGATTCGGGAGATGCCTCACGATCTGGTTCTTGGCCTCCCTTGGCTTAAACTTCACAACCCTCATGTCGACTGGAGTTCGACGCAAATAACATCTTGGAGTCCATTTTGTCATTCCAATTGTCTCACTCCTGTCTACCCGCTCCGTGTATCTTCCAAGTCAGATGAAGGGCTCATTCCGGAGGCCTATCGGGATTTTTTAGACGTATTCTCGGAACAGGCGGCTGACCAGTTACCACCGCATAGACCCTGGGACTGCCCCATTGAGCTCATTCCAGGGAAAATGCCACCTCAGGGTCGCACTTATCCCCTATCATTACCCGAGACCCAAGCTATGTCGGACTATATCAAGTCTAATCTGCAGAAAGGATTTATCCTTCCCTCTACCTCCCCGGCTGGGGCGGTTTTCTTTTTTGTGAAGAAGGACGGAGGGCTGAGACCGTGTATTGACTATCGTGGTCTAAATGATGTCACCATTAAGAATAAGTATCCTTTGCCGCTCATCACGGAGCTTTTTGATAGAGTTCGAGGAGCCCGAGTTTTCACCAAGCTCGATCTAAGGGGAGCCTATAATTTGATACGTATCCGACAGGGGGATGAATGGAAGACGGCCTTCAATACCAGGGACGGGCATTACGAGTATCTGGTAATGCCGTTTGGCCTCAGCAACGCCCCAGCCGTCTTCCAGGGATTCATTAATGAAGTCTTTCGGGATATGCTATACCTAAGTGTAGTGGTATATTTGGATGACATTCTGATATTGTCTAAGAATCTCACAGAGTACAGAATGCAGGTCAAGGAGGTACTTCTTCGATTGTGAGAGAACCATCTTTATGGTAAGATTTCCAAATGCACCTTTTGAGGTCCCTACCATTCCATTTCTGGGTTACATCATTTCGGGCACGGAGCTTCTTATGGATCCAGAGAAACTCACTGCCATTCGGGACTGGACTCCGCCTCTTTCCTTGAAAGCGGTACAACAATTTCTGGGTTTCGCAAACTATTACCAGAAGTTCATAAAGGGATTCTCTACCATTGTGGCACCTATCACTGCCCTAACCAAGAAGGGTTCTGACCCAAGTCATTGGTCCTCTGAAGCTGTAGCAGCGTTCGTTCAGTTGAAGGCAGCCTTTATGTCCGCTCCAGTACTTCAACAACCAAATTTTTCTAAACCATTCTTTTTGGAGGTTGATGCTTCCACGGTAGGCATAGGTGCCGTGCTTTCACAGTACGCTCCAGACGGGAAGTCACATCCATGTGGTTTCCATTCTCTCAAGTTCTCTCCTGCTGAACGGAATTACACCATTGGAGATAAGGAGCTTTTGGCAATAAAATCTGCCTTAGAGGAATGGAGATATCTTTTGGAAGGTGCTAAACACCTAATTACAATTTTCACTGATCACAAGAATTTGCTGTACCTCAAGACGGCCCAGTGCTTGAATTCCCGTCAAGCTAGATGGGCGCTCTTTTTTTACTCGGTTCTCGTTTGTTATTAAGTACCGGGCTGGGACTTTTAACACCAAGGCTGATGCTTTATCACGTTCCTTAACGGCTTCGGATGAGGAGAATTCCGTTGAGAGGGCTTTGATTCTCAATCCAGTTTCTATGCCAGCGGCTCCCACCGCTCTGGACCCTCCTCCTGGGAGAATGTCTGTGTCAGCTAAATTTCGTCCGAGGTTGTTGCAGTGGGCTCATATTTCCAAGTTTTCCGGTCACCCTGGAGTTCAAAAGATGTGGGAGTTTCTACGAAGATCTTACTGGTGGGACACTATGAAAAAGGATATTCAAGATTATGTCCACTCATGTCCTCAGTGTGCTCAGTACAAAATTCTTCGTCTGCCGCCTGCAGGGTTGTTGCATCCACTGTCCATTCCTAGGAGGCCATGGACTCATATCTCTATGGACTTTGTCACTGAATTGCCTCTCTCCAAGGGTCATAATACTGTCTTGGTAATTATTGACCGTTTCTCTAAAATGGCGCATTTTGTACCTCTGACTGGGTTACCATCAGCTCCCAAGTTGGCCTTGTTATTTATCCAAGAACATTTCCGCCTGCACGGGTTACCTCAGGAGATCGTCTCTGACCGGGGGGTACAATTCACTGCAAGATTCTGGAGAGCTCTCTGTACGGCCTTACAAATAAAACTCAAGTTTTCATCCGCTTACCATCCACAAACCAATGGGCAAACTGAACGCGTCAATCAAGATTTGGAGACTTTTCTCCGTGTTTATCTCTCTCGCAAGACGACTGGGTGGAACTATTGCCATGGGCCAAGTTTGCCCATAATCATCTGTACCACTCTTCGACAGGTGAATCCCCATTTTTCAATAATTACGGATTCCATCCTCAAGTTCCAGAATTACCCATTTGTCCTCCGGAGGATGTTCCTGTTGCAGCCTCTACTCTCCGGCACTTCAATCAAATTTGGAGTCAAGTTCATGCTAACCTCAAGAGAGTCTCCGGCCGCTATAAGTTCTTTGCGGATAGGAAGCGACGAGCAGCTCCCCAATACAAGGTTGGTGACAGGGTATGGCTCTCTACCCGCAATCTTCGGTTAAGGGTGCCCACTATGAAGTTTGCTCCGAGGTTTATTGGTCCTTACCCCGTGTTACAAGTCCTGAACCCGGTTGTCTGCAAATTGGCATTGCCTTCCCACCTCCGGATACCAAATTCCTTCCATGTCTCTCTCCTTCGCCCCCTTATTTTAAACTGGTTCCATTCAAAATCCCCGAGGCCAACCTCTGCAGAAACTGAAGCTGGAACGGACTTTGAAATTAAAGCTATTCTTGACTCTTACCTCCACAAAAATCTACAGTATTTGGTGGAGTGGAAAGGTTTTGGCCCCGATGAGAGGAGATGGGTTAAGGCTACTGAAGTTATGGCTCCCCGACTGGTGCGGATTTTCCATTCCAGACATCCAACAAAACCTGGAATGTGTCCGGGGGCCACTCCTGGAGGAGGGGGTACTGTCACACGCCAGAGGCGGCGTTCACCGCACTTACCCCTGCGTGCCTGCTGGTCGGTGTTGCGGCCTCCGCCTTCGGTGGTCCACGAGCTCCGGCGTCTGGCTGGCGCGGTTCCCCGGGGCAGGGGCGCCGCCATGACACCCGGCATCACGTGGGCGGGGAACTGGTGACATCATCAGACTGTTCCGCCAATCCTGCGGAGGCGGAAGATTCAAAGTCAGATGCCGGGCAGAGCCTCAGCGCCTGAGTATCGTCTTTTCCCCTGAAGTGGATGCCAGTGCTCCTGTTCTCGGCGGATCTCTCTGCAGTAATATCCCAGTGTCTCCGGCATTTCCAGGTGTCAGTTGTTGCACAGCTTCCAGCGTTCCCAGCCGCAGCTGGGTTCCACTGCGCTCCAGTCACCAGTGCTTCTTGGAGTCAGCGTGGGCTGCAGGTTAAACTCCGCTCTCAAGTTTTGCAAGTTACCAGTGTCTTTAAACGCCGCTCTCAAGTTATACAAATCCTCAGCGTACTTTAACCCTCGCTCTCAAGTTATACAAGTCCTCAGTGTCTTTAACCATCGCTCTCAAGTTCTTCAAATCATCAGTGTCTTTAACCACCGCTCTCAAGTTCTTCAAATCACCAGTGTCTTTAACCACCGCTCTCTAGTTCTTCAAATCACCAGTGTCTTTAACCACCGCTCTCAAGTTCTTCAAATCAACAGTGTCTTTAACCACCGCTCTCAAGTTCTTCAAATCATCAGTGTCTTTAACCATCGCTCTCAAGTTCTTCAAATCATCAGTGTCTTTAACCACCGCTCTCAAATTCTTCAAATTATCACTGTCTCTAAAACCAACACTCATAAGTTCTAAAGTCACCAGTATCTTTTACCATCACTCACAAGTACTTCCTGGACATTTCTCCATACGTTCCTTCTCTGTTATGTGACATTGTGTTGTCCTTTTCCTGCAATAAAGTTCTTCAATAATGTCATCAAGCCTTACTGTCAGAGTCCTGTATGAGGAAGACCTATATCAGGCCATCCCTGTTCCGACCCAACTGTGGTTCTTCTTCCTTACCATCGGAAGAACCCCCGAGTTCACAACACCTCCAACCTAGGTCAGTGACATGGCGTGTCCTGTGGAGTGTCAGGCGTGTCCTGTGGAGTGTGTCAGGCGTGTCCTGTGGAGTGTGTCAGGCGTTGTTCCTTAGGAGTAAAAGTGCGCTTCTGCTGTCCAGGGAAACTCGGCCACTTGTCTATCTCTACTGTAGAGCGACAACCCCTGGATGAGAGAGCACACAAGCACAGATGTGTGTATGTAATATAGAATGTGGTACCTTTATGATTCCATTCAAGTACAAGGAGGAGAGGAAGGGAAATGGGGAGATTGATTTTCTGAGCAAAAATACAGACTTATCATTACAAGACTGAATAAGGAGATCCAGAATAAATCTTAGACTTCGGAAAAGATTTATAGACATGTATGTAATTTCAATGTACTGACATTATATCCCAGACAGTATATATGATGCATTTTTCACTGTCAGTACAAATTCCAGCAGATTTGTAAATTGCTCATAATTTCTCCAGTTGCAGCAGTCCGTACAGCTATATACCTCCCTTGTTATATTGAAGGTGTGCGAGTAATACCTGTTTACAATACAACCCAGTATACAGGACGCTATCACAATCTTAGTAAGGCCAGCTGCCAACTCCTCACAAAGACGCATGAATTGTCTAATACTGCCCAGAGCCATCAGATAGGCATAATCCTTCCTAAAAACAAGTGAGTTAATCTTAATGTGTTATCAATGATATTGTTTTTTATAGCACAGCGCACAAAGAATAGTAAGGCAAGCTTAGAGAACAGAAAAGTGATCCCAGGTAATAATGATAGGACCCAATGGGCTTTCATTACTCAATATAACTCATGTTACAGAGACATAACAAATTATTAAAAAGAATTGGAAGATCCTTAAACTGGATACAATTCTGGCACAACATATATTCTCAATTAAAGTGAGTTAAGATTTGCTGGTTCGGGTTAACATATGATTCATTTTTGATTGTGTGCCCGATCATGTGACCTTTTGTTATGTCACATGACTGCTATTCTATTGGGGTTATAGGAGAGGTAACCTATTGTTTTTTTTTTTTTCCCCCTCCCTCTCTTTGAATTTGGGCGGCTACTAACATCTCTGCCCACCAGGAAGTGACTGCTCCGTTGCTACGGTAGCGGGTCACTTCCTGGGATTGGGCTCCCATGTGATCCAAGAGCGAGGTCACGTGTCTAGTGTGAGTCATGTGACCATGAGTGACGGGTGGCTGTTCTAATCTAAAGACAACCACACAGGAAATTCACTGCCGGGATCAGTCACGTGATCGGCAGTGCAATCACGTGACCAGTAGTTGCAGAATATGAATATCAGTTATTTAACCTATTTCAAGTTATTTATTATGAAATGCACTATGCCACTTTAATACACAGGTCTCTGCTGTTTCTATTGTAGTAATTTATGATATATAAAGATGCTTGAATTTTCTAATTAATTGTTTATGCAAATGAATTGATGACATCATTTCCCCTATAAAAAGGGGAAGATTTGAATGACACAGTACCCTTTGATAAAGCTGCAGATAGCAGCAAAACGCGTCAGAGAACTTTGCTTTAGACCACTGGACTCCTCCAAAGGCATCCCTACTGTAGGACTCAAATTCAGGACGACCCATCCGCTGCTAAAAGTGAACCAAGATCCTTCATCTTCTATGGTCCCACAAGCCACCATCTATCAGGATTCTCCTAATTGGAACACAGCGTGTAGGTCTTTTCAGTGTCATCTCCACAGATTGTGAACCAGAATCCATTTCATCAATAAGGATCACAATTCCGGATCCCTGCATTGGAACACAGGTTGGGCGAAATTATCACATCAGTCCTGTTTTTGGCCTTAGACTTCATGTCCTAAATACTAAATGAACTCTATTGCTGCCTAAGGAGTGTATTTCATGTCCAATTGGTCTTTAATTGACTGAGTAAGATATTAACATTTTTTTCTCTATTATTGCTCAGTTTTTTAACACTTTTTAGTCATTAAATTTATTTTATTGTAGCATCTTGTTTATAGCGCTGTATTTTGTTATATTATATACCAGATCAACCATCTTTTGTATATAGAAAGGCACCAGCGTTGAAAGACCATCTTGTAAAAAGCAGTATTGAACCTGAAATTAAACAGAGTATTAGAACCAAGGGTTTTCATAAATGTGGAGACTGTCTAATGTGCACAACAGTTAAAGACAAACAGCGCCAACAGGATGAATTTACTGTAAATAATTTGGTTCTTCCGATTAGGGAATTTATCACTTTCCACTCCAGGAATATAATATATATCCTGAGTGTACTTGTGGTCTCTTCTATGTAGGAAAAACTACTAGGTGCTTGAGAGTTAGAATGGCGGAGCACGTATATAATTTCCGTAAGGGTTTGTAAACTCATACTGTCTCTGCCCACTTTAAAAGAATCCATAATTCAAATGAATGCCATCTGAAGAAGGGATTTAGAAGATAGACTCTCTAGGGCAGAGATGAAATGGGGACTCTTGTTCCCAAGGGCCTCAACGAGTGACTTCGAACTTAAGTGTTTTCTCACTTAGAGGTCATCTATGTAATATCGGTTCTATCGGGTGTGGTATGGTATGCCGGCGGCCGGGCTACCGGCAACCAGCATACCGGCACCGAAAGCCTGACTGCCGGCATACCGACAGCGTGGTGAGTGCAAAAGAGCCCCTTGCGGGCTCGCTGTGGGCACGGTGGCACGCTACGTGCGCCACGCTATTTATTGTCCCTCCAGGGGGGTCCTGGACCCCCACGAGGGAGAAAGTGTCGGTATGCCGACTGTCAGGATTCCGGCAACCTGAAGACCACCCATTCTATCTCTTCATTTTGGCACCTCTTGCATTCACTATCTGCACTATATATTTTATATATGTTTTTTATATACATTTTAATGTTTTTTATTACTGTTTTTGTATTTCATATCCTTTGGACTTTTATTAATGGACCTTTCCTTTGGATATCTACATAAATAAAATGCTGCTTGAATGGATTTGTGTCTTAACATTCCGATCTCCATTCACGGAGTGTACCTTCTGGTCAAATGGAACGCAAGTGACGTACTTCCGTTCGAGGTGGAACGCATCCTCGATTTCCGGATTAACGGCACATGCGCAGGACGACATGAACGCCGGGCAGCGTCATTAATACACACCGGTGTTCTTTATACCAGGAGGTATAAATTGGACTTCAGTGGAAGACGGACTTACACTTCTGATGAAGGACCGTATGGTCAGAAACGCGTTAAGTGTTCATCTTCCGTGTATCTGCTCCACAAGGACCTGGCGGTTTTGAGGTAACTACTCCCTGGAGGTGGCCCCTTGTATCCGGAGTGGGGGAACTCTTACCTGTCTAAACTTTCCATCTTGGATAGGACCTGAGGGTGGTTGCTGTTTTGCCTTGTGGGATACTTGTTTGTGCTACTGTAATCGTGTTCGTTTGTAAGTGCTTTGATGTATTATATCTTGTGTCATTGCACTATTTTTTTCTGTTTATGGGCCTAACCTCAAACACATATCATGTGGAGGTAGTCACATTTTATCTTTCAGGACCTTTCATCTGGAGACCTCTTGTTGGTTGCTCAGCTGTATACCGTTTGGGACTAATGAGATATGCTCTTATAATAACGTCTGTTTGTAAGTGCATTGATTTATTAAAAGATCCCCTTTAAAAAGGATTATTTGCACTATTTTTTGTATCCTCTTGCGTCCAACCTTAGACACATTCTGTGTGGAGGTGGTCACATTCTATTTTCTAGATTATAATCAATGACGGTGAAAAAAGAAAAATCATGTCTCCTTCCTTGAAAATATCTGAGGTTATTGTATTTTAAGTTTATGCATGAACGTATTGTTTGGTGTACTATTTTCTCCTCCGAGCGCCTTATGTACGCGTAATCTTTTTCCTTTATCTATTGTCTTCGTATTTTTGGATGCACACTGTACTACGCATATTTTGACTGCACCTTGGTTTTAATTGCGCACTTTTTTCTATTTATCTTTCTTATCAGCTTTGAATAAAAGTTGTTGTTCTGCCGAAATGGGCGCTTACGTGACCAGGGTACCACAAATGAGGTATGGGTTGCTCGCTGCCCAGTGCCTCCACCAGACGGACCCTTTCACCTAACATAGGCTTGTTCACTGGTGTGGGTTAAACCGCTTTAATGGTATATATAGTGTAGGAAATGAGGAGGGAGGAGTGGAAGTAATGATACCCACCCTCATAGCATCCATCACTGATTGGTGTCCCCGGGCTAATGGCTCCAGGTGTGGTAATGTGTCCACGATGATGCGTCACTTCCGGTGATGCGTCATTGCCAAGTGACGCATCTTGCTTGGAGTGTAGTCACCTAAGGGGCAATACACCCTATGTGGGACGCAATGTGTATAAATCACCTGGTTCTCCCGCTGTCGCTTCTGGGTGTACTCTACGTACACATCCGGTGACACGTCGTTTCCTGTGCCGCATTTCCTGGCTTTCGCTGTCTAATTACAACATAGTGGGTGGTCCCCGCTGGTTGACGGAAGGCCATAAAGGCTAGTGGTTGGCAATAGTACACAGTTTGTTTTATTCATATCAGGACAGCCAGACGTTGTCCCCCGGAGGCGTTCCTAATAGGACTTGGTTGGCAAAATGGCCACCATTGCATTTTGCATATGGCTGGCAAAGGCATATGGAAATGACAAAAACAGCATAATAAGTGGTCCCCGCAGGTTGGCGGAGGGTCATGCGTGCTAATAGTTGGCACAATTGCATATATTTTTAAATATTAGTTTATGACAGCTAGACGCTGTCCTCCGGAGGGATTCCTAATGTAACTTGGTTGGCTAATGGCCACCATTGCACTTCTCATATGGTTGGCAAAAGCACCTAAACGATACAGGGAACGTACTAAACCCTAAACAGATGTATCAAAAATAGTTATTATAACTGGACTAACAATTGATCTAGGTTAATAACTAATTACCCATATATAAACACCTATTTATATAGTAGCAATCTCTTTTTTCAAACGTGATCTGATCAGAAAGAGTAGTCTGGCGTTGTACCAGATAAAGGAGATACAAATGAATAAATAAATGCATATAAACATGAATAGAAAATTAAGATCGAATTGGGGGGATGACGTCATTCCCATATTAGAGTATGGTGTTTATTATCTGAGTACCTCCCTACTTGTTGGTGTCAAATCTAAGGTGATGGTGTGAATATCTGTGACAATTATAAAGTGTATCAGAAGAGAAAGATACAGTATTTATAAAGATGATGAGGGGAGATATTCAGGAATACTAATCTGCTGCCAGACATATCAAACTGTGTGTTGTGCAAGAATTCCTGGGAGCCTCTGCGTTGTGCTTACTAACGGGATATTGTAATTCATTGTAGATTTAGGCAGTGACATAAATATGTGATGGTGAATGGGAAGGATGGTATGCAGAAATGGGAAAGAAAAAACAAATAAAGATTTTTGAATATCATAACAGAAAGGGTGTGTGTGATGAAAGTTTAAGACACAGTTGTAATTATAAACTGTGACAAGTGAAAAAACTGCATACCATAGTGTAATTTAGTGTGTAGTGTAATGAATAGTACCTAACAAGATATCCTAATTGATGAGGAGGAAAACTAAGAATAGTGGATCTTATGTTTTTAATAGTCTATAAATACTAACAGTTGTTAAAGTAAATGTGATTGCAAAAGAATGCCGCGCCACTTGTGAATGTGATACTACAATTCCCAAATTATTCAATAAACACTCCCAATTATTTGGGCGTCAGCTGTCCCCTAAAGAAACGGCAATGGTAGGTTGCCGCAAATGAGAGATAGGAATACCAGATAGGGGTTCTAAGCGACCTAAGGTGTTTGTATATGACCGAATAAAATATGTCAATATATTTAAGTATGTATAAAAATTCGTTTGCAAAAATGTTTTTTTTTATTTAATTTTTTTTTTTATTTCACAACACTAAAAAATATATAAAAAAATACATTGCCAATAAGTATAACACAATAAAAATACAGTTTCTCTAAAAGATGACTGTTTTTTAAAAAGGGAAATGGATATGAATAAAAATCTCAAGTAAAGTGCAGATAGTCTGTGCAAAATACGCTATTCAAAATCTGAGAAAAGTTTTAAGAGTCTTAACTGATGTAGCAGGAGGTCTCTGGGTAAAGGCCCAACGCGTTTCGTCTCTAGGACTTCTTCATGGGGTCCTAGAGTATTCCTAGTTGTTAAAGTAAGTCGATAAAATTAAGGGGGAAATAAATTGTTCAAATGAAAACCCGGTAATTAATATATTCATTAATTTCATGGGGTGTTACACTGTTTAGGCCAATGGTTCTCAAACTCAGTCCTCAGGACCCCATACAGTGCATGTTTTGCAGGTAGCCCAGCAAGTGCACAGGTGTATTAATTACTCACTGACACACCTGTGGTTTAGGCTATAGGTCCATTCCGACTCTTTTTTAAGGAGTTCCTGAGTCAAATCTCCACCACGTATTCCCAACTTGATCTGCTCTATACCGAAGGCCTTCAAATCCTTAGCATTGTTCTCATGATGTCTATGGAAGTGTCTCGGCACCGATGTGAGTTTTCTCATTCTTGCCAAGTCATTTGAGATGTTTCTTATTGACCCTATGTTTTCTAAAAGGCATTGTTTGAGGCTCCTAGTTGTCATCCACACGTATTTTAAACCGCAGGTGCATGTCAAACAGTACACAACTCCGGTTGTGTTGCAATTAATAAATTGGTTAATTGTTTTCACATTGTCATGCCTGTCAGTGATGGTTTTGGTTTTAACCATATAAGGGCAAGCTCTGCAGTTGCCACATGGGTAAGATCCGATGATTGTAGGCATCTTCTTGGGATGATTTGTGAAATGACTTGAGACCAATTGGTCTTTGACATTACTGGATCTCCTTAAGCTCATTGATGCCTTGGTGTCTAAACTATTGGACAGGTCTTGATCTAGAAGGAGGACCGGACAATGTTTTTTAATTGAGGCATTGATCTCTTTCCATTCTCTGCAGTAAGTTCCTACGAATCTCAATTTTTCTTCTGATGCCTGTTTTTGTTTACTCCTCCTCCTGTCATTCCCTGGAAAAATGAGGGAATCTCTTGAGGTTCTCATTGTGAGATGTTTTGCCTTCTTGATTGAGCGGCAGCTGTAGCCTGTTTCTCTAAGCCTTTGAGAGAGATCTTCACACTTCTCCTTAAAAACATTCACGTCTGAGCAATTTCTCCGTAATCGCAAAAATTCACCCTTCGGAATGTTTTCAATTGTCGGAGGAAAGTGTACGCTGGTCTGATGAAGTACGCTGTTGGAGGCTGTTTCTTTATGATATAATTTGGTGTGAACTGAGCCCTCTTGATCCTTGTATATGGTAAGATCAAGGAATGGAATTGATGTTTCGCTAATGTGGTGCGTTAATTTCAAATTGATGTTATTTTGGTTTAGTTCTATGAATTCCAATAGTGTTGGTTTATCACCTTCCCAGATCAACAAAATGTTGTCTATATAATGCAACCAGACTGTTATAAATTGTGTGTACTTCTCATTTTTAGTGGTGTACATACTACCTCCCTCTCCCACCAGCCTAGGTATAAGTTGGCATAGGTGGGGGCACATGCCGCCCCCATTGCCGTCCCCCTGATTTGGAGGTAGAAGTGATCTTTGAAGGTAAAGTAGATTTTGGTAAGGACGAATGTAAGAAGCTGAATTAATAATTCATTGAAGTCACTAGGACCTTCCATATCCATAAAATACCTAACCGCCTGTACACCTGTCTTGTGATTGATACTGGTATATAAGGATTCAACATCCAGTGTTACCAAAAGATGTTTTTTGTCTAGCTTCATGTCATGGAGTTTCTGCAAAACATCCATGGTGTCTCTAAGATATGAGGGTAGAGACAGCACATGCTTTATTAGATGAAGATCAAGGAATGAGCTAGGTTTCTCCAAAAGTCCTCCTTGTCCAGAAACTATAGGTCTTCCAGGTGGTATGGTTGCATTTTTGTGGGTCTTGGGTAGAAGATATAAAGTAGGTATCTTAGGATTGTTCCCGCTGAGTGTGCTTTATTCAAAATCCTACTGAGTTTTGATGTGAAGTTATCAGTGGAATTAAGGAGTATGGGTTTGTAACATTTGGTATCTCCCAATTGCTGCATGGCCTCCGCAGTATACATGTCAACTGGCCACATGACAATATTGCCTCCTTTATCCGATGGTTTTATGGTTTAACCACATCTGTCCATGTTTTAATTTCCTTCAGGGCTTTTCTTTCTTGCTTGTTGAGATTATCGTTAGTTTGCAGTTGTTTTCTTGATCTCGCGTATATCCGATCAAGATCTTTTGGCACTAGTTGCTGGAAATCAATTACTTCTGGACATATATTTTCAGTGGGAAAAAAAGTTGATTTTTTTCTTGCATCTGGGTCTGACCTCTTGGTGAGATTCCTCTGCCTGGAGTTCCTCTAGCATGGTCAAGGCTTCCAGGTCTTCTGCTATCATAGATTCATCATTTGACATATCAGATGTAGCGGTGTCCTCCTTTTTGCAAAAAATTTTTTTTAAAGAAGTTTCCGGTCAAAGAGTTTCAAGTTCCTTTCCCATTGAAATCTATTCAAGGGTTTGACAGGTGAAAAGGAAAGACCCCTCCCAAGTACATTGATGTGGTCTTCAGTGAGGGTCCTAGTTGTTAAATTAACAATTTTTAGGTTGGAGTTCTCCTGCCAATTCGTTGATAATTCCAAATGGGGTATCTGGGTGACCAATTTGGTTGGTCTCTGGGGTTTCTTTTTGCTCCTTCGCGTCTTTCTCCTATTCGAAGTCTTGATCTGCCTCTCCTTCTGCTCGATCCTAAAAAAGAGGAGGATCCAGAGTTGTCGCTTCTGTTATCTTTACCGTAGTAATATGGTTCGACATCCCTAGTGTTGGAGTCTGAAAGGTACTCCCCACCCGAGGATTCAGCCTCAGAAGATGTATAGCCATCACGATCTTAGGGCAGGTTTTTTCCATCTGAAAATGTGCCCTGCCTGGAAGTCATTCATATATCAAGTAAATTTATTCCGTTTGCGGTCTATGAGTTTTTGTTCATAAGCTTTCAAATCCGTTTTGAGTTTCTCAAAAGTCTGTTGGAACCTTATTTCTTTTTCCCATTTTTCGAGATTCTTTCCCAGATCTGGTGAATCATCTTCAAGATTGGCTTACTGAGTTTCAAAGCACTACATGACCAGAGCCCAAGGAACCTGTAGCAGCTTCTGACCCCATACTGCCCCACTCCATTACTGCGATCTGTAGATGAAGGACTTTTAGCAGTACCTAGAATCTCCCATAATTCATCTGGGGGTCAAGCTTTTAGTCATGCGGCTCCAACTCTATGGAACTCACTTCCCCGCACATTGCGAGAAGCCCCAACTATAGAATCCTTCAAAAGTAGACCAAAGACTTTGCTGATTACTCAAACATTCCCATAATTGTCCCTGTAGTATCTCCATGCTTCTGTATTTTATGAAAAGCTTTTCTGTACGTCATTATTTTCTGTACTATATTATGCTGTGTATCTGTTAAGCGCCTTGCGTCCTATTGGAGAAACAGCGCTATATAAATAAAATTATTATTATTATTATTATTATCTTCGATATCCTTTTTCTATGGAGTTGAATGTCAGATGACTATGTTTAAGCAAAATTGCCATCAAATCCTGAGAGCATTTCAAAAGAACCCCCTCCCATTCAGATGTCAAATTGTCAGTCGCCAGTGGGAAGGTGGGGAATATCTTGGGCTGTAGGCCTCGTAGTATTTTATTTTTAGTGTAACTTTCTAGAGTTTTGATGTCCCATGTAAGTCTTACCCCTTTCTGAAGGCATGATCTTAATTTATGCAGGTCCTGTGTCCAATCCGTACTCATTGGATTAGATGTTCCTGTATTTGAGAAGATATCATCTACAGTATATTGTCAAAGGTTGAATTTCTGTTACACAGTTCATTCCTTAGGCTAAAAGCAGCCATGGTAATTATTAGAGATGAGCGCCTGAAATTTTTCGGGTTTTGTGTTTTGGTTTTGGGTTCGGTTCCGCGGCCGTGTTTTGGGTTCGAACGCGTTTTGGCAAAACCTCACCGAATTTTTTTTGTCGGATTCGGGTGTGTTTTGGATTCGGGTGTTTTTTTCAAAAAACACTAAAAAACAGCTTAAATCATAGAATTTGGGGGTCATTTTGATCCCAAAGTATTATTAACCTCAAAAACCATAATTTACACTCATTTTCAGTCTATTCTGAATACCTCACACCTCACAATATTATTTTTAGTCCTAAAATTTGCACCGAGGTCGCTGTGTGAGTAAGATAAGCGACCCTAGTGGCCGACACAAACACCGGGCCCATCTAGGAGTGGCACTGCAGTGTCACGCAGGATGTCCCTTCCAAAAAACCCTCCCCAAACAGCACATGACGCAAAGAAAAAAAGAGGCGCAATGAGGTAGCTGTGTGAGTAAGATTAGCGACCCTAGTGGCCGACACAAACACCGGGCCCATCTAGGAGTGGCACTGCAGTGTCACGCAGGATGGCCCTTCCAAAAAACCCTCCCCAAACAGTACATGACGCAAAGAAAAAAAGAGGCGCAATGAGGTAGCTGTGTGAGTAAGATTAGCGACCCTAGTGGCCGACACAAACACCGGGCCCATCTAGGAGTGGCACTGCAGTGTCACGCAGGATGTCCCTTCCAAAAAACCCTCCCCAAACAGCACATGACGCAAAGAAAAAAAGAGGCGCAATGAGGTAGCTGTGTGAGTAAGATTAGCGACCCTAGTGGCCGACACAAACACCGGGCCCATCTAGGAGTGGCACTGCAGTGTCACGCAGGATGTCCCTTCCAAAAAACCCTCCCCAAACAGCACATGACGCAAAGAAAAAAAGAGGCGCAATGAGGTAGCTGACTGTGTGAGTAAGATTAGCGACCCTAGTGGCCGACACAAACACCGGGCCCATCTAGGAGTGGCACTGCAGTGTCACGCAGGATGGCCCTTCCAAAAAACCCTCCCCAAACAGCACATGACGCAAAGAAAAAAAGAGGCGCAATGAGGTAGCTGACTGTGTGAGTAAGATAAGCGACCCTAGTGGCCGACACAAACACCGGGCCCATTTAGGAGTGGCACTGCAGTGTCACGCAGGATGTCCCTTCCAAAAAACCCTCCCCAATCAGCACATGATGCAAAGAAAAAGAAAAGAAAAAAGAGGTGCAAGATGGAATTGTCCTTGGGCCCTCCCACCCACCCTTATGTTGTATAAACAAAACAGGACATGCACACTTTAACCAACCCATCATTTCAGTGACAGGGTCTGCCACACGACTGTGACTGATATGACGGGTTGGTTTGGACCCCCCCCAAAAAAGAAGCAATTAATCTCTCCTTGCACAAACTGGCTCTACAGAGGCAAGATGTCCACCTCATCATCACCCTCCGATATATCACCGTGTACATCCCCCTCCTCACAGATTATCAATTCGTCCCCACTGGAATCCACCATCTCAGCTCCCTGTGTACTTTGTGGAGGCAATTGCTGCTGGTGAATGTCTCCGCGGAGGAATTGATTATAATTCATTTTAATGAACATCATCTTCTCCACATTTTCTGGATGTAACCTCGTACGCCGATTGCTGACAAGGTGAGCGGCGGCACTAAACACTCTTTCGGAGTACACACTTGTGGGAGGGCAACTTAGGTAGAATAAAGCCAGTTTGTGCAAGGGCCTCCAAATTGCCTCTTTTTCCTGCCAGTATAAGTACGGACTGTGTGACGTGCCTACTTGGATGCGGTCACTCATATAATCCTCCACCATTCTATCAATGTTGAGAGAATCATATGCAGTGACAGTAGACGACATGTCCGTAATCGTTGTCAGGTCCTTCAGTCCGGACCAGATGTCAGCATCAGCAGTCGCTCCAGACTGCCCTGCATCACCGCCAGCGGGTGGGCTCGGAATTCTGAGCCTTTTCCTCGCACCCCCAGTTGCGGGAGAATGTGAAGGAGGAGATGTTGACAGGTCGCGTTCCGCTTGACTTGACAATTTTGTCACCAGCAGGTCTTTCAACCCCAGCAGACTTGTGTCTGCCGGAAAGAGAGATCCAAGGTAGGCTTTAAATCTAGGATCGAGCACGGTGGCCAAAATGTAGTGCTCTGATTTCAACAGATTGACCACCCGTGAATCCTTGTTAAGCGAATTAAGGGCTCCATCCACAAGTCCCACATGCCTAGCGGAATCGCTCTGTGTTAGCTCCTCCTTCAATGTCTCCAGCTTCTTCTGCAAAAGCCTGATGAGGGGAATGACCTGACTCAGGCTGGCAGTGCCTGAACTGACTTCACGTGTGGCAAGTTCAAAGGGCATCAGAACCTTGCACAACGTTGAAATCATTCTCCACTGCGCCTGAGACAGGTGCATTCCACCTACTATATCGTGCTCAATTGTATAGGCTTGAATGGCCTTTTGCTGCTCCTCCAACCTCTGAAGCATATAGAGGGTTGAATTCCACCTCGTTACCACTTCTTGCTTCAGATGATGGCAGGGCAGGTTCAGTAGTTTTTGGTGGTGCTCCAGTCTTCTGTACGTGGTGCCTGTACGCCGAAAGTGTCCCGCAATTCTTCTGGCCACCGACAGCATCTCTTGCACGCCCCTGTCGTTTTTAAAAAAATTCTGCACCACCAAATTCAAGGTATGTGCAAAACATGGGACGTGCTGGAATTTGCCCATATTTAATGCACACACAATATTGCTGGCGTTGTCCGATGCCACAAATCCACAGGAGAGTCCAATTGGGGTAAGCCATTCCGCGATGATCTTCCTCAGTTGCCGTAAGAGGTTTTCAGCTGTGTGCGTATTCTGGAAAGCGGTGATACAAAGCGTAGCCTGCCTAGGAAAGAGTTGGCGTTTGCGAGATGCTGCTACTGGTGCCGCCGCTGCTGTTCTTGCGGCGGGAGTCCATACATCTACCCAGTGGGCTGTCACAGTCATATAGTCCTGACCCTGCCCTGCTCCACTTGTCCACATGTCCGTGGTTAAGTGGACATTGGGTACAACTGCATTTTTTAGGACACTGGTGAGTCTTTTTCTGACGTCCGTGTACATTCTCGGTATCGCCTGCCTACAGAAGTGGAACCTAGATGGTATTTGGTAACGGGGGCACACTGCCTCAATAAATTGTCTAGTTCCCTGTGAACTAACGGCGGATACCGGACGCACGTCTAACACCAACATAGTTGTCAAGGCCTCAGTTATCCGCTTTGCAGCAGGATGACTGCTGTGATATTTCATCTTCCTCGCAAAGGACTGTTGAACAGTCAATTGCTTACTGGAAGTAGTACAAGTGGGCTTACGACTTCCCCTCTGGGATGACCATCGACTCCCAGCAGCAACAACAGCAGCGCCAGCAGCAGTAGGCGTTACACGCAAGGATGCATCGGAGGAATCCCAGGCAGGAGAGGAATCGTCAGAATTGCCAGTGACATGGCCTGCAGGACTATTGGCATTCCTGGGGAAGGAGGAAATTGACACTGAGGGAGTTGGTGGGGTGGTTTGCGTGAGCTTGGTTACAAGAGGAAGGGATTTACTGGTCAGTGGACTGCTTCCGCTGTCACCCAAAGTTTTTGAACTTGTCACTGACTTATTATGAATGCGCTGCAGGTGACGTATAAGGGAGGATGTTCCGAGGTGGTTAACGTCCTTACCCCTACTTATTACAGCTTGACAAAGGGAACACACGGCTTGACACCTGTTGTCCGCATTTCTGGTGAAATACCTCCACACCGAAGAGCTGATTTTTTTGGTATTTTCACCTGGCATGTCAACGGCCATATTCCTCCCACGGACAACAGGTGTCTCCCCGGGTGCCTGACTTAAACAAACCACCTCACCATCAGAATCCTCCTGGTCAATTTCCTCCCCAGCGCCAGCAACACCCATATCCTCCTCATCCTGGTGTACTTCAACACTGACATCTTCAATCTGACTATCAGGAACTGGACTGCGGGTGCTACTTCCAGCACTTGCAGGGGGCGTGCAAATGGTGGAAGGCGCATGCTCTTCACGTCCAGTGTTGGGAAGGTCAGGCATCGCAACCGACACAATTGGACTCTCCTTGTGGATTTGGGATTTCGAAGAATGCACAGTTCTTTGCTGTGCTGCTTTTGCCAGCTTGAGTCTTTTCATTTTTCTAGCGAGAGGCTGAGTGCTTCCATCCTCATGTGAAGCTGAACCACTAGCCATGAACATAGGCCAGGGCCTCAGCCGTTCCTTGCCACTCCGTGTCGTAAATGGCATATTGGCAAGTTTACGCTTCTCCTCCGACAATTTTATTTTAGGTTTTGGAGTCCTTTTTTTTCTGATATTTGGTGTTTTGGATTTGACATGCTCTGTACTATGACATTGGGCATCGGCCTTGGCAGACGACGTTGCTGGCATTTCATCGTCTCGGCCATGACTAGTGGCAGCAGCTTCAGCACGAGGTGGAAGTGGATCTTGATCTTTCCCTAATTTTGGAACCTCAACATTTTTGTTCTCCATATTTTAATAGGCACAACTAAAAGGCACCTCAGGTAAACAATGGAGATGGATACTAGTATACAATTATGGACTGCCTGCCGAGTGCAGACACAGAGGTAGCCACAGCCGTGAACTACCGTACTGTACTGTGTCTGCTGCTAATATAGACTGGTTGATAAAGAGATGTCTATGTAACTATGTATGTATAAAGAAGAAAGAAAAAAAACCCACGGTTAGGTGGTATACAATTATGGACGGACTGCCTGCCGAGTGCAGACACAGAGGTAGCCACAGCCGTGAACTACCGTACTGTACTGTGTCTGCTGCTAATATAGACTGGTTGATAAAGAGATGTCTATGTAACTATGTATGTATAAAGAAGAAAGAAAAAAAACCACGGTTAGGTGGTATACAATTATGGACGGACTGCCTGCCGAGTGCAGACACAGAGGTAGCCACAGCCGTGAACTACCGTACTGTACTGTGTCTGCTGCTAATATAGACTGGTTGATAAAGAGATGTCTATGTAACTATGTATGTATAAAGAAGAAAGAAAAAAAAACCACGGTTAGGTGGTATACAATTATGGACGGACTGCCTGCCGAGTGCAGACACAGAGGTAGCCACAGCCGTGAACTACCGTACTGTACTGTCTCTGCTGCTAATATAGACTGGTTGATAAAGAGATGTCGTAGTAGTATGTATGTATAAAGAAGAAAAAAAAACCACGGTTAGGTGGTATATACAATTATGGATGGGCTGCCGAGTGCCGACACAGAGGTAGCCACAGCCGTGAACTACCGCACTGTACTGTGTCTGCTGCTAATATATAGACTGGTTGATAAAGAGATAGTATACTCGTAACTAGTATGTATGTATAAAGAAAGAAAAAAAAACCACGGTTAGGTGGTATATACAATTATGGACGGGCTGCCGAGTGCCGACACAGAGGTAGCCACAGCCGTGAACTACCGCACTGTACTGTGTCTGCTGCTAATATAGACTGGTTGATAAAGAGATAGTATACTCGTAACTAGTATGTATGTATAAAGAAAGAAAAAAAAACCACGGTTAGGTGGTATATACAATTATGGACGGGCTGCCGAGTGCCGACACAGAGGTAGCCACAGCCGTGAACTACCGCACTGTACTGTGTCTGCTGCTAATATAGACTGGTTGATAAAGAGATAGTATACTCGTAACTAGTATGACTATAAAGAAAGAAAAAAAAACCACGGTTAGGTGGTATATACAATTATGGACGGGCTGCCGAGTGCCGACACAGAGGTAGCCACAGCCATGAACTACCGCACTGTACTGTGTCTGCTGCTAATATATAGACTGGTTGATAAAGAGATAGTATACTCGTAACTAGTATGTATGTATAAAGAAAGAAAAAAAAACCATGGTTAGGTGGTATATACAATTATGGACGGGCTGCCGAGTGCCGACACAGAGGTAGCCACAGCCGTGAACTACCGCACTGTACTGTGTCTGCTGCTAATATAGACTGGTTGATAAAGAGATAGTATACTCGTAACTAGTATGTATGTATAAAGAAAGAAAAAAAAACCACGGTTAGGTGGTATATACAATTATGGACGGGCTGCCGAGTGCCAACACAGAGGTAGCCACAGCCGTGAACTACCGCACTGTACTGTGTCTGCTGCTAATATATAGACTGGTTGATAAAGAGATAGTATACTCGTAACTAGTATGTATGTATAAAGAAAGAAAAAAAAACCACGGTTAGGTGGTATATACAATTATGGACGGGCTGCCGAGTGCCGACACAGAGGTAGCCACAGCCGTGAACTACCGCACTGTACTGTGTCTGCTGCTAATATATAGACTGGTTGATAAAGAGATAGTATACTCGTAACTAGTATGTATGTATGTATAAAGAAAGAAAAAAAAACCACGGTTAGGTGGTATATACAATTATGGACGGGCTGCCGAGTGCCGACACAGAGGTAGCCACAGCCGTGAACTACCGCACTGTACTGTGTCTGCTGCTAATATATAGACTGGTTGATAAAGAGATAGTATACTCGTAACTAGTATGTATGTATAAAGAAAGAAAAAAAAACCACGGTTAGGTGGTATATACAATTATGGACGGGCTGCCGAGTGCCGACACAGAGGTAGCCACAGCCGTGAACTACCGCACTGTACTGTGTCTGCTGCTAATATATAGACTGGTTGATAAAGAGATAGTATACTCGTAACTAGTATGTATGTATAAAGAAAGAAAAAAAAACCACGGTTAGGTGGTATATACAATTATGGACGGGCTGCCGAGTGCCGACACAGAGGTAGCCACAGCCGTGAACTACCGCACTGTACTGTGTCTGCTGCTAATATATAGACTGGTTGATAAAGAGATAGTATACTCGTAACTAGTATGTATGTATAAAGAAAGAAAAAAAAACCACGGTTAGGTGGTATATACAATTATGGACGGGCTGCCGAGTGCCGACACAGAGGTAGCCACAGCCGTGAACTACCGCACTGTACTGTGTCTGCTGCTAATATAGACTGGTTGATAAAGAGATAGTATACTCGTAACTAGTATGTATGTATAAAGAAAGAAAAAAAAACCACGGTTAGGTGGTATATACAATTATGGACGGGCTGCCGAGTGCCGACACAGAGGTAGCCACAGCCGTGAACTACCGCACTGTACTGTGTCTGCTGCTAATATAGACTGGTTGATAAAGAGATAGTATACTCGTAACTAGTATGTATGTATAAAGAAAGAAAAAAAAACCACGGTTAGGTGGTATATACAATTATGGACGGGCTGCCGAGTGCCGACACAGAGGTAGCCACAGCCGTGAACTACCGCACTGTACTGTGTCTGCTGCTAATATAGACTGGTTGATAAAGAGATAGTATACTACTAATATTATATATACTGGTGGTCAGGTCACTGGTCACTAGTCACACTGGCAGTGGCACTCCTGCAGCAAAAGTGTGCACTGTTTAATTTTAATATAATATTATGTACTCCTGGCTCCTGCTATAACCTATAACTGGCACTGCAGTGCTCCCCAGTCTCCCCCACAATTATAAGCTGTGTGAGCTGAGCACAGTCAGATATATATATACATTGATGCAGCACACTGGGCTGAGCAGTGCACACAGATATGGTATGTGACTGAGTCACTGTGTGTATCGTTTTTTTCAGGCAGAGAACGGATATATTAAATAAAACAAACAACTGCACTGTCTGGTGGTCACTGTGGTCGTCAGTCACTAAACTCTGCACTCTCTTCTACAGTATCACAGCCTCAGGTCAATCTCTCTCTCTCTCTCCTAATCTAAATGGAGAGGACGCCAGCCACGTCCTCTCCCTATCAATCTCAATGCACGTGTGAAAATGGCGGCGACGCGCGGCTCCTTATATAGAATCCGAGTCTCGCGAGAATCCGACAGCGTCATGATGACGTTCGGGCGCGCTCGGGTTAACCGAGCAAGGCGGGAGGATCCGAGTCTGCTCGGACCCGTGAAAAAAACATGAAGTTCTTGCGGGTTCGGATTCAGAGAAACCGAACCCGCTCATCTCTAGTAATTATATCAGAAAACGGATTCTTTATAGAATTATAGATAGAATTGTTGTCGCACAACAAATAATAATTTTGTATTAATGTCAAAATAGTATAATCAGACGTCTTAACCGTGCTGGAACTAGAACCTGAAGTTAATCAGAGCAGACTACTTGATTAGTACAAAAGGGGGTTTGTTCTGCACAGGTTAGGAGATACAGATAAAGGATTTATGTCCAGAACCGCCTATAAGACTACGTGTTAATATGGAGTCGGTGGTGCACCCAGAGTCAGTAAAGGTTACACCAGTAAAAAAGAAAAAAGAAAGACTCTATGTTGGGGCACTCATAGCTTAAAAATTTGATTGACGATAAAATTTTACTTTTAATTGAAAATCAATAAAACTAAGTGCGACAGACAATAAATTCAGAAATAAACAGTAAATACTGTCTAGGTGAAAATTTCTATCATGTCATTTTATATAAAACTCCATTCTGTGACTGGGGGCAGGATGCCAAGTGGTGAGGGCTCTCGTACGGGACCGTCCGGTCACAGGTGCGTTTAAACTGAAATCTAAATTGCAGTATAAAAATAAAGCAGCCAGTATTTACCCTGCATAGAAACAAAATAACCCACCCACATCTAACTCTCTCTGCACATGTTATATCTGCCCTACCTGCAGTGCACATGGGGCCTCATTCAGACCTGATCGCACGCTAGGTTTTTTCGCTGCGATCAGGTCTAAAGTGCACATGCGTGTGCAGCGCAATGCACAGGTGCATCACACGGGTACAAAGCGGATCGTTGCTGAGTGATGGATTTAACAAAGAATCCATTCACACAGCCGTTCGCAAAAAGACTGATAGAAAGAAGGCGTTTGTGGGTGGCAACTGACCGTTTTCTGGGAGTGTTTGGAAAAACGCAGGCGTGTCCAGGCGTTTGTAGGGTGGGTGTCTAACGTGAATTCCGGCCCCGAACAGGCTGAAGTGATCGCAGCGGCTTAGTAAGTTCTGGGAAACTCAGAAACTGCACAAAACTGTTTTGTATCGCTCGGCTGCACAAGTGATTGCACAATCGCACTGCTAAAATACACTCCCCTATGGGCGGCGATTATCTGATCGCAGCGCTGCAAAAAATAGTTTGCGAGCGATCAGGTTTGTATTACCCCCATGGTTTTGTCCATTTGCTTACACATTTGCTGCAGTGATCAGATCTGAATTAGGCCCAAAGTGTAAGAAACAATTAAGCCATCAAACATAACAAATTCGTTTTGTTTTATGACCTAATTGTTCTGTACACTTAAATGTTTTATTAAATATAACAGATAGGTAGATAAATTGATTGTTAAAAAAAAAACACTTTTGGTCTTTTTCTAAATACTTTACAGTACTGATGTGCACCGGACATTTTTCGGGTTTTGTGTTTTGGTTTTGGATTCGGTTCCCGGCCGTGTTTTGGATTCGGACGCGTTTTGGCAAAACCTCACCGAAATTTTTTTGTCGGATTCGGGTGTGTTTTGGATTCGGGTGTTTTTTACAAAAAAACCTAAAAAAACAGCTTAAATCATAGAATTTGGGGGTCATTTTGATCCCACAGTATTATTAACCTCAGAAAACATAATTTCCACTCATTTCCAGTCTATTCTGAACACCTCACAATATTATTTTTAGTCCTAAAATTTGCACCGAGGTCGCTGGATGGCTAAGCTAAGCGACCCTAGTGGCCGACACAAACACCTGGCCCATCTAGGAGTGGCACTGCAGTGTCGGACAGGATGGCCCTTCAAAAAAATACTCCCCAAACAGCACATGACGCAAAGAAAAAAAGAGGCGCAATGAGGTAGCTGTGTGACTAAGCTAAGCGACACAAGTGTCCGACACAAACACCTGGCCCATCTAGGAGTGGCACTGCAGTGTCAGGCAGGATGGCACTTCAAAAAAATACTCCCCAAACAACACATGATGCAAAGAAAAAAAGAGGCGCACCAAGGTCGCTGTGTGACTAAGCTAAGCAACCCAAGTGGCCGACACAAACACCTGGCCCATCTAGGAGTGGCACTGCAGTGTCAGGCAGGATGGCACTTCAAAAAAATTGTCCCCAAACAGCACATGATGCAAAAAAAAAAAGAGGCGCACCAAGGTCGCTGTGTGACTAAGCTAAGCGACACAAGTGGCCGACACAAACACCTGGCCCATCTAGGAGTGGCACTGCAGTGTCAGGCAGGATGGCACTTCAAAAAAATTGTCCCCAAACAGCACATGATGCAAAGAAAAAAAGAGGCGCAATGAGGTCGCTGTGTGACTAAGCTAAGCGACACAAGTGGCCGACACAAACACCTGGCCCATCTAGGAGTGGCACTGCAGTGTCAGGCAGGATGGCACTTCAAAAAAATTGTCCCCAAACAGCACATGATGCAAAGAAAAAAAGAGGCGCAATGAGGTCGCTGTGTGACTAAGCTAAGCGACACAAGTGGCCGACACAAACACCTGGCCCATCTAGGAGTGGCACTGCAGTGTCAGGCAGGATGGCACTTCAAAAAAATTGTCCCCAAACAGCACATGATGCAAAGAAAAAAGAGGCGCACCAAGGTCGCTGTGTGACTAAGCTAAGCGACACAAGTGGCTGACACAAACACCTGGCCCATCTAGGAGTGGCACTGCAGTGTCAGGCAGGATGGCACTTCAAAAAAATTGTCCCCAAACAGCACATGATGCAAAGAAAAAAAGAGGCGCACCAAGGTCGCTGTGTGACTAAGCTAAGCGACACAAGTGGCCGACACAAACACCTGGCCCATCTAGGAGTGGCACTGCAGTGTCAGGCAGGATGGCACTTCAAAAAAATTGTCCCCAAACAGCACATGATGCAAAGAAAAAAAGAGGCGCACCAAGGTCGCTGTGTGACTAAGCTAAGTGACACAAGTGGCCGACACAAACACCTGGCCCATCTAGGAGTGGCACTGCAGTGTCAGGCAGGATGGCACTTCAAAAAAATTGTCCCCAAACAGCACATGATGCAAAGAAAAATTAAAGAAAAAAGAGGCGCAAGATGGAATTGTCCTTGGGCCCTCCCACCCACCCTTATGTTGTATAAACAGGACATGCACACTTTAACGAACCCATCATTTCAGCGACAGGGTCTGCCACACGACTGTGACTGAAATGACTGGTTGGTTTGGGCCCCCACCAAAAAAAGAAGCAATCAATCTCTCCTTGCACAAACTGGCTCTACAGAGGCAAGATGTCCACCTCATCATCATCCTCCGATTCCTCACCCCTTTCACTGCATACATCCCCCTCCTCACAAATTATTAATTCGTCCCCACTGGAATCCACCATCTCAGGTCCCTGTGTACTTTCTGGAGGCAATTGCTGCTGGTGAATGTCTCCACGGAGGAATTGATTATAATTCATTTTGATGAACATCATCTTCTCCACATTTTCTGGAAGTAACCTCGTACGCCGATTGCTGACAAGGTGAGCGGCTGCACTAAACACTCTTTCGGAGTACACACTGGAGGGAGGGCAACTTAGGTAGAATAAAGCCAGTTTGTGCAAGGGCCTCCAAATTGCCTCTTTTTCCAGCTAGTATACGTACGGACTGTCTGACGTGCCTACTTGGATGCGGTCACTCATATAATCCTCCACCATTCTTTCAATGGTGAGAGAATCATATGAAGTGACAGTAGACGACATGTCAGTAATCGTTGGCAGGTCCTTCAGTCCGGACCAGATGTCAGCACTCGCTCCAGACTGCCCTGCATCACCGCCAGCGGGTGGGCTCGGAATTCTTAGCCTTTTCCTCGCACCCCCAGTTGCGGGAGAATGTGAAGTAGGAGATGTTGACGGGTCACGTTCCGCTTGACTTGACAATTTTCTCACCAGCTGGTCTTTGAACCTCTGCAGACTTGTGTCTGCCAGAAAGAGAGATACAACGTAGGTTTTAAATCTAGGATCGAGCACGGTGGCCAAAATGTAGTGCTCTGATTTCAACAGATTGACCACCCGTGAATCCTGGTTAAGCGAATTAAGGGCTCCGTCCACAAGTCCCACATGCCTAGCGGAATCGCTCTGTTTTAGCTCCCCCTTCAATGTCTCCAGCTTCTTCTGCAAAAGCCTGATGAGGGGAATGACCTGACTCAGGCTGGCAGTGTCTGAACTGACTTCACGTGTGGCAAGTTCAAAGGGTTGCAGAACCTTGCACAACGTTGAAATCATTCTCCACTGCGCTTGAGTCAGGTGCATTCCCCCTCCTTTGCCTATATCGTGGGCAGATGTATAGGCTTGAATGGCCTTTTGCTGCTCCTCCATCCTCTGAAGCATATAGAGGGTTGAATTCCACCTCGTTACCACCTCTTGCTTCAGATGATGGCAGGGCAGGTTCAGGAATGTTTGGTGGTGCTCCAGTCTTCTGTACGCGGTGGCTGAATGCCGAAAGTGGCCCGCAATTCTTCGGGCCACCGACAGCATCTCTTGCACGCCCCTGTCGTTTTTTAAATAATTCTGCACCACCAAATTCAATGTATGTGCAAAACATGGGACGTGCTGTAATTTGCCCAGATGTAATGCACGCATAATATTGCTGGCGTTGTCCGATGTCACAAATCCCCAGGAGAGTCCAATTGGGGTAAGCCATTCTGCGATGATCTTCCTCAGTTTCCGTAAGAGGTTGTCAGCTGTGTGCCTATTCTGGAAAGCGGTGATACAAAGCGTAGCCTGCCTAGGAACGAGTTGGCGTTTGCGAGATGCTGCTACTGGTGCCGCCGCTGCTGTTCTTGCTGCGGGAGGCAATACATCTACCCAGTGGGCTGTCACAGTCATATAGTCCTGAGTCTGCCCTGCTCCACTTGTCCACATGTTCGTGGTTAAGTGGACATTGGGTACAACTGCATTTTTTAGGACACTGGTGAGTCTTTTTCTGAGGTCTGTGTACATTTTCGGTATCGCCTGCCTAGAGAAATGGAACCTAGATGGTATTTGGTACCGGGACACAGTACCTCAATCAAGTCTCTAGTTGGCTCTGAATTAACGGTGGATACCGGAACCACGTTTCTCACCGCTCAGGCTGCCAAGGCCTGAGTTATCTGCTTTGCAGCAGGATGACTGCTGTGATATTTTATCTTCCTCGCAAAGGACTGTTGGACAGTCAATTGCTTACTGGAAGTAGTACAAGTGGTCTTCCGACTTCCCCTCTGGGATGACGATCGACTCCCAGCAGCTACAACAGCAGCGCCAGCAGCAGTAGGCGTTACACTCAAGGATGCATCGGAGGAATCCCAGGCAGGAGAGGACTCGTCAGACTTCCCAGTGACATGGCCTGCAGGACTATTGGCTTTCCTGGGTAAGGAGGAAATTGACACTGAGGGAGTTGGTGGTGTGGTTTGCAGGAGCTTGGTTACAAGAGGAAGGGATTTAGTGGTCAGTGGACTGCTTCCGCTGTCACCCAAAGTTTTTGAACTTGTCACTGACTTATGATGAATGCGCTGCAGGTGACGTATAAGGGAGGATGTTCCGAGGTGGTTAACGTCCTTACCCCTACTTATTACAGCTTGACAAAGGCAACACACGGCTTGACACCTGTTGTCCGCATTTGTGTTGAAATAATTCCACACCGAAGAGCTGATTTTTTTGGTATTTTGACCAGGCATGTCAATGGCCATATTCGTCCCACGGACAACAGGTGTCTCCCCGGGTGCCTGACTTAAACAAACCACCTCACCATCAGAATCCTCCTTGTCAATTTCCTCCCCAGCGCCAGCAACACCCATATCCTCATCCTGGTGTACTTCAACAGTGACATCTTCAATTTGACTATCAGGAACTGGACTGCGGGTGCTCCTTCCAGCACTTGCAGGGGGCGTGCAACTGGTGGAAGGCGCAAGCTTTTCCCGTCCAGTGTTGGGAAGGTCAGGCATCGCAACTGACACAATTGGACTCTCCTTGGGTATTTGTGATTTAGAAGAACGCACAGTTCTTTGCTGTGCTTTTGCCAGCTTAAGTCTTTTCATTTTTCTAGTGAGAGGATGAGTGCTTCCATCCTCATGTGAAGCTGAACCACTAGCCATGAACATAGGCCAGAGCCTCAGCCGTTCCTTGCCACTCCGTGTCGTAAATGGCATATTGGCAAGTTTACGCTTCTCCTCAGACGCTTTTAATTTTGATTTTTGGGTCATTTTACTGATCTTTTGTGTTTTGGATTTTACATGCTCTCAACTATGACATTGGGCATCGGCCTTGGCAGACGACGTTGATGGCATTTCATCGTCTCGGCCATGACTAGTGGCAGCAGCTTCAGCACGAGGTGGAAGTGGATCTTGATCTTTCCCTATTTTAACCTCCACATTTTTGTTCTCCATTTTTTAATGTGTGGAATTATATGCCAGTATCAATAGCAATGGCATACTACTATATATACTGCGCACAACTGAAATGCACCACAGGTATGGATGGATAGTATACTTGACGACACAGAGGTAGGTAGAGCAGTGGCCTTCCGTACCGTACTGCTATATATACTGGTGGTCACTGTGTCAGCAAACTGCAAAACTAAAATGCACCACAGGTATAGAATGTAGATGGATAGTATACTTAATGACGACACAGAGGTAGGTACAGCAGTGGCCTTCCGTACTGCGATATATAGTATACTGGTGGTCACTGTGTCAGCAAACTGCAAAACTAAAATGCACCACAGGTATAGAATGTAGATGGATAGTATACTTAATGACGACACAGAGGTAGGTACAGCAGTGGCCTTCTGTACCGTACTGCTATATATAGTATACTGGTGGTCACTGTGTCAGCAAACTGCAAAACTAAAATGCACCACAGGTATAGAATGTAGATGGATAGTATACTTAATGACGACACAGAGGTAGGTACAGCAGTGGCCTTCCGTACTGCTATATATAGTATACTGGTGGTCACTGTGTCAGCAAACTGCAAAACTAAAATGCACCACAGGTATAGAATGTAGATGGATAGTATACTTAATGACGACACAGAGGTAGGTACAGCAGTGGCCTTCCATACTGCTATATATAGTATACTGGTGGTCACTGTGTCAGCAAACTGCAAAACTAAAATGCACCACAGGTATAGAATGTAGATGGATAGTATACTTAATGACGACACAGAGGTAGGTACAGCAGTGGCCTTCTGTACCGTACTGCTGTCTATAGTATACTGGTGGTTACTGTGTCAGCAAACTGCAAAACTAAAATGCACCACAGGTATAGAATGTAGATGGATAGTATACTTAATGACGACACAGAGGTAGGTACAGCAGTGGCCTTCCGTACTGCTATATATAGTATACTGGTGGTCACTGTGTCAGCAAACTGCAAAACTAAAATGCACCACAGGTATAGAATGTAGATGGATAGTATACTTAATGACGACACAGAGGTAGGTACAGCAGTGGCCTTCCGTACTGCTATATATAGTATACTGGTGGTCACTGTGTCAGCAAACTGCAAAACTAAAATGCACCACAGGTATAGAATGTAGATGGATAGTATACTTAATGACGACACAGAGGTAGGTACAGCAGTGGCCTTCCGTACCGTACTGCTATATATACTGGTGGTCACTGTGTCAGCAAACTGCAAAACTAAAATGCACCACAGGTATAGAATGTAGATGGATAGTATACTTAATGGCGACACAGAGGTAGGTACAGCAGTGGCCTTCCGTACTGCTATATATAGTATACTGGTGGTCACTGTGTCAGCAAACTGCAAAACTAAAATGCACCACAGGTATAGAATGTAGATGGATAGTATACTTAATGGCGACACAGAGGTAGGTACAGCAGTGGCCTTCCGTACTGCTATATATAGTATACTGGTGGTCACTGTGTCAGCAAACTGCAAAACTAAAATGCACCACAGGTATAGAATGTAGATGGATAGTATACTTAATGACGACACAGAGGTAGGTACAGCAGTGGCCTTCCGTACCGTACTGCTATATATACTGGTGGTCACTGTGTCAGCAAACTGCAAAACTAAAATGCACCACAGGTATAGAATGTAGATGGATAGTATACTTAATGACGACACAGAGGTAGGTACAGCAGTGGCCTTCCGTACCGTACTGCTATATATACTGGTGGTCACTGTGTCAGCAAACTGCAAAACTAAAATGCACCACAGGTATAGAATGTAGATGGATAGTATACTTAATGACGACACAGAGGTAGGTACAGCAGTGGCCTTCCGTACCGTACTGCTATATATACTGGTGGTCACTGTGTCAGCAAACTGCAAAACTAAAATGCACCACAGGTATAGAATGTAGATGGATAGTATACTTAATGACGACACAGAGGTAGGTACAGCAGTGGCCTTCCGTACCGTACTGCTATATATAGTATACTGGTGGTCACTGTGTCAGCAAACTGCAAAACTAAAATGCACCACAGGTATAGAATGTAGATGGATAGTATACTTAATGACGACACAGAGGTAGGTACAGCAGTGGCCTACTGTACCGTAATGCTATATATTATATACTGGTGGTCACTGGTCAGCAAAACTCTGCACTGTACTACTCCTATATAATATTATACTGGTGGTCCCCAGTCCCCACAATAAAGCAGCACACTGAGCACAGATATGGAGTGTTTTTCAGGCAGACAACGTATACTGGTGGTCACTGTCAGCAAAACTCTGCACTGTACTCCTGCTATATAATACAGCTGCTCCCCAGTCCCCACAATTAAGCAGTGTGAGCACAGATATATGCAGCACACTGAGCACAGATATGGAGTGTTTTTCAGACAGACAACGTATAATACTGGTGGTCACTGTCAGCAAAACTCTGCACTGTACTCCTCCTATATAATACTGGTGGTCCCCAGTCCCCACAATAAAGCAGTGTGAGCACAGATATATGCAGCACACTGAGCACAGATATGGAGCGTTTTTCAGGCAGAGAACGGATAAAACTGGTGGTCACTGTCAGCAAAACTCTGCACTGTACTCCTCCTATATAATACAGCTGCTCCCCAGTCCCCACAATAAAGCAGTGTGAGCACAGATTTATGCAGCACACTGAGCACAGATATGGAGTGTTTTTCAGGCAGACAACGTATTACTGGTGGTCACTGTCAGCAAAACTCTGCACTGGACTCCTCCTATATAATACAGCTGCTCCCCAGTCCCCACAATAAAGCAGTGTGAGCACAGATATATGCAGCACACTGAGCACAGATATGGAGCGTTTTTTTCAGGCAGAGAACGGATAAAACTGGTGGTCACTGATCAGCAAAACTCTGCACTGTACTCCTCCTATATAATATACTGCTGGTCCCCAGTCCCCACAATAAAGCAGTGTGAGCACAGATATATGCAGCACACTGAGCACAGATATGGAGTGTTTTTCAGACAGACAACGTATACTGGTGGTCACTGTTAGCAAAACTCTGCACTGTACTCCTCCTATATAATATACTGGTGGTCCCCAGTGCCCACAATAAAGCAGTGTGAGCACAGATTTATGCAGCACACTGAGCACAGATATGGAGTGTTTCTCAGGCAGACAACGTATACTGGTGGTCACTGGTCAGCAAAACTCTGCACTGTACTCCTCCTATATAATATACTGCTGGTCCCCAGTCCCCACAATAAAGCAGTGTGAGCACAGATATATGCAGCACACTGAGCACAGATATGGAGTGTTTTTCAGACAGACAACGTATACTGGTGGTCACTGTCAGCAAAACTCTGCACTGTACTCCTCCTATATAATATACTGGTGGTCCCCAGTCCCCACAATAAAGCAGTGTGAGCACAGATATATGCAGCACACTGAGCACAGATATGGAGTGTTTTTCAGGCAGACAATGTATTACTGGTGGTCACTGTCAGCAAAACTCTGCACTGTACTCCTCCTATATAATATACTGGTGGTCCCCAGTGCCCACAATAAAGCAGTGTGAGCACAGATATATGCAGCACACTGAGCACAGATATGGAGTGTTTTTCAGGCAGACAACGTATACTGGTGGTCACTGGTCAGCAAAACTCTGCACTGTACTCCTCCTATATAATATACTGCTGGTCCCCAGTCCCCACAATAAAGCAGTGTGAGCACAGATATATGCAGCACACTGAGCACAGATATGGAGTGTTTTTCAGGCAGATAACGTATACTGGTGGTCACTGGTCAGCAAAACTCTGCACTGTACTCCTCCTATATAATATACAGCTGCTCCCCAGTCCCCACAATAAAGCAGTGTGAGCACAGATATATGCAGCACACTGAGCACAGATATGGAGTGTTTTTCAGACAGACAACGTATACTGGTGGTCACTGTCAGCAAAACTCTGCACTGTACTCCTCCTATATAATATACTGGTGGTCCCCAGTGCCCACAATAAAGCAGTGTGAGCACAGATATATGCAGCACACTGAGCACAGATATGGAGTGTTTTTCAGGCAGACAATGTATTACTGGTGGTCACTGTCAGCAAAACTCTGCACTGTACTCCTCCTATATAATATACTGGTGGTCCCCAGTGCCCACAATAAAGCAGTGTGAGCACAGATATATGCAGCACACTGAGCACAGATATGGAGCGTTTTTCAGGCAGAGAACGGATGATACTGGTGGTCACTGGTCAGCAAAACTCTGCACTGTACTCCTCCTATATAATATACAGCTGCTCCCCAGTCCCCACAATAAAGCAGTGTGAGCACAGATATATGCAGCACACTGAGCACAGATATGGAGCGTTTTTCAGGCAGAGAACGGATGATACTGGTGGTCACTGGTCAGCAAAGCTCTGCACTGTACTCCTCCTATATTATACAGCTGCTCCCCAGTCCCCACAATTAAGCAATAAAGCACAATCAAGTTCAACAATAACGGAGAGGATGCCAGCCACGTCCTCTCCCTAACATTTCCAATGCACGAGTGAAAATGGCGACGACGCGCGGCTGCTTATATAGAATCCGAATCTCGCGAGAATCCGACAGCGGGATGATGACGTTCGGGCGCGCTCGGGTTAACTGAGCCATACGGAAGAATCCGAGTATGGCTTGGACCCGTGTAAAAAGGGTGAAGTTCGGGGGGGTTCGGTTTCCGAGAAACTGAACCCGCTCATCACTAATTTACAGAATAAAATATGATAAATGTGCTAAAAATAATAATAATGAAATAAATGTATCATATGATAAGACACGTAAACACCAAGTGTTGCTGCTCCTACAGTAATTGCAGATTTCTTCCTCCACATTCAGCATCTGCAGATATTGGGGTGGGGGGGGGGGGGGGATGCATTTGAAGAACTTTACCAATATATATACTATGGTGGCCATTTATCAAATTATATTTGTGGTGATGTTCCCCAAAATGTATTTTTTGGGGGGCAAGCCACAAACATTAAACATTACTTCAATTTTAGTAGGAGGAAAACAGGATTTTGGTACTTACCGATAAATCCCTTTCTCTGAGTCCATAGAGGACGCTGGAGTATAATACCATGGGGTATAGCTGGGGTGACCAGGCGAGCCGGCGCTTTAATTTTTTTTAATGTGTGTGACTGGCTCCTCCCCCTCTATACCCCTCCCCAGACCAGATAAGAAACTGTGCCCGAGTAGAGACGCAATACGACCAACAGAATAGGAGGTAAGTAAGACAACCAGAAAGATCTCCGTAAAACAGGAACCACAAAAAAACACACAGAAATACAGTGAACATGTGTGTGCCAGTGACGTGCGGTGGGGTGAGGCGGGTGAGGCAGAGCCTTTCCTGTCATACTAACGTTTGTGTCAGAGTTTTGACTGTATAAAGTAAATAAAAAATACAAAGAATATGTTCAAAATATCTTCTTTGTATCATTCTAATCATTTTTATAGTCACATCTCTGGAGTAATAAGTCTATGGCAGGTGAGGCAGTGCGCCTATCACCTGGCTATCTTTTCCACCCATCCCTGATCAAAACCCACCAAATCTCCAGGAGTTTATACTGCTGCACCTGTGTATAATGCCCACATGTATATAACGCTGCACCTGTGTATAATGCCCACATGTATATAACGCTGCACCTGTGTATAATGCCCACATGTATATATAGCTGCACCTGTGTATAATGCCCACATGTATATACTGCTGCACCTGTGTATAATGCCCACATGTATATACCGCTGCATCTGTGTATAATGCCCACATGTATATACCGCTGCACCCGTGTGTAAGGCCCAGATGTGTATAACGCTGCACCTGTGTATAATGTCCACATGTATATACCACTGCACCTGTGTATAATGCCCACATGTATATACTGCTGCACCTGTGTATAATGCCCACATGTATATACTGCTGCACCTATGTAAAATGCCCAGATGTATATACCTCTGCCCATGTGTATAATACACACATGTATATAACGCTGCACCTGTGTATAATGCCCAGGTGTATATACCACTTCCCCTGTGTATAATGCCCACATGTATATACCGCTGCACCTGTGTATTATGCCCACATGTATATACTGCTGCACCTGTGTATAATGCCCACATGTATATACTGCTGCACCTATGTATAATGCCCAGATGTATATACCTCTGCACCTGTGTATAATACCCACATGTGTATAACGCTGCACCTGTGTATAATGCCCACATGTATATACCGCTGCACCTGTGTATAATACCCACATGTATATAACGCTGCACCTGTGTATAATGCCCAGATGTATATAACGCTGCACCTGTGTATAATGCCCACATGTACATACCGCTGCACCTGTGTATAATGCCCACATGTATATACCGCTGCACCTGTGTGTAATGCCCACATGTATATAACGCTGCACCTGTGTATAATGCCCAGATGTATATACCGCTGCACCTGTGCATAATGCCCACATGTATATACCGCTGCACCTGTGTATAATGCCCACATGTATATACTGCAGCACCTGTGTATAATACCCACATGTATATACCGCTGCATCTGTGTATAATGCCCACATGTATATACCGCTGCACCCGTGTGTAAGGCCCAGATGTATATAACGCAGCACCTGTGTATAATGCCCAGATGTATATACCACTGCACCTGTGTATAATGCCCACATGTATATACTGCTATCTTTTATTAAGAAAAATTGCAACATACATTACATAAATATGGTAAAACTCATAAAAATAGGACATACAATATACATTGAATTGTTGCCCAATAATCCAAACCAAAAAGCAACAAAGCTTGTATAACTATACGCAATGTCAATATTGCTTAACATCTAAGCAAAAAACAACCTACTGTATTCGAACAATACATATCATAACCATAAGCAATGAAAAGATGAATGAAGTCTTTTAGTCATATGCAAACCGCTTTAATTAAAAAAACAGAAAAAAGAAAATCTACGGGAAGGTGAAGGATAGGAAGCCATAAGATGAACAAGAAAAGGGCTTCTGCTACCCACTCAAGGGGGTTTCAGGTGGCGCCAGAGCCTGGACCACCCTACAGCATCCAACCTCTTCCTATCCATATCCATCATCCTCTTAACCTTGTGCAGACTATTTCCCACCACCTCCTCACAGGGGAGGACCTTTGATCTGAGGGAAACCTGACACCGTGCACCCCATGTGTGAAACCTAACTGCTAAACTAACTATAAAAATTGTGGTTAAATCAAACCTTCTATACCCTTTGAACGCCCCATAAACCCACTCAGGGTAACTAAGCCCCGAAAGGCACGGGATGCGTAAGGCCCTTGATACCGCTCTGTAAACCTTTATATTGAAGGGACACTCAAGGAGGAAATGGTCCATTGTCTCCACCTCCCCTGGACATTCCTCACGTGGGCAGCCACGATCATTGGCACTTTGACACTTGAGGTTACCCCGCACATAAAGCCTCCCTTGGAAAGAAAGCCAGGCAATATCTCTGAACTTCAGTGGGATTCTATGAGAATTAATCAAAGACAACCCATCTGAGCAGACACTGCCTGGGCAGTCCCTTAACGACAGCGGAGCATAAAAGTGAGTCCGCAAAATTCTTCTCTCCATCTCCCTTCTAGAGAAGTTTTTGACTTCACCCACCTCCAGCCCCCAAAGCCTCGTCATCTTCAAGCACAGTATAACGTAGATCGGGAGGTAGCCATGCCGGACTCGAAAGGTTTTTACTTGGCCACCATCCATCCATAACCTGAGGAAGGGAAACACCCAGGCCCTAAAACTCTCTACCCATCGAGGGGGAGTTCTTAGAAACAAACTCCCTAGATTCAGTTTTAAAAACGTTGTAGCAAAAAACACCACAGGGTTGACCATACTCAGCCCCCCCTGTTCCCTCGATCTGTAGGTGATCCCTCTCTTGACCAGATTCATTCTATTCCCCCATAACATCAGGAAGAATAAAGAATTCATCTTGGTCCACAAAGACTGTGGCAAGAAGCACACATAACAGACATACAGAAAAAGCGGAATCAGATAGGTTTTGCATAAGTCAACCCTCTCCCTGAGAGAAAGTTGCCACCTTCTCCAGGACTGCACCTTCCTGGTAGCATCTTCCAGCCTCTTCTCCCAATTCTGAGTGGCATAATCACCACGGCCAAATTTGATACCTAGAATTTTTATCTCTGGACTGGCGCGGGGGAGGCTATCTGGAAGGGTAAATTTATCACCTTCCTCCCCCATCCAGAAAGCTTCACACTTATCCTGATTGATTCGGGAGCACGAAGCCTCAGAGTACTCACAGATAAGATGTTCCATGGCACGTGCCTCTGCCACAGATGACAGGACCACAGTAACATCGTCTGCGTAGGCCACCGCCCTCAGCGGCAACCCAGGGCCCAGCTGAACCTCTGCCACAGCACCGCTCTCAATCCTCCGCACAAAAGGATCAATTGCAAATACATATAGAAGGGGGCTCAGGGGACACCCCTGATGGACACCCGAGTCGACCGCAAAAGCAGGGCCTACCCAGCCATTGACAAGTGGGAAGCTCTCAGCCTGATTGTAAATGACACGTAGCCAATCTACCACCCTCGCTGGAAGACCATACCTCTCCAGCACAACCCACAGGTACTGATGATTAACTCGGTCAAAAGCCTTGGACTGATCCAATGCCAGCAAATACTTGCCCCATTTTTCAGCACGACATTGCTCCACAGCCTCCCGGATGCCAAGGACAGCACTAAAGGTGCTTCGGCCTTTTACAGTGCAATGCTGAGACGGAGAAAGTAACAGCCCGGAAACTTCCATCAGCCGATTAAAAAGTACCTTTGCCAGAATCTTTCTGTCCGTATTGAGAAGAGCGATGGGGCGCCAGTTCTCAACACGCACCGGGTCCCTACCTTTAGACAATAATATGAGAGCAGAGGATCTCATAGAGGGAGGGAGTGATCCCTTACCCAGGCTTTCATTAAATACCTCCATGAGATGAGGAGCCAATATGTCTGAAAAAGCTTTAAAAAATTCAGATGTTAACCCATCTGGGCCCGGAGATTTTTTTATAGACAAACCGTCTATGGCTCTCTTGACCTCCTCCACTGTCACATCACTGCCCAAAGAGTCAAAAGAAGGATCAAGTTGCTCAAGTCCAGGTGTCTCCCTCAGAAACTGATCCATCCTCTCTCTGATGAGTGGCTGCTCAGACAAAAGGCTGGAGTAATAGGACCTGATGACTCCCAAAATACCCTCCCTGTCTTCATGAAGAGTACCCTGGTCATCAAACAGGCCCCGGACCTCCCTCAAATCAACTGATTTTCTGCAACTCTGGTAGGGATCAGGCGAGTGGTACTTTCCATAATCCCTCTACAGAATCAAAGAAGCCAGGCGATCGTACTGATATTCCTTCATCTGAGCCTTCACCCGGGAGATTTCCCCACTATCTCCACGCTCAGAGATCAAGAAATCCAGTTTCTTTCTCAGGCTCTGGTAGATACATCTTTTTGTCAAGTTTTTCCTGGCTACCAGCCTTTGAAAAAGCCTTCGAGTCCTCTTTTTACACTCCTCCCACCACTCAGACCTACTCCAACCAGCCTCCAGAAGTGTTTCCTGTAGTTGAAGAAAGTCTCTAAAGGACTGTCTAACTCCCTCCTCCTTTAGGAGCTCGGAATTCAAACGCCAAAGGCCCCGCCCTTTCTGAGGGGTTTCTGAGACGTTCAAAGCAACACACAGAAAAACGTGATCGGAGAACTCTACTGGCTTTGTCTCAGGAGGCAAAGTTTTCGAGGACTCCTTAACAAAAAACCTATCTATCCTAGACCTACGACTACCACAATGATAGGTGAAACCTGTGAGGTCTGGGAAATGGCGAACGTGCACATCCACCAGACCAGCCTCTCTAACCATGCTAACTAGAAAATTGGAATCATAGCCCAGGGTCGCCTTTGTGTCCCCTCTGTCTTTTGGCCTAATGACGGTGTTAAAATCACCTCCAAAGACAATCTGCCGGGCCGTAAAAAGAAACGGTTTTATCTCCCTGAAAAGACATTTCCTGTCCCACTTTGAATGGGGCCCATAGATGTTTATTAGCCTCAGGTCATGTCCTCTCAGGTTGACATCTAAAACCATGCACCTACCTACCTGTAAATCTATAATCCTGTGCACGTTTACCATATCAGTAAAAAGCACTGCCAACCCACTGGACGCCTCGGCCGCAAGAGACCAGAAGGAAGGCCCCCGCTTCCACTGACACTTGGCCCGATGGAGTGTGGCCAAGTCACCTACCCTGGTCTCCTGCAAAAATAAAAAGTCAACATCAACCGTGTTGAAAAAAATCGAAGGCCAAGAAACGAGCACGTTCAGAAAACACGGAAGCCACATTAATGGTGGCACATCGTATAGGTTGGGGATCCATGTTTCTTGGATTATAGAGGTAGGACCCCATTCACTTTTTCTTTGCTTGTCTTTTAGAATCCTCATCCGAGGATCCTACTCTTTTACACGTAACCCAGAAGGGAAGAACATCCTCATCAGACAAAGAGATTTCTTCCACCTCCCCCTCCTCCACCCCACCAACAACTGAGACCGCAGTCTCACAGAACAGACCCTTATATCCCTGTACAACAACACCCTCCCTAATATCACACCCCTCCCCATTTGCAACCCTGTCTGGGGGAGGATCCGGATCAGGGACTTTTGGGGCAATAATACAAGAACCGCCCCCAGGATCATCCCCACCAGAGGACGCCAAAGGAGAATAGGTAAGGCTCCCCGCCTCAAGGCTAGGAGTCTCCTCCACCACCATCACCTCTCCCGGAGATTGAGGGGCCTTCCCCTCTGAACTCTGCACTACCTCAACCTTATTTAATAACGGTACCAAGGCCTGGCTTAACTCTGTCCCTGTAGGATCCCACTCTAGATCCCCCTGAGAACTATATAAGTGCTTGGTTTTGCTCTGAACTTTACCACATCCCCCCTTTTCCTGTTTAGCTTTGACCGTAACTGCCACCCCTTCAACAGACAGATTAGAGGCCTGTTTTGGCTTTTTACTTTTAGAAGTATTTGGAACAAACACCAGCTCTTTTCCCCCAACCATGACTACCTCCCCTTCATCCTCATCATCAGCAGAGGACAAAACGTCAAACCTATTAGAGCATACAACGTCCACCCCCTTCTTTTTCAGCTTTTTCCTCCTGCCTTTACTCACTGCCTGAAAAGATGCTTCCCCCCTTTCGACCTGGACTTTCCCTACCCCACCAGCTTCTAGTTTCCTCAACATATCCTGATGCTGTAAAGCAACCACCATGTTCTCCTCATGACTGGGCCTGATTTCTAGTGCCTCCTCAACCACCCCTGCATCATGATTATGCAATGCTTTAGGGCACCGACTATAGGGATGGCCATCCGCTCCGCAGAGATTGCACCTCACCTTATTACACTCACGGGACCCGTGCCCCATCTGGCCACACAAAGCACATTTAACAACCGTACAATCATTACTAAGGTGGCGAAAGTCACCACACTTGTGACAAGTTCTGGGCTGCCCAGGATAGAAGCACTGAAGCCGGTCACGGCCAATATAAGCAGCAGATGGTATGTGCTTAGTCTCAGCCCCTACCTGGTGCAACCTCACAAAGGTCGAATAGGCACCACCCCAGACCCCCTTAGTGTAATCAAATTTCTCAAGTGGGGACAACACTGTGCAGGACCTGGACAACCAATATACGATATCCGCAGACGGTAGTGACTCTTGGCGCACCAGAACAGTAATCTTTACCCTATCCTGCCTGGTGATGGTGTTGGTTTTAAAATGGCAGTACGGCTCCTTGGTCTTGTTCTTCTCCCATTGGGAGCCAAAAGCTTGCAAGCCATTCAGGGAGAGGAAGCTCAGATCAAAGTCAGGAGTTCTCACCGGATGGATGCACGCAAAAAGGTCTGCGGCCCTAAAACCCAGCGAGAATACTATATCCAAGAACTCCGACTTTGAAGGAGCCTCCCCTTCCCCTACCCATCTAAAATGAACCACATTACGCCTTTTTATAGGCTGACCCCCACTTACCCCAAGCTGAGGACCAGTACTAGCCCAACCAGAACCCTCCAAAGTTTTGGCATATGAACCAGATCCTGGTCTAACCACAGGAGAGATTACAGGGAGACCCTTGGGTGCTTGAACATTTACCTTCTTACTGACCTCTATACCCGCACTACCAGCCCCACCAGCCATCCTAGTTTGGTTTGCCTGGATCAAGCCTACGGCTGCTAAAGCCCTCACAGGCATATCCATATCTCCGTAAACTGTTTCTACTAGTGTAGTCTCCTCAGGGGTTAAGCTGCTTTTATCAACTGCCGGCAATTCTTGGGCCAATCTTTGCCCAGTTTTTAATATGGCTTCATACTCCGGAATTCCCATTGATGCAGTTAATGATGTCACTCGTGATGTCACACATGATGCGTCTTTGGCGCCCCCCCCCCCCTCAGCCACCACAGCGACTAAGCCAGAGCCAGTCGCTGCTGGCTTACAGGGAGAGCCAGCCTCAGCATCTACCACGGCCCGCGCCATCCCCATATCCGCAGCTTCAGAGACAAGTGCATCGGGAGCAAGTCCACAGGAAGCAGTAGCAGCCACCAGAGCTCCGGCACCCGCCGTCACCCCGGCAGCCACCATGCCCCCTGCACTGCCACCACCCAGCACTCTCTCTGGGAGAGACGCCTACCCCTCATGGAAAGCACAGGATGACGTCATCGCAGGGTTCCCCTCGGTATCCACGGCACCAGACGCAATCCCAGAGGTTTCACCTCCATCATGGCCCATGATATCCACCACTTCTTCCGCAGTCTGGCTGCCCACTTCCATGTCTTCCACTGGAACTATGAGCCCAGATGCCGCCACAGAACCCGCCGGGACCAGGCCGCCATCACATCCGCCATCTTGTCCTGGTATGGACTCTAGCAGTGCTTTTTCCTTTTGCAATAGAGCCTGATCCTTAGAGATGAGCGCCTGAAATTTTTCGGGTTTTGTGTTTTGGTTTTGGGTTCGGTTCCGCGGCCGTGTTTTGGGTTCGAACGCGTTTTGGCAAAACCTCACCGAATTATTTTTGTCGGATTCGGGTGTGTTTTGGATTCGGGTGTTTTTTTCCAAAAACACTAAAAAACAGCTTAAATCATAGAATTTGGGGGTCATTTTGATCCCAAAGTATTATTAACCTCAAAAACCATAATTTACACTCATTTTCAGTCTATTCTGAATACCTCACACCTCACAATATTATTTTTAGTCCTAAAATTTGCACCGAGGTCGCTGTGTGAGTAAGATAAGCGACCCTAGTGGCCGACACAAACACCGGGCCCATCTAGGAGTGGCACTGTAGTGTCACGCAGGATGTCCCTTCCAAAAAACCCTCCCCAAACAGCACATGACGCAAAGAAAAAAAGAGGCGCAATGAGGTAGCTGTGTGAGTAAGATTAGCGACCCTAGTGGCCGACACAAACACCGGGCCCATCTAGGAGTGGCACTGCAGTGTCACGCAGGATGGCCCTTCCAAAAAACCCTCCCCAAACAGCACATGACGCAAAGAAAAAAAGAGGCGCAATGAGGTAGCTGTGTGAGTAAGATTAGCGACCCTAGTGGCCGACACAAACACCGGGCCCATCTAGGAGTGGCACTGCAGTGTCACGCAGGATGGCCCTTCCAAAAAACCCTCCCCAAACAGCACATGACGCAAAGAAAAAAAGAGGCGCAATGAGGTAGCTGACTGTGTGAGTAAGATTAGCGACCCTAGTGGCCGACACAAACACCGGGCCCATCTAAGAGTGGCACTGCAGTGTCACGCAGGATGTCCCTTCCAAAAAACCCTCCCCAAACAGCACATGACGCAAAGAAAAAAAGAGGCGCAATGAGGTAGCTGTGTGAGTAAGATTAGCGACCCTAGTGGCCGACACAAACACCGGGCCCATCTAGGAGTGGCACTGCAGTGTCACGCAAGATGTCCCTTCCAAAAAACCCTCCCCAAACAGCACATGACGCAAAGAAAAAAAGAGGCGCAATGAGGTAGCTGTGTGAGTAAGATTAGCGACCCTAGTGGCCGACACAAACACCGGGCACATCTAGGAGTGGCACTGCAGTGTCACGCAGGATGTCCCTTCCAAAAAACCCTCCCCAAACAGCACATGACGCAAAGAAAAAAAGAGGCGCAATGAGGTAGCTGTGTGAGTAAGATTAGCGACCCTAGTGGCCGACACAAACACCGGGCCCATCTAGGAGTGGCACTGCAGTGTCACGCAGGATGTCCCTTCCAAAAAACCCTCCCCAATCAGCACATGATGCAAAGAAAAAGAAAAGAAAAAAGAGGTGCAAGATGGAATTGTCCTTGGGCCCTCCCACCCACCCTTATGTTGTATAAACAAAACAGGACATGCACACTTTAACCAACCCATCATTTCAGTGACAGGGTCTGCCACACGACTGTGACTGATATGACGGGTTGGTTTGGACCCCCCCCAAAAAAGAAGCAATTAATCTCTCCTTGCACAAACTGGCTCTACAGAGGCAAGATGTCCACCTCATCATCACCCTCCGATATATCACCGTGTACATCCCCCTCCTCACAGATTATCAATTCGTCCCCACTGGAATCCACCATCTCAGCTCCCTGTGTACTTTGTGGAGGCAATTGCTGCTGGTCAATGTCTCCGCGGAGGAATTGATTATAATTCATTTTAATGAACATCATCTTCTCCACATTTTCTGGATGTAACCTCGTACGCCGATTGCTGACAAGGTGAGCGGCGGCACTAAACACTCTTTCGGAGTACACACTTGTGGGAGGGCAACTTAGGTAGAATAAAGCCAGTTTGTGCAAGGGCCTCCAAATTGCCTCTTTTTCCTGCCAGTATAAGTACGGACTGTGTGACGTGCCTACTTGGATGCGGTCACTCATATAATCCTCCACCATTCTATCAATGTTGAGAGAATCATATGCAGTGACAGTAGACGACATGTCCGTAATCGTTGTCAGGTCCTTCAGTCCGGACCAGATGTCAGCATCAGCAGTCGCTCCAGACTGCCCTGCATCACCGCCAGCGGGTGGGCTCGGAATTCTGAGCCTTTTCCTCGCACCCCCAGTTGCGGGAGAATGTGAAGGAGGAGATGTTGACAGGTCGCGTTCCGCTTGACTTGACAATTTTGTCACCAGCAGGTCTTTCAACCCCAGCAGACCTGTGTCTGCCGGAAAGAGAGATCCAAGGTAGGCTTTAAATCTAGGATCGAGCACGGTGGCCAAAATGTAGTGCTCTGATTTCAACAGATTGACCACCCGTGAATCCTTGTTAAGCGAATTAAGGGCTGCATCCACAAGTCCCACATGCCTAGCGGAATCGCTCCCTTTTAGCTCCTTCTTCAATGCCTCCAGCTTCTTCTGCAAAAGCCTGATGAGGGGAATGACCTGACTCAGGCTGGCAGTGTCTGAACTGACTTCACGTGTGGCAAGTTCAAAGGGCATCAGAACCTTGCACAACGTTGAAATCATTCTCCACTGCACTTGAGACAGGTGCATTCCATCCTCCTATATCGTGCTCAATTGTATAGGCTTGAATGGCCTTTTGCTGCTCCTCCAACCTCTGAAGCATATAGAGGGTTGAATTCCACCTCGTTACCACTTCTTGCTTCAGATGATGGCAGGGCAGGTTCAGTAGTTTTTGGTGGTGCTCCAGTCTTCTGTACGTGGTGCCTGTACGCCGAAAGTGTCCCGCAATTTTTCTGGCCACCGACAGCATCTCTTGCACGCCCCTGTCGTTTTTTAAAAAATTCTGCACCACCAAATTCAAGGTATGTGCAAAACATGGGACGTGCTGGAATTTGCCCATATTTAATGCACACACAATATTGCTGGCGTTGTCCGATGCCACAAATCCACAGGAGAGTCCAATTGGGGTAAGCCATTCCGCGATGATCTTCCTCAGTTGCCGTAAGAGGTTTTCAGCTGTGTGCGTATTCTGGAAAGCGGTGATACAAAGCGTAGCCTGCCTAGGAAAGAGTTGGCGTTTGCGAGATGCTGCTACTGGTGCCGCCGCTGCTGTTCTTGCGGCGGGAGTCCATACATCTACCCAGTGGGCTGTCACAGTCATATAGTCCTGACCCTGCCCTGCTCCACTTGTCCACATGTCCGTGGTTAAGTGGACATTGGGTACAACTGCATTTTTTAGGAGACTGGTGAGTCTTTTTCTGACGTCCGTGTACATTCTCGGTATCGCCTGCCTAGAGAAGAGGAACCTAGATGGTATTTGGTAACGGGGGCACACTGCCTCAATAAATTGTCTAGTTCCCTGTGAACTAATGGCGGATACCGGACGCACGTCTAACACCAACATAGTTGTCAAGGACTCAGTTATCCGCTTTGCAGTAGGATGACTGCTGTGATATTTCATCTTCCTCGCAAAGGACTGTTGAACAGTCAATTGCTTACTGGAAGTAGTACAAGTGGGCTTACGACTTCCCCTCTGGGATGACCATCGACTCCCAGCGGCAACAACAGCAGCGCCAGCAGCAGTAGGCGTTACACGCAAGGATGCATCGGAGGAATCCCAGGCAGGAGAGGACTCGTCAGACTTGCCAGTGACATGGCCTGCAGGACTATTGGCATTCCTGGGGAAGGAGGAAATTGACACTGAGGGAGTTGGTGGGGTGGTTTGCGTGAGCTTGGTTACAAGAGGAAGGGATTTACTGGTCAGTGGACTGCTTCCGCTGTCACCCAAAGTTTTTGAACTTGTCACTGACTTATTATGAATGCGCTGCAGGTGACGTATAAGGGAGGATGTTCCGAGGTGGTTAACGTCCTTACCCCTACTTATTACAGCTTGACAAAGGGAACACACGGCTTGACACCTGTTGTCCGCATTTCTGGTGAAATACCTCCACACCGAAGAGCTGATTTTTTTGGTATTTTCACCTGGCATGTCAACGGCCATATTCCTCCCACGGACAACAGGTGTCTCCCCGGGTGCCTGACTTAAACAAACCACCTCACCATCAGAATCCTCCTGGTCAATTTCCTCCCCAGCGCCAGCAACACCCATATCCTCCTCATCCTGGTGTACTTCAACACTGACATCTTCAATCTGACTATCAGGAACTGGACTGCGGGTGCTCCTTCCAGCACTTGCAGGGGGCGTGCAAATGGTGGAAGGCGCATGCTCTTCACGTCCAGTGTTGGGAAGGTCAGGCATCGCAACCGACACAATTGGACTCTCCTTGTGGATTTGGGATTTCAAAGAACGCACAGTTCTTTGCGGTGCTTTTGCCAGCTTGAGTCTTTTCAGTTTTCTAGCGAGAGGCTGAGTGCTTCCATCCTCATGTGAAGCTGAACCACTAGCCATGAACATAGGCCAGGGCCTCAGCCGTTCCTTGCCACTCCGTGTGGTAAATGGCATATTGGCAAGTTTACGCTTCTCCTCCGACAATTTTATTTTAGGTTTTGGAGTCCTTTTTTTACTGATATTTGGTGTTTTGGTTTTGACATGCTCTGTACTATGCCATTGGGAATCGGCCTTGGCAGACGACGTTGCTGGCATTTCATCGTCTCGGCCATGACTAGTGGCAGCAGCTTCAGCACGAGGTGGAAGTGGATCTTGATCTTTCCCTAATTTTGGAACCTCAACATTTTTGTTCTCCATATTTTAATAGGCACAACTAAAAGGCACCTCAGGTAAACAATGGAGATGGATGGATTGGATACTAGTATACAATTATGGACGGGCTGCCGAGTGCCGACACAGAGGTAGCCACAGCCGTGAACTACCGCACTGTACTGTGTCTGCTGCTAATATATAGACTGGTTGATAAAGAGATAGTATACTCGTAACTAGTATGTATGTATAAAGAAAGAAAAAAAAACCACGGTTAGGTGGTATATACAATTATGGACGGGCTGCCGAGTGCCGACACAGAGGTAGCCACAGCCGTGAACTACCGCACTGTACTGTGTCTGCTGCTAATATATAGACTGGTTGATAAAGAGATAGTATACTCGTAACTAGTATGTATGTATAAAGAAAGAAAAAAAAAACACGGTTAGGTGGTATATACAATTATGGACGGGCTGCCGAGTGCCGACACAGAGGTAGCCACAGCCGTGAACTACCGCACTGTACTGTGTCTGCTGCTAATATATAGACTGGTTGATAAAGAGATAGTATACTCGTAACTAGTATGTATGTATAAAGAAAGAAAAAAAAACCACGGTTAGGTCACTGGTATATACAATTATGGACGGGCTGCCGAGTGCCGACACAGAGGTAGCCACAGCCGTGAACTACCGCACTGTACTGTGTCTGCTGCTAATATATAGACTGGTTGATAAAGAGATAGTATACTCGTAACTAGTATGTATGTATAAAGAAAGAAAAAAAAACCACGGTTAGGTGGTATATACAATTATGGACGGGCTGCCGAGTGCCGACACAGAGGTAGCCACAGCCGTGAACTACCGCACTGTACTGTGTCTGCTGCTAATATATAGACTGGTTGATAAAGAGATAGTATACTCGTAACTAGTATGTATGTATAAAGAAAGAAAAAAAAACCACGGTTAGGTGGTATATACAATTATGGACGGGCTGCCGAGTGCCGACACAGAGGTAGCCACAGCCGTGAACTACCGCACTGTACTGTGTCTGCTGCTAATATATAGACTGGTTGATAAAGAGATAGTATACTCGTAACTAGTATGTATGTATAAAGAAAGAAAAAAAAACCACGGTTAGGTCACTGGTATATACAATTATGGACGGGCTGCCGAGTGCCGACACAGAGGTAGCCACAGCCGTGAACTACCGCACTGTACTGTGTCTGCTGCTAATATATAGACTGGTTGATAAAGAGATAGTATACTCGTAACTAGTATGTATGTATAAAGAAAGGAAAAAAAACCACGGTTAGGTGGTATATACAATTATGGACGGGCTGCCGAGTGCCGACACAGAGGTAGCCACAGCCGTGAACTACCGCACTGTACTGTGTCTGCTGCTAATATATAGACTGGTTGATAAAGAGATAGTATACTCGTAACTAGTATGTATGTATAAAGAAAGAAAAAAAAACCACGGTTAGGTCACTGGTATATACAATTATGGACGGGCTGCCGAGTGCCGACACAGAGGTAGCCACAGCCGTGAACTACCGCACTGTACTGTGTCTGCTGCTAATATATAGACTGGTTGATAAAGAGATAGTATACTCGTAACTAGTATGTATGTATAAAGAAAGAAAAAAAAACCACGGTTAGGTCACTGGTATATACAATTATGGACGGGCTGCCGAGTGCCGACACAGAGGTAGCCACAGCCGTGAACTACCGCACTGTACTGTGTCTGCTGCTAATATATAGACTGGTTGATAAAGAGATAGTATACTCGTAACTAGTATGTATGTATAAAGAAAGAAAAAAAAACCACGGTTAGGTGGTATATACAATTATGGACGGGCTGCCGAGTGCTGACACAGAGGTAGCCACAGCCGTGAACTACCGCACTGTACTGTGTCTGCTGCTAATATATAGACTGGTTGATAAAGAGATAGTATACTCGTAACTAGTATGTATGTATAAAGAAAGAAAAAAAAACCACGGTTAGGTGGTATATACAATTATGGACGGGCTGCCGAGTGCCGACACAGAGGTAGCCACAGCCGTGAACTACCGCACTGTACTGTGTCTGCTGCTAATATATAGACTGGTTGATAAAGAGATAGTATACTCGTAACTAGTATGTATGTATAAAGAAAGAAAAAAAAACCACGGTTAGGTCACTGGTATATACAATTATGGACGGGCTGCCGAGTGCCGACACAGAGGTAGCCACAGCCGTGAACTACCGCACTGTACTGTGTCTGCTGCTAATATATAGACTGGTTGATAAAGAGATAGTATACTCGTAACTAGTATGTATGTATAAAGAAAGAAAAAAAAACCACGGTTAGGTCACTGGTATATACAATTATGGACGGGCTGCCGAGTGCCGACACAGAGGTAGCCACAGCCGTGAACTACCGCACTGTACTGTGTCTGCTGCTAATATATAGACTGGTTGATAAAGAGATAGTATACTCGTAACTAGTATGTATGTATAAAGAAAGAAAAAAAAAACACGGTTAGGTGGTATATACAATTATGGACGGGCTGCCGAGTGCCGACACAGAGGTAGCCACAGCCGTGAACTACCGCACTGTACTGTGTCTGCTGCTAATATATAGACTGGTTGATAAAGAGATAGTATACTCGTAACTAGTATGTATGTATAAAGAAAGAAAAAAAAACCACGGTTAGGTCACTGGTATATACAATTATGGACGGGCTGCCGAGTGCCGACACAGAGGTAGCCACAGCCGTGAACTACCGCACTGTACTGTGTCTGCTGCTAATATATAGACTGGTTGATAAAGAGATAGTATACTCGTAACTAGTATGTATGTATAAAGAAAGAAAAAAAAACCACGGTTAGGTCACTGGTATATACAATTATGGACGGGCTGCCGAGTGCCGACACAGAGGTAGCCACAGCCGTGAACTACCGCACTGTACTGTGTCTGCTGCTAATATAGACTGGTTGATAAAGAGATAGTATACTACTAATATTATATACTGGTGGTCAGGTCACTGGTCACTAGTCACACTGGCAGTGGCACTCCTGCAGCAAAAGTGTGCACTGTTTAATTTTAATATAATATTATGTACTCCTGGCTCCTGCTATAACCTATAACTGGCACTGCAGTAGTGCTCCCCAGTCTCCCCCACAATTATAAGCTGTGTGAGCTGAGCAGTCAGACAGATATATAATATATATAGATGATGCAGCACACTGGCCTGAGCCTGAGCAGTGCACACAGATATGGTATGTGACTGACTGAGTCACTGTGTGTATCGCTTTTTTCAGGCAGAGAACGGATATATTAAATAAACTGCACTGTGTGTCTGGTGGTCACTCACTATATAATATATTATGTACTCCTGGCTCCTGCTATAACCTATAACTGGCACTGCAGTGCTCCCCAGTCTCCCCCACAATTATAAGCTGTGTGAGCTGAGCAGTCAGACAGATATATATAATATTATATATAGATAATAGATGATGCAGCACACTGGCCTGAGCCTGAGCAGTGCACACAGATATGGTATGTATGTGACTGAGTCACTGTGTGCTGTGTATCGCTTTTTTCAGGCAGAGAACGGATTATAAATAAAACTGGTGGTCACTGGTCACTATCAGCAAAACTCTGCACTGTACTGAGTACTCCTAATGCTCCCCAAAATTAGTAAATCAAGTGTCTCTCTAATCTATTCTAAACGGAGAGGACGCCAGCCACGTCCTCTCCCTATCAATCTCAATGCACGTGTGAAAATGGCGGCGACGCGCGGCTCCTTATATAGAATCCGAGTCTCGCGATAGAATCCGAGCCTCGCGAGAATCCGACAGCGTCATGATGACGTTCGGGCGCGCTCGGGTTAACCGAGCAAGGCGGGAAGATCCGAGTCGCTCGGACCCGTGAAAAAAAACATGAAGTTCTGGCGGGTTCGGATTCAGAGAAACCGAACCCGCTCATCTCTACTGATCCTGCAACATTTTAATCCTCTTTTTAACTGCAGCCAAAGTGTCATTCAGCTCCCAAAGTTCATCTTTCAGGGCAACTCTCTCCCATCTGCTGCTACAGTTACGCCTTCTTTTTTTATAAGTAATACGGGAGTATATACGGTTCTGCTCCATTCTTAATTCCTCTAGACTCATATTCATGTATTTATCACTAGAGGATGATGAATCCTCCAGGCTGCAATCAGAAACCTCAGCATCTCCACCTGCAGCACTAACCCCCGCCCCACCACAGGCAAGTTCATTCACCTTATCACCTCCCTGGGTTACCTCACCCAGAGAGCCGGCATCCTGCGGTTTGGGGGTCTCCAGTTGGGGATCCTGTTTCATCACCGGACCCACAATCACTGGAAACGCTGTACTGTCCAAATCCTCCAGCACTGAGGCTTCCACTGCAATCGGTAGGTCAGAATTCCCAGGGCCTCCCTCAGGCCTTGCAGCCTGGGACTCTCCGTCATCCTCCTCCCCAGGAGGATCCATCCTCCCCTGGGAGCCTGAGAACACTGCAGGCTTTTAAGAAGAACCAGGGCCTAGGAGCTATACACTGTGCACCTGTGTATAATGCCCACATGTATATACTGCTGCACCTATGTATAATGCCCAGATGTATATACCTCTGCCCCTGTGTATAATACCCACATGTATATAACGCTGCACCTGTGTATAATGCCCAGGTGTATATACCGCTGCACCTGTGTATAATGCCCACATGTATATACTGCTGCACCTATGTATAATGCCCAGATGTATATACCTCTGCACCTGTGTATAATACCCACATGTATATAACGCTGCACCTGTGTATAATGCCCACATGTATATACCGCTGCACCTGTGTATAATATCCACATGTATATAACGCTGCACCTGTGTATAATGCCCAGATGTATATAACGCTGCACCTGTGTATAATGCCCACATGTATATACCGCTGCACCTGTGTATAATGCCCAGATGTATATACCGCTGCACCTGTGTATAATGCCCACATGTATATACTGCTGCACCTGTGTATAATGCCCACATGTATATACTGCTGCACTTATGTATAATGCCCAGATGTATATACCACTACACCTGTGTATAATGCCCACATGTATATACCGCTGCACCTGTGTATAATGCCCACATGTATATACTACTGCACCTGTGTATAATGCCAACATGTATATACTGCTGCACCTGTGTATAATGTCCAGATAAACCATTTGGCTCATATATTGTGTGTAAATTTGGCTCTGGTACTAGCCAGTGCCTTCTAAGAAATTGACCACACTGCACATCCCTGGTGTGTGTGTGTGTATAACGAGGATTGTCATAGACCGTAGATCACACAGGTTTTAGCAGCCACACCCAGGATTAGAACCCGTGACCTGTTGCCCTGAAGGCAGACACCTTACAGACAGCTATTTCCACTTGCAGAAGAACCAGTAAAAAAAAAGACGAAATGACAATAACGCAAGCAAACCTTGCCACCAGGTCTGAAGGACACCCAGCCACCCGGAACCACCAGTACAACCAGTGGTTTAACCACACCAAAGCGCTGAGAATTCCGGAAACTGCACAATCAAACCGAAACTCAAGGCCACAACCGAGAGAACTGTGGAGCGTGACAAAAGGATGTCAGGCAACCAATATACAGTATGACCCATAGGCAACCGATACAGAAAACCACCAGGATAACTGCCAGATATCATGTCAAGACTGGCCAGGAGGGTATTGAAACAAAAGGTGGAGCCATGATGTCATGCAAAGACAGAAACCACAATCGTGCCCTGACAAGCATATAGACTGCCGAGGCTAGCCAGAAGCATTGCAACACTGCAAGATCAACCAAACTCCAAAGGAGTAAAACAGAACGTTGAAGGCCAACAACGCCCCTAGCAAACAGCTTATGGTAGAGAACACCGACAAGTGAGTCTTTCCTTAAAGAACCAGAGTCAGATACCTGTCACTAACAGAACCGGAACGGGAAAGGGGCCACCACCAAGAGTATGCCCCCCCAGGTAACATATACACCAGTCTAGGAGTGGCTGTACTAAACGCGGCATGTGTCCACAGACACAGTAGAGCAACCACCATGGAATGCCATAATCCCATCCTGGGAAAGTACTCCGTATGTCTTCTAATTGAGAGAGCCAACATGCTGAGCCACCGGGGTTCCCCACATTCTAGCACTACACCCTGAACAGCCAATCTGTCAAAAGTTGGTACCAGAACAAGCCCAAAAGCAGAGGCCACATATCAGGGACGCCCGTGAGAAGATCAGCAGATCTGGAGAGGTTAGAGCAAAAACAGTTTGAGGACGAAACAAACATAGCTTGTTTACACTGCAGGAGTAAACAGGGAAGGAGCAGAAAGGGCAGTAGACACCGAAGTTAACAGGTGATAATGTCAAATATTACCTTTAAACATGAAGCTATATACTAATACCGTGGAGCCGTTATGGCCGCTAGACCACATGCACGTGCTACGCACTTTGTACGCTATTTGCGTACAGAGTCCTGCACGTGGTACGCACTTGGCATACACATGCTGCGCTGAGTGTACGGATTACACACAGCGGGCGCACACACAGTGGATAACCTTTTAAACCTTGCTAATAAGACACAGTGAGAAGATACTTATACTTTAAACCTTAATAACCAAGTACCGAAAAGCAATTGAGTCACTAAGAAAAGCCCTTTGCAATAAACAGTGAAAACACAAGACCTGGTTTAGATTTAAAACCGCAGCAGTTCTAACACCGCCGTGGATTGTTTAGAGAAAAAGGGGAAACACAATACAAGTTATATACTACAAACTAACAGGGAAATCTAAACAGAATAACAGAATATACATGAACAATAGCGAACAATCGCAAACAAGAGCGAACAGAATGAGAACACACTGAGAACAAATGGCGAACAAAATGGATAACAAAATGGCTACAGAGAAATATACATACGTGGGGATGATTCGCAAGCGCGTCCTGGATCCAGCCCTCAGCATTCAGAGAGAAAGCCTTCAGAGAGAGTGAGTGACTGGACAGGCAATGGTGGTCTTTATATACACAACATACATTCACAACACAATGGTCCCTACAATCTCATTGTTCATTGGACACAGGAATGTGTCTCCACATTATAGCAAAGGTCATAGGTGGGTTTGAACAGGTGGGCTGTGTCTTTCTCCAACTGCTCTGGTGGGAGGTATCCTCAGGATTCCCGCCGCATGTGTAATTTACAGCAAATACAGTAAATGTTCATAAATTACTTTTGCACATAACTATATGCAGGAGCGAGCGATCCTTTCCTAACTAGCATCGGAATGTTACTCTTAAAATACCCTACAGCTGGATACTAGACATCACCTACCAACCTTTATCTGACCCTTCCTATCATGTAAAGAGGAATCTCTCTGTCCAGGAACAGTTTAAACTAAACATACTTGCTGACATTGTCTAGGGGAATATTTACTACAAAACACACTATATGGGTTAAATATGCTACGATCGAGTCGCACGCTAGACGCTTACAAACGCTACCGTAAATGCGCATACCACGCGCGTGATCGCCGGAGCGATCTTTACGCAAATTGCGGATATGCACACGCACGGCAGAGCGTGTGCACATGCAGCGGGCATGTGCATGAGGGGTTAGTACAAGGCATATGTATCAGGATATTTTTCGACTTTACAGTCCACTCTTTGGCAGTCAACAATAACTGCCACTATCTAAACAATTTAAGCAGAAAAATATATAATACCGTGAAATACCTCTTTATGATTGGGTGTGGGGAGGAGAGGAGAAGGTGGGAAATGTATGACCTAGTGGGATAGTAAAAGCATGTATGTATGAAATTCATGTCTGAGGGGTCATGTATCATCGTGCCGTACATGTTCTAAAATAAGCTTTGAGGTATTGCGAAGTATACATTGAATCCTTCTTATCCCGTATTAAGGGTCGGTAAGTGGGCTAACAAACTCTACCGAGCTCTTTTCGGCTTTTAGTTCCAACAAATGGGGTGCACATTAGTTGAGGATACATGATGGGGGAAAATATGTGAGTGCTAATATATGTGCCTATATTACCTGTCGACTGTGTGTCACTACCTGAAGATCGTAGAGGTGAAGATAAGAAACATGCGTTATAAATGCATTCATATGATATTGTATGTGATTGTCCTTGGATGTCTGTTGAAGTCTTGTTGATGTCTTGTCCGGATTGCTGTATCTTTGCTGTAAGTGGCAAGCAAAGTTTTTCAAGTGTCCATAAAGTTAAAGTCTCTAAAAGTTCATCAAATGTCTGTGAAAAAGTTAATCAATGGTCTGTATAAAAGGTCATCAAAATCTTCTTCCGAGTAGATGTCTTTTTACCTTGGAGAAAAACAAAGGAGAAAATGGTGAAAGAAACGGACCGTGGAATCACATTTTATTACAGCATTGTCTCGATTGATGGGTCATAAATTAAACCAGTTGTTGTTACAATGCCCTCGCTCCTCAAACTCATTAATTTGGTACTAAGCTTGCAATTCATTAAAATCCGAACACATCTGAATATCAATCCAATCATTATGACAACTCCTAGGATACATAAGAGGAATTTCCCTACAGTAACGATAACATTTTGGGCCCATTCTCCTAAACCTGAGAACCAATTGCGTGGGTCCAACCATGATACCCAACCGGTCAGTTCATTACTCACAGAAGTAAGGCTAAGGTTGTGCCTCCTTCGGAACTCCCACTTCAATTGCTAGATATCGTCCATCTTTTGATCTATGACCTCGGTTGGGTCCTCAGTGCTGTTTGTGATATATGTACAACACTTCACACCATACTGAGTTGCTAGGGTGACACAACACCCGCCTGTCACCGCTGTGATGTAATTTAGAACCATCCTGTGCTGGATCAGTTCCGTTTTGTAAGCTTGCAATTCTCTCCCAGTATAGCTAAAGGTGTCGTCATACATCTCGGTGATATTGTCTATCAGGTTCGCTAGCGCAGTTATATACCTAAAATGTATTACTCCTCTGGCGGTACGGGTGATATCTAGCGCGAGTAGGAGTTGAATCCCGGTGGATTCGTGGATCAAATCAGAGGCTGCGTGCTCTGTCCTATCTATAAGGTGTCTCTTTACAATGTTTTCGTAATGGGTGTGAGTGTAAGGAGCTTGAGCATTGCGGTGAACGGCTTTCATTTTCTCATGGGTAATGGTCATTACTTCTGGCAACACTCTTCCAATGTAACACAATCCCTCTGAGTTTGGGGCAAGCCACTTATATGCCTTCCTCCCACATATGAAATATGCATCATCGGGGAGGACATATGGGACAGAATATGACATCACCATATTACAAACCTTCCAGGTGAAAAATCCTATCCCTAACTCTCTCATTTGTCTAGTACACGTATCAGGCTGTATGATATGCGCACAGTATCCTGGTGATACTTCTCCAACTCGCATGGTCCTACTTCCTAGAGTGTACCTATACTGAAAATATCTCCCACCGTTGGCTATTTGGCGTATAAGCTCTGAGTCTATGGGCATTCTATCGGCTCTGTGTGAGAATGTCATGGTTTGGTTGTTCCATGTCACTTCCCAATTTCCCGGCTTTCGGGGATTGGAAATGTTAAAACATATTAAGGACCTATCCACATGATATTGGTGGAGCTTCAAACTAGGAGGCTTAGAAATATTAAATTTCTTGTCCACCGGTCTCCCATCCCTTAATTCAAGTACCTCATCTATCGTTAAAGCGTATGGCACTAGTCCTGACTTTCTATGACCTTGAGATACTTGTGAGCACACCCAGCATTCCGTTTGGTTTAAAACCTTACCCACTAATGAGTGATAGTCACTTAATGGATGACGGTCCATGTTGATATTAATGCTGGACTGACATCTCTGGATGCACCCGTCCTCAACTAACTATATCCTGCAGTGTCAGGCAGGATGGCACTTCAAAAAAATACTCCCCAAACAGCACATGATGCAAAGAAAAAAAGAGGCGCACCAAGGTCGCTGTGTGACTAAGCTAAGTGACACAAGTGGCCGACACAAACACCTGGCCCATCTAGGAGTGGCACTGCAGTGTCAGGCAGGATGGCACTTCAAAAAAATTGTCCCCAAACAGCACATGATGCAAAGAAAAATTAAAGAAAAAAGAGGCGCAAGATGGAATTGTCCTTGGGCCCTCCCACCCACCCTTATGTTGTATAAACAGGACATGCACACTTTAACGAACCCATCATTTCAGCGACAGGGTCTGCCACACGACTGTGACTGAAATGACTGGTTGGTTTGGGCCCCCACCAAAAAAAGAAGCAATCAATCTCTCCTTGCACAAACTGGCTCTACAGAGGCAAGATGTCCACCTCATCATCATCCTCCGATTCCTCACCCCTTTCACTGCGTACATCCCCCTCCTCACAAATTATTAATTCGTCCCCACTGGAATCCACCATCTCAGGTCCCTGTGTACTTTCTGGAGGCAATTGCTGCTGGTGAATGTCTCCACGGAGGAATTGATTATAATTCATTTTGATGAACATCATCTTCTCCACATTTTCTGGAAGAAACCTCGTACGCCGATTGCTGACAAGGTGAGCGGCTGCACTAAACACTCTTTCGGAGTACACACTGGAGGTAGGGCAACTTAGGTAGAATACAGCCAGTTTGTGCAAGGGCCTCCAAATTGCCTCTTTTTCCTGCTAGTATACGTACGGACTGTCTGACGTGCCTACTTGGATGCGGTCACTCATATAATCCTCCACCATTCTTTCAATGGTGAGAGAATCATATGAAGTGACAGTAGACGACATGTCAGTAATCGTTGGCAGGTCCTTCAGTCCGGACCAGATGTCAGCACTCGCTCCAGACTGCCCTGCATCACCGCCAGCGGGTGGGCTCGGAATTCTTAGCCTTTTCCTCGCACCCCCAGTTGCGGGAGAATGTGAAGTAGGAGATGTTGACGGGTCACGTTTCGCTTGACTTGACAATTTTCTCACCAGCAGGTCTTTGAACCTCTGCAGACTTGTGTCTGCCGGAAAGAGAGATACAACGTAGGTTTTAAATCTAGGATCGAGCACGGTGGCAAAAATGTAGTGCTCTGATTTCAACAGATTGACCACCCGTGAATCCTGGTTAAGCGAATTAAGGGCTCCGTCCACAAGTCCCACATGCCTAGCGGAATCGCTCTGTTTTAGCTCCCCCTTCAATGTCTCCAGCTTCTTCTGCAAAAGCCTGATGAGGAGAATAACCTGACTCAGGCTGGCAGTGTCTGAACTGACTTCACGTGTGGCAAGTTCAAAGGGTTGCAGAACCTTGCACAACGTTGAAATCATTCTCCACTGCGCTTGAGTCAGGTGCATTCCCCCTCCTTTGCCTATATCGTGGGCAGATGTATAGGCTTGAATGGCCTTTTGCTGCTCCTCCATCCTCTGAAGCATATAGAGGGTTGAATTCCACCTCGTTACCACCTCTTGCTTCAGATGATGGCAGGGCAGGTTCAGGAATGTTTGGTGGTGCTCCAGTCTTCTGTACGCGGTGGCTGAATGCCGAAAGTGGCCCGCAATTCTTCGGGCCACCGACAGCATCTCTTGCACGCCCCTGTCGTTTTTTAAATAATTCTGCACCACCAAATTCAATGTATGTGCAAAACATGGGACGTGCTGGAATTTGCCCAGATGTAATGCACGCATAATATTGCTGGCGTTGTCCGATGTCACAAATCCCCAGGAGAGTCCAATTGGGGTAAGCCATTCTGCGATGATCTTCCTCAGTTTCCGTAAGAGGTTTTCAGCTGTGTGCCTATTCTGGAAAGCGGTGATACAAAGCGTAGCCTGCCTAGGAACGAGTTGGCGTTTGCGAGATGCTGCTACTGGTGCCGCCGCTGCTGTTCTTGCTGCGGGAGGCAATACATCTACCCAGTGGGCTGTCACAGTCATATAGTCCTGAGTCTGCCCTGCTCCACTTGTCCACATGTTCGTGGTTAAGTGGACATTGGGTACAACTGCATTTTTTAGGACACTGGTGACTCTTTTTCTGAGGTCTGTGTACATTTTCGGTATCGCCTGCCTAGAGAAATGGAACCTAGATGGTATTTGGTACCGGGACACAGTACCTCAATCAAGTCTCTAGTTGGCTCTGAATTAACGGTGGATACCGGAACCACGTTTCTCACCGCTCAGGCTGCCAAGGCCTGAGTTATCTGCTTTGCAGCAGGATGACTGCTGTGATATTTCATCTTTCTCGCAAAGGACTGTTGGACAGTCAATTGCTTACTGGAAGTAGTACAAGTGGTCTTCCGACTTCCCCTCTGGGATGACGATCGACTCCCAGCAGCTACAACAGCAGCGCCAGCAGCAGTAGGCGTTACACTCAAGGATGCATCGGAGGAATCCCAGGCAGGAGAGGACTCGTCAGACTTCCCAGTGACATGGCCTGCAGGACTATTGGCTTTCCTGGGTAAGGAGGAAATTGACACTGAGGGAGTTGGTGGTGTGGTTTGCAGGAGCTTGGTTACAAGAGGAAGGGATTTAGTGGTCAGTGGACTGCTTCCGCTGTCACCCAAAGTTTTTGAACTTGTCACTGACTTATGATGAATGCGCTGCAGGTGACGTATAAGGGAGGATGTTCCGAGGTGGTTAACGTCCTTACCGCTACTTATTACAGCTTGACAAAGGCAACACACGGCTTGACACCTGTTGTCCGCATTTGTGTTGAAATAATTCCACACCGAAGAGCTGATTTTTTTGGTATTTTGACCAGGCATGTCAATGGCCATATTCGTCCCACGGACAACAGGTGTCTCCCCGGGTGCCTGACTTAAACAAACCACCTCACCATCAGAATCCTCCTTGTCAATTTCCTCCCCAGCGCCAGCAACACCCATATCCTCATCCTGGTGTACTTCAACAGTGACATCTTCAATTTGACTATCAGGAACTGGACTGCGGGTGCTCCTTCCAGCACTTGCAGGGGGCGTGCAACTGGTGGAAGGCGCAAGCTTTTCCCGTCCAGTGTTGGGAAGGTCAGGCATCGCAACTGACACAATTGGACTCTCCTTGGGTATTTGTGATTTAGAAGAACGCACAGTTCTTTGCTGTGCTTTTGCCAGCTTAAGTCTTTTCATTTTTCTAGTGAGAGGATGAGTGCTTCCATCCTCATGTGAAGCTGAACCACTAGCCATGAACATAGGCCAGAGCCTCAGCCGTTCCTTGCCACTCCGTGTCGTAAATGGCATATTGGCAAGTTTACGCTTCTCCTCAGACGCTTTTAATTTTGATTTTTGGGTCATTTTACTGATCTTTTGTGTTTTGGATTTTACATGCTCTCAACTATGACATTGGGCATCGGCCTTGGCAGACGACGTTGATGGCATTTCATCGTCTCGGCCATGACTAGTGGCAGCAGCTTCAGCACGAGGTGGAAGTGGATCTTGATCTTTCCCTATTTTAACCTCCACATTTTTGTTCTCCATTTTTTAATGTGTGGAATTATATGCCAGTATCAATAGCAATGGCATACTACTATATATACTGCGCACAACTGAAATGCACCACAGGTATGGATGGATAGTATACTTGACGACACAGAGGTAGGTAGAGCAGTGGCCTTCCGTACCGTACTGCTATATATACTGGTGTTCACTGTGTCAGCAAACTGCAAAACTAAAATGCACCACAGGTATAGAATGTAGATGGATAGTATACTTAATGACGACACAGAGGTAGGTACAGCAGTGGCCTTCCGTACTGCGATATATAGTATACTGGTGGTCACTGTGTCAGCAAACTGCAAAACTAAAATGCACCACAGGTATAGAATGTAGATGGATAGTATACTTAATGACGACACAGAGGTAGGTACAGCAGTGGCCTTCTGTACCGTACTGCTATATATAGTATACTGGTGGTCACTGTGTCAGCAAACTGCAAAACTAAAATGCACCACAGGTATAGAATGTAGATGGATAGTATACTTAATGACGACACAGAGGTAGGTACAGCAGTGGCCTTCCGTACTGCTATATATAGTATACTGGTGGTCACTGTGTCAGCAAACTGCAAAACTAAAATGCACCACAGGTATAGAATGTAGATGGATAGTATACTTAATGACGACACAGAGGTAGGTACAGCAGTGGCCTTCCATACTGCTATATATAGTATACTGGTGGTCACTGTGTCAGCAAACTGCAAAACTAAAATGCACCACAGGTATAGAATGTAGATGGATAGTATACTTAATGACGACACAGAGGTAGGTACAGCAGTGGCCTTCCGTACCGTACTGCTATATATTATATACTGGTGGTCACTGGGTCAGCAAAACTCTGCACTGTACCCCTCCTATACCGATGGTCCCCAGTCCCCACAATAAAGCAGCACACTGAGCACAGATATGAAGTGTTTTTCAGACAGACAACGTATACTGGTGGTCACTGTCAGCAAAACTCTGCACTGTACTCCTCCTATATAATATACTGGTGGTCCCCAGTGCCCACAATAAAGCAGTGTGAGCACAGATATATGCAGCACACTGAGCACAGATATGGAGTGTTTTTCAGGCAGACAATGTATTACTGGTGGTCACTGTCAGCAAAACTCTGCACTGTACTCCTCCTATATAATATACTGGTGGTCCCCAGTGCCCACAATAAAGCAGTGTGAGCACAGATATATGCAGCACACTGAGCACAGATATGGAGTGTTTTTCAGGCAGACAACGTATAATACTGGTGGTCACTGTCAGCAAAACTCTGCACTGTACTCCTCCTATATAATACAGCTGCTCCCCAGTCCCCACAATAAAGCAGTGTGAGCACAGATATATGCAGCACACTGAGCACAGATATGGAGCGTTTTTCAGGCAGACAACGGATGATACTGGTGGTCACTGGTCAGCAAAACTCTGCACTGTACTCCTCCTATATAATACAGCTGCTCCCCAGTCCCCACAATAAAGCAGTGTGAGCACAGATATATGCAGCACACTGAGCACAGATATGGAGCGTTTTTCAGGCAGACAACGGATGATACTGGTGGTCACTGGTCAGCAAAACTCTGCACTGTACTCCTCCTATATAATACAGCTGCTCCCCAGTCCCCACAATTAAGCAGTGTGAGCACAGATATATGCAGCACACTGAGCACAGATATGGAGCGTTTTTCAGGCAGAGAACGGATGATACTGGTGGTCACTGGTCAGCAAAGCTCTGCACTGTACTCCTCCTATATTATACAGCTGCTCCCCAGCCCTCCCCACAATTAAGCAATAAAGCAATCAAGTTCAACAATAACGGAGAGGATGCCAGCCACGTCCTCTCCCTAACATTTCCAATGCACGAGTGAAAATAGCGACGAAGCGCGGCTGCTTATATAGAATCCGAATCTCGTGAGAATCCGACAGCGGGATGATGACGTTCGGGCGTGCTCGGGTTAACTGAGCCATACGGGAGAATCCGAGTATGGCTCGGACCCGTGTAAAAAGGGTGAAGTTCGGGGGGGGTTCGGTTTCCGAGAAACTGAACCCGCTCATCACTAATTTACAGAATAAAATATGATAAATGTGATAAAAATAATAATAATGAAATAAATGTATCATATGATAAGACACGTAGACACCAAGTGTTGCTGCTCCTACAGTAATTGCAGATTTCTTCCTCCACATTCAGCATCTGCAGATATTGGGGGGTGGGGGGTGGGGGGGGGGGGGATGCATTTGAAGAACTTTACCAATATACATACTATGGTGGCCATTTATCAAATTATATTTGTGGTGATGTTCCCCAAAATGTATTTTTTGGGGGGCAAGCCACAAACATTAAACATTACTTCAATTTTAGTAGGAGGAAAACAGGATTTTGGTACTTACCGATAAATCCCTTTCTCTGAGTCCATAGAGGACGCTGGAGTATAATACCATGGGGTATAGCTGGGGTGACCAGGCGAGCCGGCGCTTTAATTTTTTTTAATGTGTGTGACTGGCTCCTCCCCCTCTATACCCCTCCCCAGACCAGATAAGAAACTGTGCCCGAGTAGAGACGCAATACGACCAACAGAATAGGAGGTAAGTAAGACAACCAGAAAGATCTCCGTAAAACAGGAACCACAAAAAAACACACAGAAATACAGTGAACATGTGTGTGCCAGTGACGTGCGGTGGGGTGAGGCGGGTGAGGCAGAGCCTTTCCTGTCATACTAACGTTTGTGTCAGAGTTTTGACTGTATAAAGTAAATAAAAAATACAAAGAATATGTTCAAAATATCTTCTTTGTATCATTCTAATCATTTTTATAGTCACATCTCTGGAGTAATAAGTCTATGGCAGGTGAGGCAATGCGCCTATCACCTGGCTATCTTTTCCACCCATCCCTGATCAAAACCCACCAAATCTCCAGGAGTTTATACTGCTGCACCTGTGTATAATGCCCAGATGTATATAACGTTACACCTGTGTATAATGCCCACATGTATATAACTCTGCACCTGTGTATAATGCCCAGATGTATATAACGCTGCACCTGTGTATAATGCCCACATGTATATATAGCTGCACCTGTGTATAATGCCCACATGTATATACTGCTGCACCTGTGTATAATGCCCACATGTATATACCGCTGCATCTATGTATAATGCCCACATGTATATACCGCTGCACCCGTGTGTAAGGCCCAGATGTGTATAACGCTGCACCTGTGTATAATGTCCACATGTATATACCACTGCACCTGTGTATAATGCCCACATGTATATACTGCTGCACCTGTGTATAATACCCACATGTATATACTGCTGCACCTATGTATAATGCCCAGTTGTATATACCTCTGCCCATGTGTATAATACCCACATGTATATAACGCTGCACCTGTGTATAATGCCCAGGTGTATATACCGCTGCACCTGTGTATAATGCCCACATGTATATACCGCTGCACCTGTGTATTATGCCCACATGTATATACTGCTGCACCTGTGTATAATGCCCACATGTATATACTGCTGCACCTATGTATAATGCCCAGATGTATATACCTCTGCACCTGTGTATAATGCCCACATGTGTATAACGCTGCACCTGTGTATAATGCCCACATGTATATACCGCTGCACCTGTGTATAATACCCACATGTATATAACGCTGCACCTGTGTATAATGCCCAGATGTATATAACGCTGCACCTGTGTATAATGCCCACATGTATATATAGCTGCACCTGTGTATAATGCCCACATGTATATACTGCTGCACCTGTGTATAATGCCCACATGTATATACCGCTGCATCTGTGTATAATGCCCACATGTATATACCGCTGCACCCGTGTGTAAGGCCCAGATGTGTATAACGCTGCACCTGTGTATAATGCCCAGATGTATATACCACTGCACCTGTGTATAATGCCCACATGTATATACTGCTGCATCTGTGTATAATGCCCACATGTATATACTGCTGCACCTATGTATAATGCCCAGATGTATATACCTCTGCCCATGTGTATAATACCCACATGTATATAACGCTGCACCTGTGTATAATGCCCAGGTGTATATACCGCTGCACCTGTGTATAATGCCCACATGTATATACCGCTGCACCTGTGTATTATGCCCACATGTATATACCGCTGCACCTGTGTATAATGCCCACATGTATATACTGCTGCACCTATGTATAATGCCCAGATGTATATACCTCTGCACCTGTGTATAATACCCACATGTGTATAACGCTGCACCTGTGTATAATGCCCACATGTATATACCGCTGCACCTGTGTATAATACCCACATGTATATAACGCTGCACCTGTGTATAATGCCCAGATGTATATAACGCTGCACCTGTGTATAATGCCCACATGTACATACCACTGCACCTGTGTATAATGCCCACATGTATATACCGCTGCACCTGTGTGTAATGCCCACATGTATATAACGCTGCACCTGTGTATAATGCCCAGATGTATATACCGCTGCACCTGTGCATAATGCCCACATGTATATACCGCTGCACCTGTGTATAATGCCCACATGTATATACTGCAGCACCTGTGTATAATACCCACATGTATATACCGCTGCATCTGTGTATAATGCCCACATGTATATACCGCTGCACCCGTGTGTAAGGCCCAGATGTATATAACGCAGCACCTGTGTATAATGCCCAGATGTATATACCACTGCACCTGTGTATAATGCCCACATGTATATACTGCTATCTTTTATTAAGAAAAATTGCAACATACATTACATAAATATGGTAAAACTCATAAAAATAGGACATACAATATACATTGAATTGTTGCCCAATAATCCAAACCAAAAAGCAACAAAGCTTGTATAACTATACGCAATGTCAATATTGCTTAACATCTAAGCAAAAAACAACCTACTGTATTCGAACAATACATATCATAACCATAAGCAATGAAAAGATGAATGAAGTCTTTTAGTCATATGCAAACCGCTTTAATTAAAAAAACAGAAAAAAGAAAATCTACGGGAAGGTGAAGGATAGGAAGCCATAAGATGAACAAGAAAAGGGCTTCTGCTACCCACTCAAGGGGGTTTCAGGTGGCGCCAGAGCCTGGACCACCCAACAGCATCCAACCTCTTCCTATCCATATCCATCATCCTCTTAACCTTGTGCAGAATATTTCCCACCACCTCCTCACAGGGGAGGACCTTTGATCTGAGGGAAACCTGACACCGTACACCCCATGTGTGAAACCTAACTGCTAAACTAACTATAAAAATTGTGGTTAAATCAAACCTTCTATACCCTTTGAACGCCCCATAAACCCACTCAGGGTAACTAAGCCCCGAAAGGCACGGGATGCGTAAGGCCCTTGATACCGCTCTGTAAACCTTTATATTGAAGGGACACTCAAGGAGGAAATGGTCCATTGTCTCCACCTCCCCTGGACATTCCTCACGTGGGCAGCCACGATCATTGGCACTTCGACACTTGAGGTTACCCCGCACATAAAGCCTCCCTTGGAAAGAAAGCCAGGCAATATCTCTGAACTTCAGTGGGATTCTATGAGAATTAATCAAAGACAACCCATCTGAGCAGACACTGCCTGGGCAGTCCCTTAACGACAGCGGAGCATAAAAGTGAGTCCGCAAAATTCTTCTCTCCATCTCCCTTCTAGAGAAGTTTTTGACTTCACCCACCTCCAGCCCCCAAAGCCTCGTCATCTTCAAGCACAGTATAACGTAGATCGGGAGGTAGCCATGCCGGACTCGAAAGGTTTTTACTTGGCCACCATCCATCCATAACCTGAGGAAGGGAAACACACAGGCCCTAAAACTCTCTACCCATCGAGGGGGAGTTCTTAGAAACAAACTCCCTAGATTCAGTTTTAAAAACGTTGTAGCAAAAAGCACCACAGGGTTGACCATACTCAGCCCCCCCTGTTCCCTCGATCTGTAGGTGATCCCTCTCTTGACCAGATTCATTCTATTCCCCCATAACATCAGGAAGAATAAAGAATTCATCTTGGTCCACAAAAACTGTGGCAAGAAGCACACATAACAGACATACAGAAAAAGCGGAATCAGATAGGTTTTGCATAAGTCAACCCTCTCCCTGAGAGAAAGTTGCCACCTTCTCCAGGACTGCACCTTCCTGGTAGCATCTTCCAGCCTCTTCTCCCAATTCTGAGTGGCATAATCACCACGGCCAAATTTGATACCTAGAATTTTTATCTCTGGACTGGCGCGGGGGAGGCTATCTGAAAGGGTAAATTTATCACCTTCCTCCCCCATCCAGAAAGCTTCACACTTATCCTGATTGATTCGGGAGCACGAAGCCTCAGAGTACTCACAGATAAGATGTTCCATGGCACGTGCCTCTGCCACAGACGACAGGACCACAGTAACATCGTCTGCGTAGGCCACCACCCTCAGCGGCAACCCAGGGCCCAGCTGAACCTCTGCCACAGCACCGCTCTCAATCCTCCGCACAAAAGGATCAATTGCAAATACATATAGAAGGGGGCTCAGGGGACACCCCTGATGGACACCCGAGTCGACCGCAAAAGCAGGGCCTACCCAGCCATTGACAAGTGGGAAGCTCTCAGCCTGATTGTAAATGACACGTAGCCAATCTGCCACCCTCGCTGGAAGACCATACCTCTCCAGCACAACCCACAGGTACTGATGATTAACTCGGTCAAAAGCCTTGGACTGATCCAATGCCAGCAAATACTTGCCCCATTTTTCAGCACGACATTGCTCCACAGCCTCCCGGATGCCAAGGACAGCACTAAAGGTGCTTCGGCCTTTTACAGTGCAATGCTGAGACGGAGAAAGTAACAGCCCGGAAACTTCCATCAGCCGATTAAAAAGTACCTTTGCCAGAATCTTTCTGTCCGTATTGAGAAGAGCGATGGGGCGCCAGTTCTCAACACGCACCGGGTCCCTACCTTTAGACAATAATATGAGAGGAGAGGATCTCATAGAGGGAGGGAGTGATCCCTTACCCAGGCTTTCATTAAATACCTCCATGAGATGAGGAGCCAATATGTCTGAAAAAGCTTTAAAAAATTCAGATGTTAACCCATCTGGGCCCGGAGATTTTTTTATAGACAAACCGTCTATGGCTCTCTTGACCTCCTCCACTGTCACATCACTGCCCAAAGAGTCAAAAGAAGGATCAAGTTGCTCAAGTCCAGGTGTCTCCCTCAGAAACTGATCCATCCTCTCTCTGATGAGTGGCTGCTCAGACAAAAGGCTGGAGTAATAGGACCTGATGACTCCCAAAATACCCTCCCTGTCTTCATGAAGAGTACCCTGGTCATCAAACAGGCCCCGGACCTCCCTCAAATCAACTGATTTTCTGCAACTCTGGTAGGGATCAGGCGAGTGGTACTTTCCATAATCCCTCTACAGAATCAAAGAAGCCAGGCGATCGTACTGATATTCCTTCATCTGAGCCTTCACCCGGGAGATTTCCCCACTATCTCCACGCTCAGAGATCAAGAAATCCAGTTTCTTTCTCAGGCTCTGGTAGATACATCTTTTTGTCAAGTTTTTCCTGGCTACCAGCCTTTGAAAAAGCCTTCGAGTCCTCTTTTTACACTCCTCCCACCACTCAGACCTACTCCAACCAGCCTCCAGAAGTGTTTCCTGTAGTTGAAGAAAGTCTCTAAAGGACTGTCTAACTCCCTCCTCCTTTAGGAGCTCGGAATTCAAACGCCAAAGGCCCCGCCCTTTCTGAGGGGTTTCTGAGACGTTCAAAGCAACACACAGAAAAACGTGATCGGAGAACTCTACTGGCTTTGTCTCAGGAGGCAAAGTTTTCGAGGACTCCTTAACAAAAAACCTATCTATCCTAGACCTACGACTACCACAATGATAGGTGAAACCTGTGAGGTCTGGGAAATGGCGAACGTGCACATCCACCAGACCAGCCTCTCTAACCATGCTAACTAGAAAATTGGAATCATAGCCCAGGGTCGCCTTTGTGTCCCCTCTGTCTTTTGGCCTAATGACGGTGTTAAAATCACCTCCAAAGACAATCTGCCGGGCCGTAAAAAGAAACGGTTTTATCTCCCTGAAAAGACATTTCCTGTCCCACTTTGAATGGGGCCCATAGATGTTTATTAGCCTCAGGTCATGTCCTCTCAGGTTGACATCTAAAACCATGCACCTACCTACCTGTAAATCTATAATCCTGTGCACGTTTACCATATCAGTAAAAAGCACTGCCAACCCACTGGACGCCTCGGCCGCAAGAGACCAGAAGGAAGGCCCCCGCTTCCACTGACACTTGGCCCGATGGAGTGTGGCCAAGTCACCTACCCTGGTCTCCTGCAAAAATAAAAAGTCAACATCAACCGTGTTGAAAAAAATCGAAGGCCAAGAAACAAGCACGTTCAGAAAACACGGAAGCCACATTAATGGTGGCACATCGTATAGGTTGGGGATCCATGTTTCTTGGATTATAGAGGTAGGACCCCATTCACTTTTTCTTTGCTTGTCTTTTAGAATCCTCATCCGAGGATCCTACTCTTTTACACGTAACCCAGAAGGGAAGAACATCCTCATCAGACAAAGAGATTTCTTCCACCTCCCCCTCCTCCACCCCACCAACAACTGAGACCGCAGTCTCACAGAACAGACCCTTATATCCCTGTACAACAACACCCTCCCTAATATCACACCCCTCCCCATTTGCAACCCTGTCTGGGGGAGGATCCGGATCAGGGACTTTTGGGGCAATAATACAAGAACCGCCCCTAGGATCATCCCCACCAGAGGACGCCAAAGGAGAATAGGTAAGGCTCCCCGCCTCAAGGCTAGGAGTCTCCTCCACCACCATCACCTCTCCCGGAGATTGAGGGGCCTTCCCCTCTGAACTCTGCACTACCTCAACCTTATTTAATAACGGTACCAAGGCCTGGCTTAACTCTGTCCCTGTAGGATCCCACTCTAGATCCCCCTGAGAACTATATAAGTGCTTGGTTTTGCTCTGAACTTTACCACATCCCCCCTTTTCCTGTTTAGCTTTGACCGTAACTGCCACCCCATCAACAGACAGATTAGAGGCCTGTTTTGGCTTTTTACTTTTAGAAGTATTTGGAACAAACACTAGCTCTTTTCCCCCAACCATGACTACCTCCCCTTCATCCTCATCATCAGCAGAGGACAAAACGTCAAACCTATTAGAGCATACAACGTCCACCCCCTTCTTTTTCAGCTTTTTCCTCCTGCCTTTACTCACTGCCTGAAAAGATGCTTCCCCCCTTTCGACCTGGACTTTCCCTACCCCACCAGCTTCTAGTTTCCTCAACATATCCTGATGCTGTAAAGCAACCACCATGTTCTCCTCATGACTGGGCCTGATTTCTAGTGCCTCCTCAACCACCCCTGCATCATGATTATGCAATGCTTTAGGGCACCGACTATAGGGATGGCCATCCGCTCCGCAGAGATTGCACCTCACCTTATTACACTCACGGGACCCGTGCCCCATCTGGCCACACAAAGCACATTTAACAACCGTACAATCATTACTAAGGTGGCGAAAGTCACCACACTTGTGACAAGTTCTGGGCTGCCCAGGATAGAAGCACTGAAGCCGGTCACGGCCAATATAAGCAGCAGATGGTATGTGCTTAGTCTCAGCCCCTACCTGGTGCAACCTCACAAAGGTCGAATAGGCACCACCCCAGACCCCCTTAGTGTAATCAAATTTCTCAAGTGGGGACAACACTGTGCAGGACCTGGACAACCAATATACGATATCTGCAGACGGTAGTGACTCTTGGCGCACCAGTACAGTAATCTTTACCCTATCCTGCCTGGTGATGGTGTTGGTTTTAAAATGGCAGTACGGCTCCTTGGTCTTGTTCTTCTCCCATTGGGAGCCAAAAGCTTGCAAGCCATTCAGGGAGAGGAAGCTCAGATCAAAGTCAGGAGTTCTCACCGGATGGATGCACGCAAAAAGGTCTGCGGCCTTAAAACCCAGCGAGAATACTATATCCAAGAACTCCGACTTTGAAGGAGCCTCCCCTTCCCCTACCCATCTAAAATGAACCACATTACGCCTTTTTATAGGCTGACCCCCACTTACCCCAAGCTGAGGACCAGTACTAGCCCAACCAGAACCCTCCAAAGTTTTGGCATATGAACCAGATCCTGGTCTAACCACAGGAGAGATTACAGGGAGACCCTTGGGTGCTTGAACATTTACCTTCTTACTGACCTCTATACCCGCACTACCAGCCCCACCAGCCATCCTAGTTTGGTTTGCCTGGATCAAGCCTACGGCTGCTAAAGCCCTCACAGGCATATCCATATCTCCGTAAACTGTTTCTACTAGTGTAGTCTCCTCAGGGGTTAAGCTGCTTTTATCAACTGCCGGCAATTCTTGGGCCAATCTTTGCCCAGTTTTTAATATGGCTTCATACTCCGGAATTCCCATTGATGCAGTTAATGATGTCACTCGTGATGTCACACATGATGCGTCTTTGGCCCCCCCCCCCCCTCAGCCACCACAGCGACTAAGCCAGAGCCAGTCGCTGCTGGCTTACAGGGAGAGCCAGCCTCAGCATCTACCACGGCCCGCGCCGTCCCCATATCCGCAGCTTCAGAGACAAGTGCATCGGGAGCAAGTCCACAGGAAGCAGTAGCAGCCACCAGAGCTCCGGCACCCGCCGTCACCCCGGCAGCCACCATGCCCCCTGCACTGCCACCACCCAACACTCTCTCTGGGAGAGACGCCTACCCCTCATGGAAAGCACAGGATGACGTCATCGCAGGGTTCCCCTCGGTATCCACGGCACCAGACGCAATCCCAGAGGTTTCACCTCCATCATGGCCCACGATATCCACCACTTCTTCCGCAGTCTGGCTGCCCACTTCCATGTCTTCCACTGGAACTATGAGCCCAGATGCCGCCACAGAACCCGCCGGGACCAGGCCGCCATCACATCCGCCATCTTGTCCTGGTATGGACTCTAGCAGTGCTTTTTCCTTTTGCAATAGAGCCTGATCCTGCAACATTTTAATCCTCTTTTTAACTGCAGCCAAAGTGTCATTCAGCTCCCAAAGTTCATCTTTCAGGGCAACTCTCTCCCATCTGCTGCTACAGTTACGCCTTCTTTTTTTATAAGTAATACGGGAGTTTATACGGTTCTGCTCCATTCTTAATTCCTCTAGACTCATATTCATGTATTTATCACTAGAGGATGATGAATCCTCCAGGCTGCAATCAGAAACCTCAGCATCTCCACCTGCAGCACTAACCCCCGCCCCACCACAGGCAAGTTCATTCACCTTATCACCTCCCTGGGTTACCTCACCCAGAGAGCCGGCATCCTGCGGTTTGGGGGTCTCCAGTTGGGGATCCTGTTTCATCACCGAACCCACAATCACTGGAAACGCTGTACTGTCCAAATCCTCCAGCACTGAGGCTTCCACTGCAATCGGTAGGTCAGAATTCCCAGGGCCTCCCTCAGGCCTTGCAGCCTGGGACTCTCCGTCATCCTCCTCCCCAGGAGGATCCATCCTCCCCTGGGAGGCTCCCAGGGGAAACACTGCAGGCTTTTAAGAAGAACCAGGGCCTAGGAGCTATACACTGTGCACCTGTGTATAATGCCCACATGTATATACTGCTGCACCTATGTATAATGCCCAGATGTATATACCTCTGCCCCTGTGTATAATACCCACATGTATATAACGCTGCACCTGTGTATAATGCCCAGGTGTATATACCGCTGCACCTGTGTATAATGCCCACATGTATATACTGCTGCACCTATGTATAATGCCCAGATGTATATACCTCTGCACCTGTGTATAATACCCACATGTATATAACGCTGCACCTGTGTATAATGCCCACATGTATATACCGCTGCACCTGTGTATAATATCCACATGTATATAACGCTGCACCTGTGTATAATGCCCAGATGTATATAACGCTGCACCTGTGTATAATGCCCACATGTATATACCGCTGCACCTGTGTATAATGCCCAGATGTATATACCGCTGCACCTGTGTATAATGCCCACATGTATATACTGCTGCACCTGTGTATAATGCCCACATGTATATACTGCTGCACTTATGTATAATGCCCAGATGTATATACCACTACACCTGTGTATAATGCCCACATGTATATACCGCTGCACCTGTGTATAATGCCCACATGTATATACTACTGCACCTGTGTGTAAGGCCCAGATGTGTATAACGCTGCACCTGTGTATAATGCCCAGATGTATATAACGCTGCACCTGTGTATAATGCCCACATGTATATACCGCTGCACCTGTGTATAATGCCCAGATGTATATACCGCTGCACCTGTGTATAATGCCCACATGTATATACTGCTGCACCTGTGTATAATGCCCACATGTATATACTGCTGCACTTATGTATAATGCCCAGATGTATATACCACTACACCTGTGTATAATGCCCACATGTATATACCGCTGCACCTGTGTATAATGCCCACATGTATATACTACTGCACCTGTGTATAATGCCAACATGTATATACTGCTGCACCTGTGTATAATGTCCAGATGAACCATTTGGCTCATATATTGTGTGTAAATTTGGCTCTGGTACTAGCCAGTGCCTTCTAAGAAATTGACCACACTGCACATCCCTGGTGTGTGCGTGTGTATAACGAGGATTGTCATAGACCGTAGATCACACAGGTTTTAGCAGCCACACCCAGGATTAGAACCCGTGACCTGTTGCCCTGAAGGCAGACACCTTACAGACAGCTATTTCCACTTGCAGAAGAACCAGTAAAAAAAAAGACGAAATGACAATAACGCAAGCAAACCTTGCCACCAGGTCTGAAGGACACCCAGCCACCCGGAACCACCAGTACAACCAGTGGTTTAACCACACCAAAGCGCTGAGAATTCCGGAAACTGCACAATCAAACCGAAACTCAAGGCCACAACCGAGAGAACTGTGGAGCGTGACAAAAGGATGTCAGGCAACCAATATACAGTATGACCCAGAGGCAACCGATACAGAAAACCACCAGGATAACTGCCAGATATCATGTCAAGACTGGCCAGGAGGGTATTGAAACAAAAGGTGGAGCCATGATGTCATGCAAAGACAGAAACCACAATCGTGCCCTGACTAGCGTATAGACTGCCGAGGCTAGCCAGAAGCATTGCAACACTGCAAGATCAACCAAACTCCAAAGGAGTAAAACAGAACGTTGAAGGCCAACAACGCCCCTAGCAAACAGCTTATGGTAGAGAACACCGACAAGTGAGTCTTTCCTTAAAGAACCAGAGTCAGATACCTGTCACTAACAGAACCGGAACGGGAAAGGGGCCACCACCAAGAGTATGCCCCCCCAGGTAACATATACACCAGTCTAGGAGTGGCTGTACTAAACGCGGCATGTGTCCACAGACACAGTAGAGCAACCACCATGGAATGCCATAATCCCATCCTGGGAAAGTACTCCGTATGTCTTCTAATTGAGAGAGCCAACATGCTGAGCCACCGGGGTTCCCCACATTCTAGCACTACACCCTGAACAGCCAATCTGTCAAAAGTAGGTACCAGAACAAGCCCAAAAGCAGAGGCCACATATCAGGGACGCCCGTGAGAAGATCAGCAGATCTGGAGAGGTTAGAGCAAAAACAGTTTGAGGACGAAACAAACATAGCTTGTTTACACTGCAGGAGTAAACAGGGAAGGAGCAGAAAGGGCAGTAGACACCGAAGTTAACAGGTGATAATGTCAAATATTACCTTTAAACATGAAGCTATATACTAATACCGTGGAGCCGTTATGGCCGCTAGACCACATGCACGTGCTACGCACTTTGTACGCTATTTGCATACAGAGTCCTGCACGTGGTACGCACTTGGCATACACATGCTGCGCTGAGTGTACGGATTACACACAGCGGGCGCACACACAGTGGATAACCTTTTAAACCTTGCTAATAAGACACAGTGAGAAGATACTTATACTTTAAACCTTAATAACCAAGTACCGAAAAGCAATTGAGTCACTAAGAAAAGCCCTTTGCAATAAACAGTGAAAACACAAGACCTGGTTTAGATTTAAAACCGCAGCAGTTCTAACACCGCCGTGGATTGTTTAGAGAAAAAGGGGAAACACAATACAAGTTATACACTACAAACTAACAGGGAAATCTAAACAGAATAACAGAATATACATGAACAATAGCGAACAATCGCAAACAAGAGCGAACAGAATGAGAACACACTGAGAACAAATGGCGAACAAAATGGATAACAAAATGGCTACAGAGAAATATACATACGTGGGGATGATTCGCAAGCGCGTCCTGGATCCAGCCCTCAGCATTCAGAGAGAAAGCCTTCAGAGAGAGTGAGTGACTGGACAGGCAATGGTGGTCTTTATATACACAACATACATTCACCACACAATGGTCCCTACAATCTCATTGTTCATTGGACACAGGAATGTCTCCACATTATAGCAAAGGTCATAGGTGGGTTTGAACAGGTGGGCTGTGTCTTTCTCCAACTGCTCTGGTGGGAGGTATCCTCAGGATTCCCGCCGCATGTGTAATTTACAGCAAATACAGTAAATGTTCATAAATTACTTTTGCACATAACTATATGCAGGAGCGAGCGATACTTTCCTAACTAGCATCAGAATGTTACTCTTAAAATACCCTACAGCTGGATACTAGACATCACCTACCAACCTTTATCTGACCCTTCCTATCATGTAAAGAGGAATCTCTCTGTCCAGGAACAGTTTAAACTAAACATACTTGCTGACATTGTCTAGGGGAATATTTACTACAAAACACACTATATGGGTTAAATATGCTACGATCGAGTCGCACGCTAGACGCTTACAAACGCTACCGTAAATGCGCATACCACACGCGTGATCGCCGGAGCGATCTTTACGCAAATTGCGGATATGCACACGCACGGCAGAGCGTGTGCACATGCAGCGGGCATGTGCATGAGGGGTTAGTACAAGGCATATGTATCAGGATATTTTTCGACTTTACAGTCCACTCTTTGGCAGTCAACAATAACTGACACTATCTAAACAATTTAAGCAGAAAAATATATAATACCGTGAAATACCTCTTTATGATTGGGTGTGGGGAGGAGAGGAGAAGGTGGGAAATGTATGACCTAGTGGGATAGTAAAAGCATGTATGTATGAAATTCATGTCTGAGGGGTCATGTATCATCGTGCCGTACATGTTCTAAAATAAGCTTCGAGGTATTGCGAAGTATACATTGAATCCTTCTTATCCCGTATTAAGGGTCGGTAAGTGGGCTAACAAACTCTACCGAGCTCTTTTCAGCTTTTAGTTCCAACAAATGGGGTGCACATTAGTTGAGGATACATGATGGGGGAAAATATGTGAGTGCTAATATATGTGCCTATATTACCTGTCGACTGTGTGTCACTACCTGAAGATCGTAGAGGTGAAGATAAGAAACATGCGTTATAAATGCATTCATATGATATTGTATGTGATTGTCCTTGGATGTCTGTTGAAGTCTTGTTGATGTCTTGTCCGGATTGCTGTATCTTTGCTGTAAGTGGCAAGCAAAGTTTTTCAAGTGTCCATAAAGTTAAAGTCTCTAAAAGTTCATCAAATGTCTGTGAAAAAGTTAATCAATGGTCTGTATAAAAGGTCATCAAAATCTTCTTCCGAGTAGATGTCTTTTTACCTTGGAGAAAAACAAAGGAGAAAATGGTGAAAGAAACGGACCGTGGAATCACATTTTATTACAGCATTGTCTCGATTGATGGGTCATAAATTAAACCAGTTGTTGATACAATGCCCTCGCTCCTCAAACTCATTAATTTGGTACTAAGCTTGCAATTCATTAAAATCCGAACACATCTGAATATCAATCCAATCATTATGACAACTCCTAGGATACATAAGAGGAATTTCCCTACAGTAACGATAACATTTTGGGCCCATTCTCCTAAACCTGAGAACCAATTGCGTGGGTCCAACCATGATACCCAACCGGTCAGTTCATTACTCACAGAAGTAAGGGTAAGGTTGTGCCTCCTTCGGAACTCCCACTTCAATTGCTAGATATCGTCCATCTTTTGATCTATGACCTCGGTTGGGTCCTCAGTGCTGTTTGTGATATATGTACAACACTTCACACCATACTGAGTTGCTAGGGTGACACAACACCCGCCTGTCACCGCTGTGATGTAATTTAGAACCATCCTGTGCTGGATCAGTTCCGTTTTGTAAGCTTGCAATTCTCTCCCAGTATAGCTAAAGGTGTCGTCATACATCTCGGTGATATTGTCTATCAGGTTCGCTAGCGCAGTTATATACCTAAAATTTATTACTCCTCTGGCGGTACGGGTGATATCTAGCGCGAGTAGGAGTTGAATCCCGGTGGATTCGTGGATCAAATCAGAGGCTGCGTGCTCTGTCCTATCTATAAGGTGTCTCTTTACAATGTTTTCGTAATGGGTGTGAGTGTAAGGAGCTTGAGCATTGCGGTGAACGGCTTTCATTTTCTCATGGGTAATGGTCATTACTTCTGGCAACACTCTTCCAATGTAACACAATCCCTCTGAGTTTGGGGCAAGCCACTTATACGCCTTCCTCCCACATATGAAATATGCATAATCGGGGAGGACATATGGGACAGAATATGATATCACCATATTACAAACCTTCCAGGTGAAAAATCCTATCCCTAACTCTCTCATTTGTCTAGTACACGTATCAGGCTGTATGATATGCGCACAGTATCCTGGTGATACTTCTCCAACTCGCATGGTCCTACTTCCTAGAGTGTACCTATACTGAAAATATCTCCCACCGTTGGCTATTTGGCGTATAAGCTCTGAGTCTATGGGCATTCTATCGGCTCTGTGTGAGAATGTCATGGTTTGGTTGTTCCATGTCACTTCCCAATTTCCCGGCTTTCGGGGATTGGAAATGTTAAAACATATTAAGGACCTATCCACATGATATTGGTGGAGCTTCAAACTAGGAGGCTTAGAAATATTAAATTTCTTGTCCACCGGTCTCCCATCCCTTAATTCAAGTACCTCATCTATCGTTAAAGCGTATGGCACTAGTCCTGACTTTCTATGACCTTGAGATACTTGTTAGCACATCCAGCATTCCGTTTGGTTTAAAACCTTACCCACTAATGAGTGATAGTCACTTAATGGATGACGGTCCATGTTGATATTAATGCTGGACTGACATCTCTGGATGCACCCGTCCTCAACTATATTTTCACAATTCCTACAGATACAATTCTCTTCAGCTAACAATCCTTCACAATGCCTCTTAGTGTCATGGCTACCAGATCGTTTTCTGATACTCGCCTTTGCTCGGTGATTGTGTTGCTCTCGGAATTCTACGAATCCATCCTGGTCATCAGAACCCATTCCAGATCCTTTCTCGACCTCTCTGGTACTCTCACCGAAACAGACTGCTCTGGTCAACAACAGGGTCAACAGGAAAACACGGAATGCAGTCTCTTGAGGCAAGTCCATCTTGCAGGAGGAGAAAGAAACAGTTGTAATGGGGGAAAGAAAATAATTAGGAGGGAAAGAAAACTTGGCGCGACAACCGCCTCTGATCCTGTAGTTCTCTGTGCTCAGGTGCCGTGACAACAGTCCTGCCTCTCAACCTTCCCGAAACAGACACTCCAGTGATATGGTTTCCTCCACACTCTGCTCTTTGTCACGGGCTTTCTCTGGGTCAGCGACCTTCTTACAGTGGAACGAGTGGACCCAAGTCTCCCTCTCGGCAACCTTCAATGCTGTCGTGCTGGTCAGTAAGACTTGGTACGGTCCTTCCCACCGGTCAACCAGACAACCTGAGCGTAGAAAATTGCGAATCATTACATAATCCCTATCACTGACCTGGGTTGAGAGTGTTGTGGACTCGGGTTTTCTTCCGGTGATCGGGAAGAGGAACCGCAACTGGGCCGCAGCAGGGATGGTCGAATGTAAGTTTTCCTCATGCAGGACTAGATCGGTAATCAGGTGGCACGTGTGGACGCTGAAGGTTACCTGAAAGACAAAGCTTGAAAGAGGCTGAGAAATCTGAGAAGAATACCCGGTGCAGGAGGATCAAACTGTGCTGAAGTGCACTGGGTGCTTGGAGATACTGAGGAGTCTTAGAGGTACAGAGGTGCTTGAAGGCGCGGAGGCGCTTGAAGGCACGGAGGTGCGTGGAGGCGCTCGGGCACTCGTAGGCACTGAGGTGCGCGGTGGCGCTCGGGCGCTTGGAGGCACTGATGTGCTTGGAGGCACGGAGGTGCGTGGAGGCGCTCGGGCGCTTGGAGGCACTGAGGTGCTTGGAGGCACGGAGGTGCGTGGAGGCACGGAGGTGCGTGGAGGCGCTCGGCCGCTCATAGGCACTGAGGTGCGTGGTGGCGCTCGGGCGCTTGGAGGCACGGATATGCTTGGAAACACAGAGTTGCTTGGAAACACGGATATGCTTGGAAACACAGAGATGCTTGGAAACACGGATATGCTTGGAAACACGGAAGTAGCAGGAACGAGGGAGCTCTGGAGATCACAGTTTCTGACAGGCAGAATTGATGATACACAGGCGCCGGATCTCTGCCCGGCGTCTGGCTTTGAACCTCCCGCCTTTGCCTGATTGGCGGAGCGGGCAGGTGACGTCAGCCCCGCTCCGCCTACCTGACCTCACTCAATATGGCGGCGCCCTCGCTCCGGGAAGCCGCCGGGGAGACCCACTGACCCGACGCCGGAACCCCGAGACCGCCGAGGGAGAGAGGCGCCAGGTCATCCAGGACACCCGCAGAGGCAAGCGTGGCCGCCGCTGCCCGCGAGGTGTGACAGTACCCCCTCCTCCAGGAGTGGCCCCTGGACACTTTCCGGGCTTAGTTGGATGTCTGGAGTGGAAGATCCGAACCAGTCAGGGAGCCGTTACCTCAGTAGCATTGATCCAACTTCTCTCTTCAGGACCATAACCTTTCCACTCTACCAAGTACTGTAGTTTTTTATGAAGATAACGAGAGTCAAGAATAGCTTTGATTTCAAATTCTGTCCCAGCTTCAGTCACTATGGAAGTTGGCCTAGGGGATGCTGAGTGGAACCGATTCAGAATGAGGGAACGGAGGAGAGAGACGTGAAAGGAGTTTGGAATTCGAAGATGAGAAGGCAACCCTAGTTTGCAGACGACCGGGTTCAAGACTTGCAACACTGGGAAAGGACCAATGAACCTTGGGGCAAATTTCATAGTAGGCACTTTTAAACGAAGATTGCGGGTAGAGAGCCATACCTTGTCGCCAACCTTATATTGAGGAGCTGCTCGTCGCTTCCAATCCGCAAAGAATTTATAGCGACCGGAAACTCTCTTGAGATTGGCATGAACTCGACTCCAGATTTGGTTAAAGTGTCGGAGAGTAGAGGCTGCAGCAGGAACTTCTTCTGGAGGACAAATGGGCAACTCCGGAACTTGGGGATGAAATCCGTAATTAATAAAGTATGGAGACTCACCAGTTGAAGAGTGATATAGATGGTTGTGGGCAAACTCGGCCCAAGGCAACAACTCCACCCAGTTATCTTGAGAAGGGGAAAGGTAAACACGGAGAAAAGTCTCTAGATCTTGATTGACGCGTTCAGTTTGCCCATTAGTCTGTGGATGGTAAGCAGAAGAAAACTTGAGTTTAATTTGTAGAGCTGAACAGAGGGCTCTCCAGAATCTTGCTGTAAACTGTACCCCTCGATCTGAGACTATTTCTAGAGGTAACCCGTGCAGGCGGAAATGTTCCTGGATAAATAACAGGGCCAGCTTGGAAGCGGATGGTAATCCGGTCAACGGAACAAAATGTGCCATCTTAGAGAATCAGTCAATAATCACCCAAATGGTGTTATGACCCTTAGAGAGAGGTAGTTCAGTAACAAAGTCCATCGAGATATGAGTCCAAGGCCTTTTAGGAATGGATAAAGGATGCAACATGCCCGCAGGCGGCAGACGTGGAGTTTTGTGCTGAGCACATTGGGGACACGAATTTACATACTCTTGAACATCCTTTTTCATAGTGTCCCACCAGTACGATCTTCGCAGGAATTCCCACATTTTCTGAACTCCCGGATGACCAGAAAACTTAGAAGTGTGAGCCCACTGCAACAGTCTTGGTCGAAATTTAACTGGCACCGACATTCTTCCAGGAGGAGGGCCCAACCCAGTGGGGGCTGCAGAAATAGAGATGGGACTAAGGATTAATGCCTTCTCTACTGTATTCTCCTCATCCGAAGCCATCACTGAACGGGATAGGGCATCCGCCTTGGTATTAAGAGTTCCAGCCCGATACTTGATGATAAAGGAAAATCTGGCAAAGAATAGCGCCCATCTTGCCTGACGGGGATTCAAACATTGGGCCATCTTAAGGTACAGTAAATTCTTGTGATCCGTAAAAATTGTAATTGTGTTTAGCACCTTCCAGAAGATATCTCCATTCTTCCAAAGCAGATTTAATTGCCAGCAGCTCTTTGTCTCCAATGGTGTAATTTAATTCAGCAGGGGAGAACTTGCGAGAATGGAAACCACATGGATGCAACTTCCCGTCTGAGGCGTACTGCGAAAGTACGGCACCTATGCCTACCGTGGAAGCATCAACCTCCAGAAAGAATAGTTTTAGGAAATCTGGCTGCTGAAGTACGGGAGCGGACATAAAGGCTGTCTTCAGCTGTTTGAACGCTGCTACTGCTTCAGAAGGCCAATTGCTTGGGTCAGCCCCTTTCTTAGTCAGAGCAGTAATAGGTGCCACAATAGTAGAGAAACCTCTTATAAATTTTCGATAATAATTTGCGAATCCTAGAAATCGTTGCACCGCTTTCAAAGAAAGAGGTTGAGTCCAATCTCGGATGGCTGAGAGTTTCTCCGGATCCATACGCAACTCAGTTCCAGAAATAATGTAGCCCAAAAATGGAATAGAAGGAACCTCAAAGGTGCACTTGGAGATTTTGCCATAAAGATGGTTCTCGTGCAACCGAAGGAGTACTTCCTTAACTTGTAGTCGGTGCTCAGAAAGATTCTTCGAAAATATCAGAATGTCATCCAAATAGACTACTACATTCAGATACAACATGTCCCGAAAGACTTCATTAATGAATCCCTGAAAGACGGCGGGGGCGTTGCTGAGGCCAAATGGCATTACCAGGTACTCGTAATGCCCATCTCTAGTATTGAAAGCCGTCTTCCACTCATCCCCTTGTCGGATACGTATCAGGTTGTAGGCTCCCCTTAAGTCAAGCTTAGTAAATACTCGAGCTCCACGCACTCTATCAAAAAGCTCTGTGATGAGCGGCAGAGGATACTTGTTCTTAATGGTGACTTCATTTAAACCACGATAGTCAATACATGGTCTCAGGCCTCCATCTTTTTTCTTTACAAAGAAGAAGCCAGCTCCCGCTGGGGAAGTGGAGGGACGGATGAACCCCTTCTGCAAATTAGACTTAATGTACTCTGACATTGCTTGTGTCTCTGGAACCGACAAAGGATAAGTGCGACCTCGGGGCGGCATTTTTCCAGGAATAAGCTCAATAGGACAGTCCCAGGGCCTATGCGGAGGTAATTTATCAGCCGCCTGTTCCGAGAAGACATCTAAAAATTCTCGATAAGCCTCTGGAATAGACTCCACGTCCAACTTGGCCGATGCACGGAGTGGAACGACAGGAGTAAGACAATTTAATTGACAGAAGGGACTCCAAGAAATTATTTGTGTCGACCCCCAGTCGACATGAGGGTTGTGAAGCCTGAGCCAGGGAAGACCCAAAACGAGATCATGAGACATCTCCTGAATAACCAGAAACTCCAATTGTTCTCGGTGCAAAGCTCCCACTTGTAGCTGAATTGACTCAGACTGACTCGTAATCAAGGCGTTAGGAATTTGGACACCGTTAATAGCTGTGATCGTAATAGGTCACTCGACCAACTGTAACTTCAAGCCCAAACTCTGGGCGCAGGAGAGAGAAATAAAATTCCCCGCAGCTCCCGAATCCAATAGAGCCATAACAGTTTTGACTTCTGTTTCAGTAGACAAAGACACTGAGAGTAAACAGTCCACTACTGGAGAAGATTGAGAAACCACACCTAGCTTGACTTCCCCGGAACAGGCTAGGACTGCCCATTTCCCGGGCGAGACTTGCAAAACTTGAGAAAGTGATCCGCGGCTCCACAGTAGAGGCAAAGTCTATTCTCACGCCGACGCTGCCGTTCCTCTGGAGACAGCCGAGACCGATTAATCTGCATGGGTTCATCTGGATCTGTCGTAACCGATTGTTTAGACGGAAGAGCCCGGAATCTGCATCGATCAGACCGAGTACATTCGCCGACTCGTTCCTGCATGCGGAGATCCACTTTCACACAGAGCGAGATCAACTGTTCCAAAGAATCTGGCAAATCCCTTGTAATCAGTTCGTCCTTAAGATGGTCGGACAGCCCGTTCCAGAAAGCGGCCCGTAAGGCATCATTATTCCAGCGCAATTCGGAGGCTATGGTCTGAAAATGAATCACATACTGACCTACTGAACGAGAGCCTTGTCGAACTCGGAGTAGATCTGAAGAGGCAGCGGTCGTTCTGCCAGGCTCATCAAAGATCCTGCGGAAAGATGAGATGAAATTGGTGTAGCTGGAAACCAAAGGATCAGATCGCTCCCATAACGGAGACACCCATTCCAGCGCTGAGCCCTCAAGCAAGGAAATAATGTATGCTACTTTGGACCGATCCGTGGGGAAGTTGTGTGCGAGGAGTTCAAACTGTACCTCGCACTGGTTAAGAAAACCACGGCAATTCTTCGGATTGCCGTTGTAGCGAGAGGGAGTGGGAAGCTGAAGGCGTGACCTGGTTCCGGACACAGCGTGAGCATTATCGGGAGCGACTACCGGAGCGGGCACCGGAGCTGGAACCGGAACTACTGAAGCCAGGGAAACCTGAATTTGATCCAGCCTGCCGGATAGTTCTTCGAGATACCGCATCACCTGGCTTTGCGCCGCCTCTTGACTCTGAACACGGGAAACCAGATCCTGGATGGCACTCGCCTCTGGGTTCCGATCCCCCGAGTCCATGGGGCCTGTGTATACTATCACTGACCTGGGTTGAGAGTGTTGTGGACTCGGGTTTTCTTCCGGTGATCGGGAAGAGGAACCGCAACTGGGCCGCAGCAGGGATGGTCGAATGTAAGTTTTCCTCATGCAGGACTAGATCGGTAATCAGGTGGCACGTGTGGACGCTGAAGGTTACCTGAAAGACAAAGCTTGAAAGAGGCTGAGAAATCTGAGAAGAATACCCGGTGCAGGAGGGTCAAACTGTGCTGAAGTGCACAGGGTGCTTGGAGATACTGAGGAGTCTTAGAGGTACAGATGTGCTTGGAGGCACTGAGGTGCTTGGAGGCACGGAGGTGCTAGGAGGCACGGAGGTGCGTGGAGGCGCTCGGGCGCTCGTAGGCACTGAGGTGCGTGGTTGCGCTCGGGCGCTTGGAGGCACTGATGTGCTTGGAGGCACGGAGGTGCGTGGAGGCGCTCGGGCGCTTGGAGGCACGGAGGTGCTTGGAGGCACGGAGGTGCGTGGAGGCGCTCGGGCGCTCGTAGGCACTGAGGTGCGTGGTGGCGCTCGGGCGCTTGGAGGCACGGATATGCTTGGAAACACAGAGATGCTTCGAAACACGGATATGCTTGGAAACACAGAGATGCTTGGAAACACGGATATGCTTGGAAACACGGAAGTAGCAGGAACGAGGGAGCTCTGGAGATCACAGTTTCTGACAGGCAGAATTGATGATACACAGGCGCCGGATCTCTGCCCGGCGTCTGGCTTTGAACCTCCCGCCTTTGCCTGATTGGCGGAGCGGGCAGGTGACATCAGCCCCGCTCCGCCTAGCTGACCTCACTCAATATGGCGGCGCCTTCGCGCCGGGAAGCTGCCGGGGAGACCCACTGACCCGACGCCGGAACCCCGAGACCGCCGAGGGAGAGAGGCGCCAGGTCATCCAGGACACCCGCAGAGGCAAGCGCAGCCGCCGCTGCCCGCGAGGTGTGACAATCCCCAGGTTCAATGTCATGACAATTACTGTCTGGCAGATCAGGAATCACTAGCTTTAGATTGCTGTTTTGATTCCTCAACTGCTTGCTCATCTTAACCAAATACTTTACAGTGACTTCATTGTTACATTTCAAATCATCCTGGGGGTCAATCATTACATGGGGTTGTCGACCAAAAAGAATCTCAAAGGGTGACAAGTTAAGAGGGGACCTGGGAGTGGTTCTGATGCTGTACAGTACAAGTGGCAAAGCTTCTGGCCACAACAATCCAGTTTCAGCCATCACTTTGCTCAACTTGTTCTTAATAGTGCTGTTTACTCTTTCCACTTTCGCATTCGCCTGTGGGCGGTACGGAGTATGCAGCTTACTATTAATTCCCATTAATTTGCACATTACCTGAAAGACTTCACCTGTAAAATGGGTACCCCTATCACTTTCAATTATCCTAGGGATACCATACCTGCACACAAAATCCTGCACAATTTTCTTTGCAGTAAACACAGCAGTATTTGTGGCAGCGGGGAACGCTTCAACCCAATTTGAAAACACATCAATACAGACCAATACATACTTAAAATTTCTACAAGGTGGCAATTGTATGAAATAAATTTGTATTACCTGAAAAGGGCCATCCGTTGGCGGGATATGGGATGGTTCAGTTGGTATTGCCTTTCCAATATTCTTCCTCAAGCAAGTGAGGCATGTCTTTGCCCTCTTACCCGCATGAGAAGAAAATCCTGGCGCGCACCAGTAGGCTCTTACCAACTTGCACATACCTTCTTTGCCTAGATGAGTCAGACCATGTGCCGCCTCAGCTAAACTTGGAAGGTATGCTTTGGGTGCCACTGGCTTACCCTGTCCATCTGTCCAGAGTCCTGAGGACTCCTGGCCATATACTTTTGACCTCCAGACTGCCTTTTCCTGTGGGGAACACAAATTTTGCATTTCACTCAATTTCTGTGTGTTGACGGTATTGAATACCATCAGTTGTGTGATGTCTGTCTGTATGGGGGTACTGGCTGCTAATTTAGCAGCTTCGTCTGCCCGGCTGTTACCAAGTGACACTGGGTCTTGGCTGTATGTGTGGGCTTTACACTTGATAACAGCCACTCTGTCAGGTTCCTGTATCGCTGCTAGAAGTCTTTTCATGTGGGTCGCATGCGCCACGGGTGTGCTAGCTGCCGTCATGAAATTTCTGAGGCGCCATAGGGCCCCGAAATCATGTACTACTCCAAAGGCATACCTAGAATCCGTGTAGATATTGGCTGACTTACTCTTAGCCAATTCACACGCTCTGGTTAGGGCGACCAGCTCAGCAACTTGTGCTGAGTGAGGTGGGCCCAGGGGTTACGCTTCTATGGTACCTTTGTCATCTATGACTGCATATCCAGTACACAAGTCTCCCGAGTCCGTCTGTCTGTGGCAACTACCGTCAGTGTAAAAAGTAAAATCTACACCTTCCAGTGGGTTGTCACTGATGTCGGGCCTTGCAGTGAAATTTTGGGTCAAATATTCCATACAATCATGTGTGTCAGTGTCTGTACTAAATCCTCCTTCACCATCACTCTCATCCCCCACCCTTTGTGCCTGTCCAGGCACACCTGGGAGATACGTTGCAGGATTTCGTGCGCTGCATCTTTTTATGGTGATGTTTACAGGGGCTATTAGTGCTAATTCCCACCTTGTAAACCGTGCAGATGAGACGTGTCTGGTTTGGGCAGAATTCAGTAAGGCTGACACTGCATGAGGTGTATGGATGGTCAGGTTGTGTCCTAACACTACATCTTCGCTTTTACTCACTAGCAATGCTATCGCTGCAACACTTCGCAAGCATGTGGGGAGGGATCGTGCTACGGTGTCTAGCTGAGCGCTGTAGTAGGCTACCGGCCTGCTGGCATCACCATGTTTCTGGGTTAAAACACCTGCCGCACACCCAGCACTTTCCGTTCCGTACAGTTCAAAGGGTTTCCCATAATCTGGCATACCTAATGCTGGTGCCTGCGATAGGCACTGTTTGAGTCTCTCAAATGCCAGTTCGGACTCATCTGTGTGCGAAATCCGATCTGGTTTGTTTGATGAGACCATCTCTTGTAAAGGTAAGGCTAGTATGGAAAACCCTGGGATCCAGTTTCGGCAATACCCACACATTCCTAGGAAAGTGCGGATCTGTTGCTGGGTTTGTGGCAGAGTCATGTCGCGAATTGCCTGTATTCTATCAGCGGTGAGGTGTCTCAGTCCTTGTGTCAAGCAATGTCCCAAATATTTTACCTTGGTCTGGCATAACTAACTTATCCTTTGAAACCTTGTGTCCCGTATTAGAAAGATGAAACAGAAGCTGTTTCGTGTCTCTCAAGGACGCTTCGAGTGAATCAGAACACAGCAGTAAGTCATCGACATACTGTATTAATACTGATCCGCTCTCAGGTTGAAAGGATTGTAAACAATCATGCAAAGCCTGTGAGAAAATACTTGGGCTGTCAATGAAACCTTGTGGTAAGCGAGTCCAGGTGTATTGAACTCCTCTGTATGTAAATGCAAACAAGTATTGGCTGTCAGGGTGCAGGGGTACCGAGAAGAAGGCGGAGCAGAGGTCAATAACAGTGAAAAATTTTGCAGTGGGAGGGATTTGCATAAGAATGACAGCTGGATTTGGCACTACGGGGAATTGGCTCTCAACTATTTTGTTGATCCCCCTTAAATCCTTCACTAGTCTGTAACCCCTCCCCCCACTCTTTTTCACAGGGAAGATAGGACTATTGGCAGTGCTGGACGTCCTAACAAGAATGCCCTGTTGTAGCAAGCGCTCTATTACTGGGTAAACTCCTAACTCCACCTCTGGCTTCAGAGGATACTGTGGGATTTTTGGAGCTATCCTACCATCTTTTACTTGAACTACAACAGGCGCTACATTTGCCATCAATCCAGTGTCTTGTCCATCCTTGGTCCAAAGTGACTCCGGTATCTGGGAGATAATTTCCTCTACCTTGGATGGACACTTGTCTGTAACAGCAGAGTGTGACATCAACCTTTGTGGGGTGTCTAACATATCCTGCACTTCCTGAACGTGATTCTCGGGTATATCTAAGAACACACCTCCAGGAGTACAATATATGACACACCCCATCTTACACAGTAAATCTCTCCCAAGTAGATTAGTCGGAGCCGATGCAGCTAGCAAAAAGGAATGCTTGGTCTGCAAAGGCCCTATCGTAATCTCTGCTGGTTTGCTTAAAGGGTAGTGTTGTACTACTCCTGTTACTCCCATGGCTGGAATTGTTTTACCAGTGGTTTTCATACCCACTGTTGAATTTAACACTGACTTGGCCGCCCCCGTATCTACAAGGAAAGGTAGTGATCTACCAGCTACATCAATTGTGACCTCGGGTTCACTTCCAAGGCTCGCAATTAATTTCACTGGCTGCAGACTACAGGTGTGGCCTGACCCCTATTGTAAGTTGTGGCCCTCCCGCAGCGCGTTGGCAGCTACAATATGTGAGGGGGTAACAGAGAATTTTCAGAGACCTGCCAGTCTCTCCTTGGTGGGTACCTTTTGGTTTCCCCTGCATGTGGCTCATAACTCCTCCTCTGCGGTCCCTGATCCCAATTACGTGTCTCATGTTGTTGTCTAGGGGGTTGATATACCTTATGTGGGTTTCTATAGGTGCAATTTCGTGAAAAATGTCCTTCTCTCTGACAGTTATAACATTTTACCACATACGACTTACCGTCAGGGGTCTGGGGCTTAGGCTGAGGTGGCCTTGTTGTAAGGGCCTGTATACTGACTGCCATCAGCTTATCGCCCTGTGACTCCCTGTGTCTAATGATGTTCCGATCATGCCCGACAGCAGTCTCTCTCAAAGCAGCCACCGACATACCTCTCCAGTTAGGTTGAGTGGTTTGTGTCCTAGTTCTCAACACTTCCTTTAAACCGTCCATTAATACGGACACCGCTACCTCTCTATGGTGCACATTTTCTTCAATGTCTACAACTCCAGTGTACCTAGCCATTTCCTCTAATGCCCTATGGAAATAGTCAGAAGCAGTTTCCCCTTCTTTTTGTCTTATGGAGAAAATTTTGTTCCACTTGACAACAGTTGGGAAATATACTCCTAACTGCAGATTGATCTGATTAACATTTTCCTGATTGTATGCATCAGTGAGAGGTTTCTCTTCATCTAACTTACAATCAGTAATGAATTTCAAAGGATCAATGGTAGAGGGCAAACATGCCCGCAGTACTGTCCGCCAATCCTTGTTAGTGGGTTCGGCGGCGTTACCTAGTTCTTTAATGAACCTTTGGCATGCGGCTAGATCTTTCCTGGGATCAGGAAATTCAGACATAATTGTCCTTAATTCTGTCCGGGACCAGGGGCAGTGCATCGCAATGTTCCTGATGGGAGTGACTCCCTGAGCATCAGTCTTTCCATTTGGGACTGCGATCACCCTGACAGGATTAAGTTCAATTACATCACTCTGTGTTTCTTCTACAATGTGAGGTGTAATTGTTTCCGCATAATGTACAGTTCCGTACTTATAGAACAGCAAAGAAAGAAGGGCACAACAAAGTGACCCCCTGGCGCTGATTGGTAATTTACAATTAATGCATATATATGTCTTATAGTGTTTTTTAACTCTTTCCAATTCGTTTTTTTATTTCGTTTTTTTAATGGATAATCTAAAAGCAGCTCACTGTAAGTATGGGAGCTTCTCTCCCCCCTTCCCACATTACTCTTAGAAAAAAAGAAAAAAGAACAGAAAGCGCTAATAGATTCCTTATTAAAAACTTTTATTTTTATTTGTATTTTGCTTTTTTAGTTAATAATATATTGCTCCTTATATTACCTATATATCAGAATACACATTACAGAATTTCACTTTATACGATATTCTAAAAAATCTGGCCAGCTTAAAAACAATAACACATTCATAATTAGATACTTTGCTCAGTGCAATAAAATAAACAATTAGATACAAATGGATTCCACTGTTTCCTTTCGATGTTACAAGGTAACCATGCTCCTGATTGATATATATTTCCTTATTCAGATTAAGTTTAAAGCTTTTCAGGTTTTGCAGCTGTGTTTAGAAACAATTTTGACACAGTTTCTCATGCAGAATGTAGAATAATAAACACAAGTCCACGCACTTATGGATTCAATGATGTTAACTTTCAAATGGATTGAACCATATAGTGATTTCAGTAGCTGTTCCTTTTCATTTAGAAGGTATAGATGATTTAATATACAGCAGCAATAAATTGAATACTTGTGATTTAGCGTGTATAAGCCGGGATGTAACCTTCATTAAAAGCAAAAGGGTTTTTACAGCTCAGCTGGTGGTTTTAAGCTGATTAGATGTATAGCATCAGCCACTTGATAGCTTTTAAATTAGCAAATGAACATGTGGTCTTTTTACTCCAAACGGTAATAGAGATTTTTTCTGCACCTCAGCTGGTATCATAACATGGCCATGTTGTGTGAGAATAATTACCACATAACCTCCTGGGTTCAGATCCTTTTCGCTCCCGGCTCTGGTGCCCAAATGCCTGTATGAGAGCCTTATCCGGAGGTCCTTGGATGTTACCCAGCGCAATGAGGCAGGTCTGTGGTGTAGTCCTCGTAGGTAAATAGGAACAAATAAGACGCGTTTCTCCGCCTACAACGCTCGGCGGCTTCCTCAGTCAGATCCGTACTTACCTGTGGACACGACCTCACCTATCCCTCCACTAGGGGCCTTCGCTACTGCTCTTACTGGTTGGGCCGTGCCCACTGTAGTCTCTTGTTTGGTGGCTGCTAAAGAGAGTGCTGATATCGTTGTGGGCTCATCTTCCTGGTCGCAGTCCTGAGAGAAGTTTAGGATGGGATATAACTTGCATGGGTTAGCATTAGCATCAATACACTTATCTACTTTACTCTTATCATTAATACATTTATTAAGTGCACTTTTATCATATACCAGTATGCCATTCTCTGTAGCCATTTTCTCTCCTGTTTTGTATGGTGGTGGTGGTGCTGCGGCTATCAGTTTTCTGATAGGGTCGGAACCAGCTGCTTGAGCTAATCCCCTTTGTATCTCACCTTCCTGTTGCCATAACTGTAAATAATCATAATGTCTAATCCGTTGCTTTCCGGATTTAATCAGACATATCCTTCTCCTTAAATTTTGCAAAACCTCAGGATTAAAACTGCCTACCCTAGGGAACTGTTCCCCATCGTTCACAGTCATACATTCCCACTCATTGCACAAGACCATATGTGATCCATATTTCCACACATTATGTACCTCGCCGACCCTTTGGGCCGACAAATATCAACGTGAACCCTTGTTGATCGTCCCCTACTTGAGCAAGTGGCCCCCATTCTTTGCAGGTATTGCCTTTTCAGCGAACACTTACAAAAACCAACTTACTCAGTGGTAAGGCGACGGTGAAAGTTCTCCGAGCGTTTTCACCCACTCACGCCCCTGTTGGCCTATACACCAGCCCTGTGTCCGTAACCTGTTTCCAGTGCCAGTAGTACCCAACCTCGGGATCTTTTATAACCTCTATTTACTGAGAGCGTGTGGGAGTATGCTACCCCTCCCAGTAAATATCAGTTGTTGGAGATTTCCTGAGTGAACAGCGAAACTCCCTTAAAATAAAAAAACCTACACAAATCACGTTTACTTGTACAATTAGCGTCTATGATCCCGCAGCAAATTTAGTGGGTATCAAGGTGAACTAACTAATGTACACAGTAGCGTGCGGTCCAGTCGCACTGCGTATAAGTAACTATTACTTATCCGCTGCACGACCAACGGAATCGATTGTTTGGGCTGCGAAACCTCAGCCGGAGCGTATTCTCAAAACGGGCCTATATGGGTACTACGCAAACCCCCGGGGCTGCGCTCACTACCTCTGACCTTTCTCAAGTCAGGGTTTTCAGAACTTCATTACTTACCTTAAACGGATTTCTGACTTTCGCAGACCTTTTGGTCTGCTGTAATACTAATTGCTCCTTTATACCTTATACAATGTTAACGTGAGAAAGCCACTCCCACGCCACCAAGTGTCCACTCACCTGATGTGGTCTCCGACGGGATCCCGAATTATGGGTTCACAAAAAAAACCTTTATTTTCACACTCACTCCTGCTCACTCATATACACTTTGATTTTTCTGTACAGAAAATTACTTTCATTCAGGTAAAACAGGCTAATCCCAGAGGTGATGCAATAAGAGAAGGATCTTTTAAACTAAAATTTTGGAAACTGAACGAATTTGTGCTATTATCTCGTGGCTTCCGTATCTACTAGACTAAAACAATGCTATCGTGTGATTTGTATTTAGTGGGCGTATCCGTACGCACGTTGCGTAATATACGCCACGTGTGTAGGCCTGTGCGTTGCGTACGCAATCTCGCACGTGGTCCGAGACACGTATACAAAGGCCGGATACGTCCGCAGTAACACAAATAAAACGCTTCTATAAATGTAAACGATATGTAACTATAATTGCTTACCAAGCACCACACAGTATCTCCTGTATAAACCTTTATAACTGGGTCAGGCTGCGTGTGTGCCTTACAATTACTCCCTTAAATATTACTTTTCACTTTTAACGAAATAGCAACAAATTTCTCAGCACGTGATCAATGCTACTGGCAAACAGAAAGGTAGATATGCGAAAATACACAGATAAAATACAAATGCGTGCGTGTGTTGCGTGCGCAGTTGAAACCAAACAGAAATTTAAACAGATTTAAAAGACAATAAGAAATAATAGCTTTGCGTTCTTACCTTTCGGTTCCGGATCCCACCAGCATCCCTACAAACCAAGCGGAGTAGACGCTTATCTAATCAGCACTACTGTATCCCCGACCACCAAACGGCTAACAGGGATACTACCTTCCCGCCCTTTGCTGATAGATAAAAGTCTGCCTTGTCCTGCTAGGTTGCGGATATGAGGAGGACCGGACGAGCCCTCAATTGATAATGTCAAATATTACCTTTAAACATGAAGCTATATACTAATACCGTGGAGCCGTTATGGCCGCTAGACCACGTGCACGTGCTAGGCACTTTGTACGCTATTTGCGTACAGAGTCCTGCACGTGGTACGCACTTGGCGTAAACACGCTGCGCTGAGTGTACGGATTACACACAGCGGGCACACACACAGTGGATAACCTTTTAAACCTTGCTAATAAGACAAAGTGAGAAGATACTTATACTTTAAACCTTAATAACCAAGTACCGAAAAGCAATTGAGTCACTAAGAAAAGCCCTTTGCAATAAACAGTGAAAACACAAGACCTGGTTTGGATTTAAAACCGCAGCAGTTCTAACACTGCCGTGGATTGTTTAGAGAAAAAGGGGAAACACAGTACAATTAATACACTACAAACTAACAGGGAAATCTAAACAGAATAACAGAATATACATGAACAGTAGCGAACAATCGCAAACAAGAGCGAACAGAATGAGAACACACTGAGAACAAATGGCGAACAAAATGGATAACAAAATCGCTACAGAGAATAATATATACATGGGGATGATTCGCAAGCGCATCCTGGATCCAGCCCTCAGCATTCAGAGAGAAAGCCTTCAGAGAGAGTGAGTGACTGGACAGGCAATGGTAGTCTTTATATACACAACATACATTCACAATACAATGGTCCCAACAATCTCATTGTTCATTGGACACAGGAATGTGTCTCCACATTATAGCAAAGGTCATAGGTGGGTTTGAACAGGTGGGCTGTGTCTTTCTCCAACTGCTCTGGTGGGAGGTATCCTCAGGATTCCCGCCGCATGTGTAATTTACAGCAAATACAGTAAATGTTCATAAATTACTTTTGCACATAACTATACGCAGGAGCGAGCGATCCTTTCCTAACTAGCATTGGAATGTTACTCTTAAAATACCCTACAGCTGGATACTAAACACCACCTTTCAACCTTTGTCTGACCCTTCCTATCATGCAAAGAGGAATCTCTCTGTCCAGGAACAGTTTAAACTAAACATACTTGCTGACATTGTCTAGGGGAATATTTACTACAAAACACACTATATGGGTTAAATATGCTACGATCGAGTCGCACGCTAGATGCTTACAAACTCTACCGTAAATGCGCATACCACGCGCGTGATCGCCGGAGCGATCTTTACGCAAATTGCGGATATGCACACGCACCGCAGAGCGTGTGCACGTGCAGCGGGCATGTGCATGAGGGGTTAGTACAAGGCATATGTATCAGGATATTTTTCGACTTTGACACAGGTGTCAAAGTCGAAAATATTATACCCACATGCATCACGTGCAAACACCACACAGAGTTGCCTCTGTGCGGGTGCATACCTGACGTGCGGGCGCTTACCCGGACGCTGCATACATTGGCTCGTGAAGCCCTGCGTATTAGCACGTGGTATGAGTAAATACGGTAACATACACATTTGCATAGAAAAGCCACAGTCATATTCAATATTTTATCTATATAGTGCATAATTTACACATAGTCTGTACACTCTTCAACGGCAAGTTACTGTGCGCACACAAAATAGCAAATCGCTCGTATACACATTCAAAGGTGATACTTCCAGGAACTCAATTACAAACAGTGTCTTGAATGTATCAGACTGTCTTGTTTACGCATGCATTGTGATCATGGAAAATGGACCTTGGGCTGAGGGAATGTGCAAATACCGTTGTTTGCCCCAATTGTTTTAGATTTGCATATTGAGTCAACAGATACTGGACTGTCATTGTTGCACTGGAAGTCAGAACAAACAAGAGAACAATATATCCTACACAAACACAAGCCAGACCCTTAATAACTTGCAAAACCACAAAAAAGCTGACATTAACAGACCAGACATTTGATGTATGATATATGAAATGTATAACATTTATATTCTCATACACATAGTTTAAACACATCTAACCCATGGTAATATATATATATATATATATATATCATAACTAATTGTAATAGCAGGAATATATATATATATATATATATATATATACTGTGTGTGTGTGTGTATATATATATATATATATATATATATATATAGTAGAATGGAGGTGCGGCACTCACAGCATTCAATAACGGACTAGCAGCGGTCACGTACTTGTAGTAACGTTTCAGTGCCCCAGCACTGTCGTCAGACTTTATTAAAGGATAAAAACAGAATACACATACCTTTATAGCAAGTGAACACAAGAAGTGAAACCACGCTGAACGCCGGGACCGGGACGAAGCACCCGCCCAGAGACAGCAAATGATGACATCATAATACTGAGCACCAGTAAACGAGTATCATTAACCCCACATCACCATGGTGATACTATAAACAGGAAGTAAACGAAAAAAATACAGCAGCATAGTAAATGATAAGAAACGAGCATCATAGATATAATACCATAAACGGAGCTATGCAGAATCAATAATATAAGCTGGCATAAGAAATAGCGTCATTAAAAATCCATAGATACCAATCAATGAATTATAGTGCCACATGCTTAACAAAACAAACTCACAAATAAGGCAGCATATGGAACCAGACCAAATAAATCACTCAGTAAAAACAGGCATATGAGATAACATCATTGAGACCTTTAGGTGCTAATACACCCAAACGCATAATCCAACGGGTCTCACACTGTAATGGTTTGCGTGATTTATCACCCCCTCTAAAGGAGGGAGGGATATGATCGATCATACGATAACGCAAACTATTAAGGGGATGGTGGAGCTCAACGAAATGACGAGCAACAGGTTGATCGGAGCTACCTGATTTCAGTGCATTCCTAATTACAGACCGATGCGCGGACATCCGTTCTTTAAATTTACGTTCAGTCTTGCCCACGTAGCTGAGGTCACATGGGCAAATGAGCTGGTAGACAACGAAAGTGGAATTGCATGTTAACAAATGATTAATAAAAATCATTTTTCCAGTATGAGGGTGTGCAAACTTGTTACCCGTCAAAAGAAATTGACAGGTAACACAAGTACAGCGTATACACCCTGTCTGTTGAGAGGTAGAGGGGTTTTTAGCAATATCAGATTTCACAAGGAAATCACGTAAATTGCGACCACGGGAGTAACAGGGCATAAGACGAGTGTGACTTAATGGCAAATTATGATCCGACTCAATCATGGGCCAATGTTTTTTAGTAATGTTATTAATTAAAGGGGAAGAAACGTTATATCTGTTAACCCAAGGGAGTCTGTTGGAGTTGTTAGAACTTCTTGAACTGGATACCAAAAGTGTATTACGGTCAATTTTCAATACACTAGCCTTGGTGTCTAACAAATCACTGAAAGAATGACCCCTTTGGACAAATTTAGTAATCAATGTGTCAATTTGTTTAGCAGCTACCTCGATATTAGAATTAATTCTGTGCAAACGAATCATTTGCGAATAAGGCAAACCGCGTATAAGGCTTTTAGGATGGCAACTACTAGCTTGTAAAAGCATGTTGCGGTCAGTTGGTTTCGTGAATAATGATGTATTAATTTGGCCATCTTTCAAGAAAATCATAACATCAAGAAAATAAATCTGTTCTCTACCATAGTTATAAGGGAATTTGATGGGGGATAACCCTGCATTATGAGTATCAATGATCTCAATAAAATCACCGATATCCCCATGCCAGACAATCAGTAGATCGTCAATAAAGCGTGTAAAGAACTCCAATCTGCTAGAAATTAAAGGATCCATAAAGAATAAATCTTGCTCAACGGCAAACATTACTGTATTTGCATAAGAAGGGGCTGCGCTAGAGCCCATTGAGCAACCTTTAACCTGCAAGAAAAACTGATTATCATATAGAAAGAATTTTTTTGTTAAAATCAGTTCAAGGAGTGTCAGAAAAAATTCAATGTACATAGCAGAAAATGACCCACTATGCACCATGAATTTCCTGACAGCATGAAGACCAAAACAATGCGGAATAGAAGTGTATAAATTGACAACATCAACAATTATCAAAACTAATAGTTCTATTAGTTTTGATAATTGTTGGCTGAGAAGTGTTGATGTTGTCAATTTATACACTTCTATTCCGCATTGTTTTGGTCTTCATGCTGTCAGGAAATTCATGGTGCAAAGTGGGTCATTTTCTGCTTTGTACATTGAATTTTTTATATATCCATTCTACTACATGCATTTACCGTGAGGACACCGGTTGCTTTGCCTTTAATTACTTTGGGAGTGCCATTCTTTCCTCCACATATATATATATATATATATATACACACACACACACACACACACACACACACACACACACACACACACACACACACACATCACGAGGATGGGGATGGATAATCATAACATGTGTGGGAACATATTGTTCAGGGTCACATAAGCAGTAATCTGGTAGGTGTGAGGATATTGTCTCATATTGCGGCAATAAGTTATTAGCATTACCGGATTCATGTATGATAATGTGGTGGGTTTAACTGGTCTTGGGGCGGGAACTCAAATGTAAACAACAGTAATCACATCTCAGGACTTAGTCATCGCCCACCGGTTGAGCTGACCAATTATCCCCAGTGCACAGGATGTGTCCCATCCCTGGACCAATGAAAGAAGAGCATACAGTTCCCTTTGTATTATGTTTTGGACAATTGTATAAAAACAAGGCCTCCTGGCCGGTCCCAGTCTAATTCTCTGAAGGTCATCTTGCTAGATTGACTGAGGACCGGATCCAGGTGGCGCAGGCGAACAAACGTATGTATCCATTGGTTGTAGCCTCTTCTCTGTGATATTGTTGTATTTCTGTGTATACCCTTTTTTTAGTAAATATTTGTTGCTGCGTTGGACCACACCATAACATATAACTACTGGTGTCGCATTCCATTTCTGTTAAGGGTTTAAGGTGTATTCACCCACATGTGTAGCTGCATTGTGCTAACAGCATGTCAGCGTGCTTACGCAACGTGCATACATTTCATAGAGGTTTAACGCACATACTTAGCGGCCTAAACCACTGTGTAATAAGGTACAGCTTTTTCCTGTAAGTTAAGCGAACTTAACAGTTGCGGGCTCATCCGGTTCACCACATACTCACGGACTTGCAGGGCCTAACGGACTTTGGTCTACCAACAAAGGGTGGAGACGCATCTTAAGTAATTTTGTATTGTGTTTAAAACTAATGTTGTTATACCATGTCTGTCCTGTATAGTCTTAGAGGTTCAGGGGCGAACCGAGGGACAACAGGAAAAAAGCCATTTATTATTGTGTGTGTGTAACTTTTAGCGCAAAAGCGTGCACAAAGCATACCGATAGTTTGCATACATTCTCACATATTGTTGCCATAGGTTGTAATAGTCATTTTAGATCTGTATAAAGTTGGATACGTTTATTTGTTATATATTTGATATAGTTTGTTAAGGGAGTAATTATAAAAACACAAAACGCAGTTCCGGCCTAAACGTTTAGGTAAACACCCAAAAGAGGATTACCTTTGGGGGTAACTTCCGGCGAGTGTAAGGAACAATTGTGTATTGTGTAAGTGGGCAGTAGCATTTTGTTGCTCACATTTATCGTGATAAGTGTGGTATATTTAGGCACAAACGCACGGTGAACACGTTGTGTGTGGTAAGCGTACGGGAACGCACACGTGGCGTGGGAACGCATGGTTGCGTGCATACGCAGGGTTACGCGAAGCAGCGAGCGCAAGTTATAACCACACGATAGCAGTTTAAGTTAAGGCGGGGTAAAGGATTTGTAGTTATACAATAGCAAATAACTATCCTATTTTAAAAGCAGATTATTATAATATTTTGTTTAAAGTGTACTACCTCTGGGATAGGCTATCGATCAAAGGGAGTGATATTTTTCTGTACAGAAAACCTCGTGTGTTAGCGTGAGATGAAAGTATGTGTGGATGTATTGAACCCCAGAAAAACCGGGAATCCCTTGGAAGACGCCGAGTTGGAATAGGCTTGGTGGCGTGAAAAGGGTCGCAACCTTATGTATTTAGTGAAGTAGACACATACTACAACGTGTGGAGGAGCGTGACAGAGTATAGATTGTGAAGTATTGAAGTAAAGATTTTGGTGTTACGCTCTGGCTGTGTGGAGCACGGCTTGTGAAATCGACTCCAGTGATCATAAGGCATATAGATAACAAGTATCTATAGGCTGTGCGATTGGACTGCACCTCTGCGGGTGCAACACGCGGCGCAACGTGATACCATTTGCGTTCTTTTTGCAATTGCGTCATCATAAGCACTGTGTGGAGAATACGCAGACGTGATTTGTGTAAAGTAGAGGAAGTTTTAGCTGACTCTTTCCCAGGAAAATATTCCAACAGACTTTTAACCTCCACTGGACAGACAAAAATTTCAGTGATGAGGGGTCTGGTAGGTGCCTAGTCTGGGTACAACGGGTTTTCCACTATTCGGAGTTGTGAGGAGACCAGGGAAAGAGATGTCTAGGACTTGCTTTTATGTTAAAAAGGAAAGAGTTAATCCTATGGCCCAAGTTCTGAGTTCTTAAATTGAAGCCCTCAGTCTGCAGAAGTCACAAACAGGAAGTATATCAGAAGCAGACAGCAAGGGAGTGTTACTTTTAGAAAAGCCCTCCTCCTTCCCCTCTGGAAAGACTGACAGCATGATCCACCAATTAGAAAGGAGGAGAGGGAAGGAACCAGCAAGGGAGAATTGTGGGAGTGAGGAAGTTGCTGGGAGAAAGAGACTGTGTGTGTGTGGAGGTGATGGGACAAAGCTAGACTCACTGGAGGTTGGGGTGTCGTCCCCTCTCAGTGTCATCAGTGATTAGCCACTCTGTGTGCCCTGCTACAGCTGTCATTGCTGCCCAGGCCTGGAGGAGATATAGAGCAGCTGGTAAGGACTTTGCTGAACTCTGAATGGACATTATTAGTATAATCCTGCTTGCTGTTCACTGGATTTCTGGGTCTCCCTGAATAAAGATCACCTTGATTTTCATTATAACCGGCTCCACAGTGTGATCTCTGAACCCCAGGATACCCAGGTCACCCGGTATCCTCACATTTGGTGGCAGCGGTGGGATATCACACAGTTCCTGTAGAGTTTCCAGGGAGCTAATACACAAAGTATCAGCATGGAGAGTCAGCCAGCAGTTGTGGCCAGCAGTCAAGGGGAGAATGCAATGAGAGAGTAGGAGAAGTTTTACCGTACAGCTCGGAAACCTCACCTACAAGGATTTTGCAGGATGAAGGGAATTACTTATGATGGGACTGAGACCAGGGAAACTCTGGTACTGCGGTTGTTGGAGTGGGATCAGGGGCACCCAGAGGATCCTGACCACCTGAGTGCTGATAAAAAGGTCCCAACAGGCAGTGAGTCGAACAATGCCACTCCCGCCGTACTGCAGAGCTGGCTGGGGGCGCTAGGCGAAGGTGCGACCCCACAGGAGAGAGCTGGAGTGATCCAAGCTATACTAGGAGTACAAATTCCTGCTGGCAGTGGAATTCCGGAGTCACCCCGAAGTTTTGAACAAGAGAAGCGACACTTGGGATTTAAGGATGTTCCCACATTTCGGGAAAATGAAACAGACATTGACACTCACCTCCAGATCTTTGAAAATCTCATGGGGGTGCATGGGATAGAGCCAGCTGACTGGCCAAAGTACTGGGGGCCAAGTCTCACTAGCAGGGCTCTGGAAGCCTATCGGGCCCTAACCCCCAGGAATGTGGAGTCTACGCCTGTATAAAGAAGGCATTGCTTGCTAAGTTCCAGATAACTGCAGAATCTTATCGTCTCAAATTCAGGACACTGAATAAAGGTGGAACTGATTCCTACCAAGAGTTTGTTAGTCAGCTACGGCAAGCCTGTGGTAAATGGCTTGAAGGAAGACAGGCCTCAACTGTGGAGCAGATTGTCAACTTAATTGTGGAAGAGCAGCTAATGATTAAGATGGCACCAGAGGTACGGGAGTGGGTCGCAGACAGGAAGCCCAGTATACCTGAACAAGCTACGGAATGGGCTGATGAATATATAGCCAATCGTCCGCAATGGAGAGTCTTCAGTGCAGCAGGCGGTACAAGAACCCCACGAGTGGAGAAGCTCTCTGACAAAGAACCACAAGTCAAAGAGAGTAATAAAGGAGGCCCTATCAAAAACATCACTTATCAGCCACCCAGATTCAGAGTGGCTAACCCAGAACCTCGGAAGTGTTATCGCTGCAATCAACCAGGGCACTTGCTTAGGGACTGTCCACGCACAAGAGGGCCATTCCCTGTGGCTAGACCGGCTCCAGTCTCTGTGGTATGTTACCCCACGGAGGATTATGGTGAGGAGGTCGTCCAGTATGATATGGATGGGATGATGGGTGGGGTGTATATTGTGGACTTGGTTCTGGGGGAGGAGAAGGCGACTCCCTGGAATATGCGAGGGCTCCTACAGACTGTGATAGTGGAGAACCAGCAGGTACAGGGCCTATGAGATTCTGGGGCCTCACTCACGTTGATTGAGCCAGACCTGATTCCCACCTCCCAGGTGATTCCTGGACAGTATGTGCGAATTGCCACTGCTGGGGGACAACAGGCCGATATCCCTGTTGCCAAGATACATCTGGACTGGGTAGCTGATCAAGGAATCGTTGAAGTCGGAGTACTCAAGGGGCTACCAGCCAAGGTAATCCTTGGGAATGATCTGGGACAAGGACTAGTGACACACTTCGTCCAGGTGGTTACCAGAAGCAAAACACGAAGAGAGGTGACCCAGGCTAAAGATATGGACCAGAACCAGCCTACCCAGACAATGGTGAGTGACTCCAGTTCATTGTCCAGTACTTTAGAGGTAGACTTGGGGGAGGTGGACCGGAGTGAGTTCCGACAGGCCCAACGGACTGACCCCTCTCTGAGCAAATTGAGGAGCGCAGCCGAACTGGGGTTGGAAACAGCTGATGGAAGCAAGATAGCGTGGGAAGAGGAATTACTGTACCGAGTGGTCATTCCTCGGCCCAGACAAGAAGCAGTCATGCCTACTAAACAGTTGGTGGTACCTACACAATTCAGAGAACAATTACTAGCTCTTGCCCACGACATCCCTGCAGCTGGCCATTTTGGCACCCATAAAACATTGGCCCGACTGATGCGGAATTTCTTTTGGCCACGGATTTCTAGAGACGTTAAGCAGTATCGGGACACCTGTGATACCTGTCAGAGACTGAGAAAGCCCCAACAGAAAGCTTGTCTGCACCCATTACCTATTATAGGGGAGCCCTTTGCCCGTGTTGCCATAGACCTAGTTGGACCATTAGCTTTTCCCAGTCATACGGGCTAGAGGTACATCTTAACACTGGTGGACTTTGCTACACGTTACCCTGAAGCCGTGGCCTTGTCATCCATTGACACGGAACATGTTGCGCAAGCACTGACGGACATATTCAGTCGAGTCGGATATCCACAGGAAGTCGTCACAGATCAAGGGCCTCAATTCCAAGGTGAACTAATGCAAACCCTGTGGGAAAAGTGGGGGGTTCGGCCTCTTCGGACCACCCCTATCATCCTCAGACCAATGGACTATGTGAACGATTCAATGGAACGCTGAAAAGACTCCTACAAGCTTACGTACAGTCCGAGGGGAGGGACTGGGAGAGAGCCCTGCAACAGCTTCTATTTGCTTATCGGGAAGTACCACAAGCATCTACCAGATATTCCCCATTTGAACTTTTGTACGGCCGGAAAGTGCGGGGGCCCCTAGATCTGGTCAAAGAGAGTTGGGAGGGAACTTTTCAAGAACACCAGCAGCCCATTTTACAATATGTAGAGAACATGCGGAATCGGATGAGAAGATTGCTACAGTTAACCCAAGAGCATCTCCGGGAATCACAAGAGAAACAAAGGGAATGGTACGATGCCCGCGCTCAAGACCGTGAGTTGAATCCAGGGCAAAAGGTCATGGTGCTTATCCAAGTGCGGAGAAGAAACTGCAAGCCACCTGGGATGGACCGTATACAGTGGTAAGGCGCACCGGACCGGTCAATTATGTGATCGCCCTGGATAAGGGAGGGAAGCGCCTACGCACCTTCCATATAAATAGAATCAAAGCTTATAGAGATCGTCAAGTAGCGGCCATGATGGTATGTTGCCCTCCGATGGAGACACCAGAAACTGATCCATTGCCTGACCTTTTGGGAGCTGCTAAATAGAATAAGGGAGTGGAATCAGTCCAGGTGGGACCACAATTGAATACGGCACAGCAGCAAGAGATGCAGAGGATCTTAGAGGCTGAACAAGCCCAGTTTTCATGTCAACCTGGTCAAACTCATCTGACTACTCACCATGTGGACACTGGGAACAGTAAGCCCATCCGACAAGTCGCTTATCGAATGACCCAAGATGTTATGAGACAGGTAAAGACTGAGATCAAAGAGATGCTAGCTTTGGGGGTCATTGTGCCATCTAAATGCCTATGGGCCGCTGGGGTCGTGTTGGTTCCCAAGAAAGATGGGACTACACGGTTTTGCGTGGACTATCGCAAATTGAATAAAGTAACTATAACTGATGCTTACCCTATGCCCCGTATCGACGAGCTACTGGACCTGACTGGAGGGGCCAAGTTCGTCTCAACGCTGGATTAAGCAAGGGTTACTGGCAAATCCCACTTACCAAAGAAGCCCAGGAGCGTTCTGCCTTCATCACGCCCATTGGACTCTTTGAGTGTACTACCATGCCTTTCGGGATGAGAACGCCCCTGCCACATTCCAGCAAATGGTGAATGACCTACTGGAGGGATGTCAAGAGTTTGCACAAGCCTACCTCAATGATATCGCCATCTTCAGCCATACCTGGGCAGACCATTTAACTCATGTGGCAGAAGTGCTCAAAAGGATCAGACAGGCCGGGCTCACCATACGCCCAGATAAATGTCAGATGGGGATGGCTGAGGTTCAGTACCTAGGACATCGGGTTGGAGGAGGATCTATTAGACCAGTCCCGGCAAAGGTGGAGGCCCCAACCTGTCAACCAGAAGCAAGTGCGGGCCTTCCTTGGGGTTGCTGGCTATTACAGAAAATTCATACCACATTACAGCACCGTGGCCAAGGCCCTAACGGACTTGACCAAAAAGAGATATGCTCGGAAGATCGAATGGACTGTCGAGTGTGAACAAGCCATCACAATCTTAAAAGACACGCTGACTCGAGCCCCAGTGTTGGCTGCCCCTGACTACGATAAAAAGTTTATTGTGCAGACAGACGCTTCGGGGTGTGGACTTGGGGCAGTGTTGTGCCAGGTGGGAGAAGATGGTAGGGAATACCCAATTGTGTATCTATCTCGTAAGCTATCTGACCGAGAGATAGCCTATGCCACTATTGAGAAGGAGTGTCTAGCCATAGTCTGGGCCTTAAAGAAACTACAACCTTATCTCTATGGTAAAGAATTCACTATTATTACTGACCACAACCTATTAAATTGGCTAAATAGAACCTCAGGGGAAAATGGGAGGTTGTTGAGGTGGAGTTTGGCGTTACAAGGTTTCAACTTTTCTATTTCTCACAAAAAGGGACGAGACCATCACAACGCTGACGGGTTGTCCAGATGTGAGGGAACAAATGGCAAACTTCGCAGACCTTCGGGCCGAGACAACAGTCAGGACTCCAACATTGGGATCATGCCTGTCTCCTCGATTTAAGAAGGGGGAGGTATGTGAGGAGACCAGGGAAAGGGATGTCTAGGACTTGCTTTTATGTTAAAAAAAGAGAGTTAATCCTATGGCCCAAGTTCTGAGTTCTTAAATTGAAACGCTCAGTCTGCAGAAGTCACAAACAGGAAGTATCTCAGAAGCAGGCAGCAAGGGATTGTTCCTTTTAGAAAAGCCCTCCTCCTTCCCCTCTGGAAAGACTGACAGCATGATCCACCAATTAGAAAGGAGGAGAGGGAAGGAACCAGCAAGGGAGAATTGTGGGAGTGAGGAAGTTGCTGGGAGAAAGAGACTGCGTGTGTGTGGAGGTGATGGGACACAGCTAGACTCACTGGAGGTTGGGGTGTCATGGCCTCTCAGTGTCATCAGTGACTAGCCACTCTGTGTGCCCTGCTACAGCTGTCATTGCTGCCCAGGCCTGGAGGAGATATAGAGCAACTGGTAAGGACTTTGCTGAACTTTTTTTCTACTTATTGGCGCCCAAGATGGCTGCCTGACCTTTTGCATGCTCCTGATCATCTCCATAAAACAGATTAAATTCACCACAACTGACCTATGAATCATCATAAATATCCAAGGACTTACCTTTAACTTGTACCACTCTACGCGGACATTTCATCAAAACCAACGGATTGCATTCCTGCGCTGAGATACACACTGGATTGAATCCTGGACTGAATCCTCTGCATGCCTCCACTGAGAAATCCTTCAGTTTAGCAGCTGCTGTACCCTGCATTGGACATTACCCAGATAAGGTACTGTGGATTACAACCTATCTTTGGCTACATCCCCTCACTTAGACATCATCCACCTCTGTTCTCTGAGCAACAAATAACTGACTTATTGCATTAATCTACTAATATTAGTATATTCAGACTCTGAATTGCTGAAGGCTCACTGGTTCAAATCAGGATCCATTTCACAGGACATGTTATCACTACCCCCACAAGAAATCTACTTCAAAGGCCTCTCACACTGAGACTTTTCACACCTACACAGTAGGAATTGGCTTCTAACACCTTTCCAAAAGACTGCCTATCCTAGGATAATTTTTTCCTCTCTTCCTCTTCCTTTTTTCCCTCTTCCTTTTTTTCATATGCATATTATCTTCTAAGAAGAATTTTACATCAGAAACATCTGTATTTTATTATGTATTTTCATTTTTTTGACTATTTTTGTATATCTTCTCATATTAATATATGTACATCATACGTTTCCTTCCCTCTATATATGGGGCTATACCTCAGACATGAAATTGGTTGAAAAGAGATATATATTCCATCAACCAATAGGGTCTAAATATTATATATATCTCTCTCTAATACTAAGTAGTGTTTCATATATACACAAAAAAACATCTGCTCTTCATTGAATTTTAATTAGGTATATATATATAAATGAATGCTATTTGCACATTAGAACACCTCATTGTGGTCATGAGGGATAATTTTTATGTTTATGTTCATGTCTATGTTCATTTATATTAATTCTGTCTTTTGAAAAAAGGAAATATATTTGTACTTTTATGTATGCATAATAGTGGTATAAATAACTGGAAATGGCTGGTAAAAGGACGATACAGATGCCATCAATAATGATCATTAATTGTGTGACCAATGGGGAACATCCCTGAGGGGGATAAATAGAGAACGTACACCAAGACCTTTAAACCTCTGAAGAAACCGCCACCCACAAAAGGCGGAGAAACGCGTCAGGTGACCTAACGACGTCAAGTGGAACGCAGGTGGAGCGCATCGCAAGCCGGAAGCTCTGTGCAACCCGGAAGCCGCGACGCGCGGCCAAGCGCTCCCAGATACACTACACGCGTGCAGCGTGTTACCGCTTCGGCTGGACAAGAAACTTCTCAGCCTCAGAGTGCCTTAACCCAGCCGTGGACACCAGTACCGCCGCAGAGTGGAGGGTAAGCATTGCCCTTATGAGTGCCACGACGGGTCACCAATTGGTTATGTAATCTTTCAACATCACACTAAATAGTGTAAATTGGCACATTAACATCATCTGAGGAAAGTTTCTTTATTCAAAAGGACTGTGTCGTTATCATATACCCAGGGACAATCTCTATTTCATTTCTGTTTAACCAACTAATTACTAACATCGTCACAAAAAATCCCTGGAGGGATTAACAGCTACTAATAATCAGGACTGTATTTGAGGACTGAATACTGGTCCAACTAACCAGCTAATCATATAAGCATGCATGCTCTAAAATAATCACATAAGTCCAATTGGCTAGAGCGGGGGTATCCATATAATTTCATTCAGTGATTTTAAGTATGATATAATTTATTCTGCGATTTCCAGTATGATTTTTTTTAATCTGTAAATGTTTATTTAGTCTGTTGTTCTTTTTTAATAAATATATTTTATTTACCAAACCAGCAGCCTAATTAACCACTTCTGAATATATGTGCGCTCATACGTTTAAAATTGGTGTTTAGGGACAGGTCCCTTTGTTCAGGAGGACTCCCAGATCCTCCTTGTGTGAGCTGCAACTAAATATTTAAATTGACAGTACAAATCTAGCGCCCAGTATATATTACCTATCCTAGGATAATTGACTAAATCAGCAGTTATTTTATTTATCACTTGCTTCAAATATACCCAATCGGTTATAGCAATAACTTTGTTCATAAACCCATTATAATTTTGGATCACATACCGAATTGGGGGAAAACAAAACACAAAAAGGAAAAACAAAAAACAAAAACACTGCTTTCTCTCCCTCTCTCATCATCATATGCAGCTCAAACTTATAGTACTCTGTCATTGATGACCAAATGTATACGTATTGCTCCAACTTCATTCTTTCACTCCGCCCACCACGTTCTGCAGTTCCTATCACACCATCACAGGCTTTTATTCTCCAATCCTTTGGCATTTTAAAAAGAAAACACAGGCGCATTCGTGGGAAGCGAGCAGGCCGGAAATGTATTTCCCCCGGTAACCATCTAAGTCCTTTGCCCACCTGCTTACCCCCATACTCAAAGAACAATCAAATAGAAGTGATACCCAAAAGACGGCCCTGTGGTTGGAAGGACAGAACTGTCAACTCTCACTTTGTGACCCCCATACCCAGAGCTCCTGCACTTAACATAAAGAAAACTGAAGGCCCTCTGGTATGCCCAATCAGGTCAGTCCTTTGTAATGCCAGATCTATAAGAAACAAGACTGCAACAATTGCTGACCTTATTGAATCTGCAGATCTAGCCTGTATTACAGAGACCTGGCTAGATGAAAATGCAGCACCTATATTGGAGGCTGCAGTACCAACAAACTACTCTGTCATCCACAACCCAAGACTGGACCGCAGGGGTGGCGGGGTGGCTATCTGCTTCAAAAAAGAACTTAAACTTAGGGTCCACCCTATTGAAACTACTCGCTCATTCGAGTGCATTGCTGCCCGGAGTTCGACGGGATTAGGTTTCAGAGTACTTCTCATTTACCGGCCACCTGGAGATGGAAAGATATTTCTACAAGAAATTGCAGACACTGTTGCTGGCCTGGTTCTGGAACATCAAAGATGGCTCATCCTCGGGGATTTCAATGCATGGGTGGATGATGAGCTCTCACACCTTGGCCAAGACCTCCTGTGCACAATGAATGGTCTGGGCTTCACACAGGTCATTCCCTCTGCCACACATAAAAGTGGTCACACTCTCGACCTTGTCTTCCAGATTGGATTAGAAGTCACTGACCTAAAAATAAACCCAGTCATCTGGTCAGACCACTACTCCCTCTGGTTCTCAGTTGCAACCCCTCAAATAAGATCTCTGCCAGTGGAGTTGACCAGGTATCGTCCAAGGAGGGGTATGACTCCCCAGGCTCTTGCAGCAAATCTGGATCTCTCTGCTATACTGGGTGCCTGTGAAGATCCCTGTTCCCTAGTCCGTTATTATAATAGGGATGTTATGGCTGCAATGGATATTATCGCCCCTGTGCGTATAAGACCTCGTAAACCACAACGTCAAGCGCCATGGTTCGACAACAGTGTTAGTGAGCTCAAGAAAAGGGGGCGTAGCCTGGAAAGACGATGGAGGAAGACTAACCTAGTGGATGACAGAATAAAACTAATAAAGCATAACGAAGAATATCAATCGACAATCACTCGTAAGAAAGCACAGTTCCTGTCAAATGAGATCATAGCAGCAAACAATAGGCCAGCTCAACTTTTCCGCACAGTGGAGATGCTTTGCAAGCCAGCATGCCTGCAGACTGATGAGACCCTCTCCCAGGCAAGATGCAACGAGTTTGCAAACTTCTTTGCAGATAAAATATCCACCATCCGGGCTGGAATCTCCACAGTGCCATCAAAGGAGTGCCAAACTACAAAGCCTGCCAATATAAGCTACCTGCCTTCATGGACCAGCTTTGACCCAGTGGATGTAAAGGATACTGCTGAAATTGCTTGGATTTTGCATCCCACCACCTGTGATCTGGACCCAGCCTCAACCAAGCTTCTAATAGGTTGTATGGATATAATTGGTCCTGTCTTTGCAAAAATTGTTCAATGCTCTTTGCAGACAGGAATTTTTCCTGGACCCCTAAAGGAAGCAATTGTTAGACCGCTTCTTAAAAAACCTAATTTAGATCCCGACTGCATTACCAACTACAGACCGGTATCAAACCTTCCTTTCCTAGGAAAGGTTATTGAGAAAGTGGTTGCAAATCAACTGGAAACCCACCTGACAACCCATGATATTTTTGATCCATTTCAATCAGGATTCAGGAGAAGACATAGCACTGAAACAGCCCTGGTGTGTGTGTTAAATGATCTTCTGATGGCAAAAGACAGAGGTGACTGTTCAATATTAATCCTTCTGGATCTCTCGGCAGCATTTGATACCGTGGACCATGGGCTTCTGATTGAGCGACTGATACATTTCTGTGGTCTGGATGGCACAGTCCTAAGCTGGTTCAAATCATTTCTCACAGGCAGGTCACATAGAGTATCGTCTGGATTATACTCATCACCACCAGTGCCATTGCCATGTGGTGTCCCACAAGGTTCTATATTATCCCCCATGTTTTTTGCAGTATACATGCTCCCATTGGGCGAAATAATCAGGCGCCATGGCCTGGTCTACCACTGCTATGCAGATGATACACAACTGTACTTGTCCTTTGCTCCGGGCACTGATAACCCAATAACAACCCTAAATGGCTGTCTAGCTGAACTACAGGAGTGGATGAGCGCCAGTTGGCTGCGACTGAACCCGGATAAAACAGAGGTCCTTATGATATGACCGCAACATCAAAGGACAAGACTGCAGCATAGCCAACCAACTGGACTTACACTCGGGGATTCAGAATTACAGACCAGTGATCGTGTGCGGAATCTTGGCGTTGTCCTGGATGGTGGCTTGACACTTAAACATCAGATATCAGCCACAATCAAATCCTCATTCTTTCACCTGAGGAACATAGCCAGAATCAAGCACTTAATTCCCTCAGATGATATGCCAAAAGTCATGCATGCATTTGTATCATCTCGATTAGACTACTGTAATGCCCTCTACCTTGGTCTCCCAGCAAAAGAATTGCAACGCTTACAGCTGGTGCCAGGCTGTTAACCGACCAGCCCCGTTCTAGCTACATAACACCCATCCTCTACTCCCTTCACTGGCTGCCTGTAAGATGGCGAATCATCTTCAAGATTGGCTTACTGAGTTTCAAAGCATTACATGACCAAGGCCCAAGGTACCTGAAACGGCTTCTGACCCCATACTGCCCCACTCGATTACTGCGATCTGTAGATGAAGGACTTTTAGCAGTACCTAGAATCTACCGTAATTCATCTGGGGGTCAAGCTTTTAGTCATGCGGCTCCGACTCTATGGAACTCACTTCCCCGCACAGTGCGATAGGCCCCAACTACAGAATCCTTCAAAAGTAGACTCAAGACTTTCCTGTTTACTCAGCATTTCCATAGTGTCCCTTTTAGTATCTTCATGCTTCTGTATTTTATGAAAATGTACTTCATTATTTTATGTACTATATTATGCTATGTATCTGTTAAGCGCCTTGAGTCATATTGGAGAAAGAGAGCGCTATATAAATATTATTATTATTATTATTATTATTATTATTAACTCTGAGTGGACTTTATTATTATAACCCTGCTTGCTGTTCACTGGATTTCTGGGTCTCCCTGAATAAAGATCACCTTGTTTTCATTATAACCCGCTCCACAGAGTGATCCCTGAACCCCAGGATAGCTAGGTCACCCGGTATCCTTACAGGAGTGGGTCGTAGTACTGGCCAGCAGAGGCAGGAGCGAGTGAAAAGCGCTCGGGAAGGACTTTTCACCGATTTCGATTTGTGCATTTTGTGTTTGTGTTTTAAAAGTCCACAATGGGAGCCAGATGTACAAGCAAGAAACGTTCAGGCTGGAGAGTTGAGGCCAAGAGGGTCCGCTAGATTGATAATATGTGGGAAGTATGGTCCACACGAAAATGCTTTTTGTGACGAATGGGTATGTATGACTGCTGATGATAGGGCATCATTTCCTAGGGTTGGTAGTTTTGAACCAGAGGTGCTACAGAATGTAAGAAGTAGAATATGTCTGATCAAATCTAAGAAACAAAGGATCAGACATAACGATTGTTTGAACATATGGCAACAAGAGGGAGATGTGCCAAGGGAGCTGGCTCACACAGCAAGTTCCAAACCAAACAGGAATGTGAATGCAAATACACCATCACCGACACATGTCGATGAACAGAGAGATGCTACAACCAATGGTACATCAGAAATGATAGGAAAGTAGTGATGAGCACCGGAAATTTTTCGGGTTTTGTGTTTTGGTTTTGGGTTCGGTTCCGCGGCCGTGTTTTGGGTTCGAACGCGTTTTGGCAAAACCTCACCGAATTTTTTTTGTCGGATTCGGGTGTGTTTTGGATTCGGGTGTTTTTTTCAAAAAACCCTAAAAAACAGCTTAAATCATAGAATTTGGGGGTCATTTTGATCCCAAAGTATTATTAACCTCAATAACCATAATTTCCACTCATTTTCAGTCTATTCTGAACACCTCACACCTCACAATATTATTTTTAGTCCTAAAATTTGCACCGAGGTCGCTGGATGACTAAGCTCAGCGACCCAAGTGGCCGACACAAACACCTGGCCCATCTAGGAGTGGCACTGTAGTGTCACGCAGGATGGCCCTTCAAAAAACTACTCCCCAAACAGCACATGATGCAAAGAAGAAAGAAAAGAGGCGCAATGAGGTAGCTGTGTGACTAAGATAAGCGACCCAAGTGGCCGACACAAACACCTGGCCCATCTAGGAGTGGCACTGCAGTGTCACGCAGGATGGCCCTTCCAAAAAACACCCCCCAAACAGCACATGACGCAAAGAAAAAAAGAGGTGCAATGAGGTAGCTGTGTGACTAAGATAAGCGACCCAAGTGGCCGACACAAACACCTGGCCCATCTAGGAGTGGCACTGCAGTGTCACGCAGGATGGCCCTTCCAAAAAACACTCCCCAAACAGCACATGACGCAAAGAAAAAAAGAGGCGCAATGAGGTAGCTGTGTGAGTAAGCTAAGCGACCCTAGTGGCCGACACAAACACCTGGCCCATCTAGGAGTGGCACTGCAGTGTCACGCAGGATGGCCCTTCCAAAAACTACTCCCCAAACAGCACATGACGCAAAGAAAAATGAAAGAAAAAAGAGGTGCAAGATGGAATTGTCCTTGGGCCCTCCCACCCACCCTTATGTTGTATAAACAGGACATGCACACTTTAACCAACCCATCATTTCAGTGACAGGGTCTGCCACATGACTGTGACTGAAATGACGGGTTGGTTTGGACCCCCACCAAAAAAGAAGCAATTAATCTCTCCTAGCACAAACTGGCTCTACAGAGGCAAGATGTCCACCTCATCATCATCCTCCGATATATCACCGTGTACATCCCCCTCCTCACAGATTATCAATTCGTCCCCACTGGAATCCACCATCTCAGCTCCCTGTGTACTTTGTGGAGGCAATTGCTGCTGGTCAATGTCTCCACGGAGGAATTGATTATAATTCATTTTAATGAACATCATCTTCTCCACATTTTCTGGATGTAACCTCGTACGCCGATTGCTGACAAGGTGAGCGGCGGAACTAAACACTCTTTCGGAGTACACACTTGTGGGAGGGCAACTTAGGTAGAATAAAGCCAGTTTGTGCAAGGGCCTCCAAATTGCCTCTTTTTCCTGCCAGTATAAGTACGGACTGTCTGACGTGCCTACTTGGATGCGGTCACTCATATAATCCTCCACCATTCTTTCAATGGGGAGAGAATCATATGCAGTGACAGTAGACGACATGTCCGTAATCATTGTCAGGTCCTTCAGTCCGGACCAGATGTCAGCATCAGCAGTCGCTCCAGACTGCCCTGCATCACCGCCAGCGGGTGGGCTCGGAATTCTGAGCCTTTTCCTCGCACCCCCAGTTGCGGGAGAATGTGAAGGAGGAGATGTTGACAGGTCGCGTTCCGCTTGACTTGACAATTTTGTCACCAGCAGTTCTTTGAACCCCAGCAGACTTGTGTCTGCCGGAAAGAGAGATCCAAGGTAGGTTTTAAATCTAGGATCAAGCACGGTGGACAAAATGTAGTGCTCTGATTTCAACAGATTGACCACCCGTGAATCCTTGTTAAGCGAATTAAGGGCTCCATCCACAAGTCCCACATGCCTAGCGGAATCGCTCTGTGTTAGCTCCTCCTTCAATGTCTCCAGCTTCTTCTGCAAAAGCCTGATAAGGGGAATGACCTGACTCAGGCTGGCAGTGTCTGAACTGACTTCACGTGTGGCAAGTTCAAAAGGTTGCAGAACCTTGCACAACGTTGAAATCATTCTCCACTGCGCTTGAGACAGGTGCATTCCACCTCCTATATCGTGCTCAGTTGTATAGGCTTGAATGGCCTTTTGCTGCTCCTCCAACCTCTGAAGCATATAGAGAGTTGAATTCCACCTCGTTACCACTTCTTGCTTGAGATGATGGCAGGCAGGTTCAGGCGTTTTTGGTGGTGCTCCAGTCTTCTGTACGTGGTGCCTGTACGCCGAAAGTGTCCCGCAATTCTTCTGGCCACCGACAGCATCTCTTGCACGCCCCTCTCGTTTTTTAAATAATTCTGCACCACCAAATTCAAGGTATGTGCAAAACATGGGACGTGCTGGAATTTGCCCAGATTTAATGCACACACAATATTGCTGGCGTTGTCCGATGCCACAAATCCACAGGAGAGTCCAATTGGGGTAAGCCATTCTGCGATGATCTTCCTCAGTTGCCGTAAGAGGTTTTTAGCTGTGTGCGTATTCTGGAAAGCGGTGATACAAAGCGTAGCCTGCCTAGGAAAGAGTTGGCGTTTGCGAGATGCTGCTACTGGTGCCGCCGCTGCTGTTCTTGCGGCGGGAGTCCATACATCTACCCAGTGGGCTGTCACAGTCATATAGTCCTGAGCCTGCCCTGCTCCACTTGTCCACATGTCCGTGGTTAAGTGGACATTGGGTACAACTGCATTTTTTAGGACACTGGTGAGTCTTTTTCTGAGGTCTGTGTACATTTTCGGTATCGCCTGCCTAGAGAAATGGAACCTAGATGGTATTTGGTACCGGGGACACAGTACCTCCAACAAGTCTCTAGTTGGCTCTGCAGTAATGATGGATACCGGAACCACGTTTCTCACCGCCCAGGATGCCAAGGCATCAGTTATCAGCTTTGCAGCAGGATGACTGCTGTGATATTTCATCTTCCTCGCAAAGGACTGTTGGACAGTCAATTGCTTGGTGGAAGTAGTAAAAGTGGTCTTACGAGTACGACTTCCCCTCTGGGATGACCATCGACTCCCAGCAGCAACAACAGCAGCGCCAGCAGCAGTAGGCGTTACACGCAAGGATGCATCGGAGGAATCCCAGGCAGGAGAGGACTCGTCAGACTTGCCAGTGACATGGCCTGCAGGACTATTGGCATTCCTGGGGAAGGAGGAAATTGACACTGAGGGAGTTGGTGGGGTGGTTTGCGTGAGCTTGGTTACAAGAGGAAGGGATTTACTGGTCAGTGGACTGCTTCCGCTGTCGCCCAAAGTTTTTGAACTTGTCACTGACTTATGATGAATGCGCTGCAGGTGACGTATAAGGGAGGATGTTCCGAGGTGGTTAACGTCCTTACCCCTACTTATTACAGCTTGACAAAGGCAACACACGGCTTGACAAATGTTGTCCGCATTTCTGTTGAAATACTTCCACACCGAAGAGCTGATTTTTTTGGTATTTTGACCAGGCATGTCAATGGCCCTATTCCTCCCACGGACAACAGGTGTCTCCCCGGGTGCCTGACTTAAACAAACCACCTCACCATCAGAATCCTCCTTGTCAATTTCCTCCCCAGCGCCAGCAACACCCATATCCTCCTCATCCTGGTGTACTTCAACACTGACATCTTCAATCTGACTATCGGGAACTGGACTGCGGGTGCTCCTTCCAGCACTTGCAGGGGGCGTGCAAATGGTGGAAGGCGCATGCTCTTCACGTCCAGTGTTGGGAAGGTCAGGCATCGCAAACGACACAATTGGACTCTCCTTGTGGATTTGTGATTTCGAAAAACGCACAGTTCTTTGCTGTGCTTTTGCCAGCTTGAGTCTTTTCATTTTTCTAGCGAGAGGCTGAGTGCTTCCATCCTCATGTGAAGCTGAACCACTAGCCATGAACATAGGCCAGGGCCTCAGCCGTTCCTTGCCACTCCGTGTGGTAAATGGCATATTGGCAAGTTTACGCTTCTCCTCCGACAATTTTATTTTAGATTTTTGAGTCCTTTTTTTACTGATATTTGGTGTTTTGGATTTTACATGCTCTGTACTATGACATTGGGCATCGGCCTTGGCAGACGACTTTGATGGCATTTCATCGTCTCGGCCATGACTAGTGGCAGCAGCTTCAGCACGAGGTGGAAGTCGATCTTGATCTTTCCCTATTTTTGGAACCTCAACATTTTTGTTTTCCATATTTTAATAGGCACAACTAAAAGGCACCTCAGGTAAACAATGGAGATGGATGGATACTGGTATACTTATGGATGGACGAGCGACTGCCAACACAGAGGTAGCTACAGCCGTGGACTACCGTACTGCGTCTGCTGCTAATATAGACTGGATGATAATGATATAAAAAATATATATATATATCACTACTGCAGCCAGACAGGTATATATTATATAATGACGGACCTGCTGGACACTGTCAGCACTGCAGACTCCTAAAGTAAGCTACTAGTATCAAGAAGATAGAAAAAAAAAACACCACAGGTAGGTGGTATACAATTATGGATGGACGAGCGACTGCCGACACAGAGGTAGCTACAGCCGTGGACTACCGTACTGCGTCTGCTGCTAATATAGACTGGATGATAATGATATAAAAAATATATATATATCACTACTGCAGCCGGACAGGTATATATTATATAATGACGGACCTGCTGGACACTGTCAGCACTGCAGACTCCTAAAGTAAGCTACTAGTATCAAGAAGATAGAAAAAAAAAACACCACAGGTAGGTGGTATACAATTATGGATGGACGAGCGACTGCCGACACAGAGGTAGCTACAGCCGTGGACTACCGTACTGCGTCTGCTGCTAATATAGACTGGATGATAATGATATAAAAAATATATATATATCACTACTGCAGCCGGACAGGTATATATTATATAATGACGGACCTGCTGGACACTGTCAGCACTGCAGACTCCTAAAGTAAGCTACTAGTATCAAGAAGATAGAAAAAAAAACACAACAGGTAGGTGGTATACAATTATGGATGGACGAGCGACTGCCGACACAGAGGTAGCTACAGCCGTGGACTACCGTACTGCGTCTGCTGCTAATATAGACTGGATGATAATGATATAAAAAATATATATATATCACTACTGCAGCCGGATAGGTATATATTATATAATGACGGACCTGCTGGACACTGTCAGCACTGCAGACTCCTAAAGTAAGCTACTAGTATCAAGAAGATAGAAAAAAAAAACACAACAGGTAGGTGGTATACAATTATGGATGGACGAGCGACTGCCGACACAGAGGTAGCTACAGCCGTGGACTACCGTACTGCGTCTGCTGCTAATATAGACTGGATGATAATGATATAAAAAATATATATATATCACTACTGCAGCCGGACAGGTATATATTATATAATGACGGACCTGCTGGACACTGTCAGCACTGCAGACTCCTAAAGTTAACTACTAGTATGAAGAAGATAGAAAAAAAAAAACCACCACAGGTAGCTATACAATTATGGACGAGCGACTGCCGACACAGAGGTAGCTACAGCCGTGGACTACCGTACTGCGTCTGCTGCTAGTATAGACTGGATGATAATGATATAAAAAATATATATATATCACTACTGGAGGACAGGTATATATTATATAATGACGGACCTGCTGGACACTGTCAGCAGAATGCGTTTATAGAATAAAAACACCACACGACGAGTGTTTAACTTTTTCAGGCAGACAATCACAATATTCTGGTGGTCACTGGTCACTGGTCAGTCACACTGGCAGTGGCACTCTGGCAGCAAAAGTGTGCACTGTTAAATAATATGTACTCCTGCTATAACTGCTCCCCAGTCTCCCCCACAATTAAGCTGTGTGAGCAGTGAGCACTCAGCACAGTCAGATATACATAGATGATGCAGCACACTGAGGCTGAGCACAGATATGGTATACTGTGTCACTGTGTATCGTTTTTTTTCAGGCAGAGAACGGATTATATTAAATAATAATAAAACTGCACTGGTGGTCACTGGTCAGTCACTAGTAAACTCTGCACTCTCTGAGTACTCCTAAGCTCCAGTAAATCAAGTGTCTCACTCTCACTATCTATTTCTATTCTAAACGAAGAGGACGCCAGCCACGTCCTCTCCCTATCAATCTCAATGCACGTGTGAAAATGGCGGCGACGCGCGGCTCCTTATATAGAATCCGAGTCTCGCGATAGAATACGAGCCTCGCGAGAATCCGACAGCGGGATGATGACGTTCGGGCGCGCTCGGGTTAGCCGAGTAAGGCGGGAAGATCCGAGTCTGCCTCGGACCCGTGTAAAAAGCGTGAAGTTCGGGGGGGTTCGGTTTCCGAGAAACCGAACCCGCTCATCACTATAAGGAAAGTACTTATGAATTGTATTAACCTTAACACATGCAAATTGTACCGTTTTAAGTTTTTTCAAAGATCATAGGTCAGAGGTAGACGATGGATCCAGCCTAACCTCAGCCCTCTATCCAGCAGCCACCTTACAGGAAACACAGGTGGACACCGCCCAACCAGTAAGAGTAGTAGCAGTGTCTTCCACTGGAAGGACGGGTGAGATCATAGCCACCAGTAAGTATGAGACTGTTCATTATGCAGAGACAGTAGCCCCCCGTATTATAGAGGCAAACAGGAATGGAGTGGTTGGGTTACACCCTGTCTGGGTAATAGCAACTCCCAATGGGAGAACCGATAGCCATGGAGTAACCCCCATCAGACATACTGCAATGTATTGTCCATGGACCAGATCGGAGCTGCGGTCAATCATTTCAGAATTCCCTGATCCCAGGAGAGATTTAGCCAGATGCCAGAAGTTCATTAAAGATCTGGGTAATGCCCATGAACCCACAAACAAAGATTGGCGGACAGTGTTAAGAGCGTGCCTACCCCCTAATATTGACACCCAGAAATTCATAACTGATTGTAAGATAGAGGCAGACAGTCCTCTGACTGACGAATACCATCAGGAGAGCGTAAAACAGATCAATGTACAGCTAGGATTGAATTTCCCCACAAATGTAAAATTTTCTCAATCAAACAGAGAGAAAATGAACTGACATCTGAATATTTTCATAGAGCTTTACAAGCTATGGCGAAGTACACTGGGGTAACGGATATAAGGAATGATGCGAACCACAGGAGGGTGGCTGTCTCTGTGCTAATGGTCGGACTCAAGAAGGCATTGAAAGTCAGGGTACAGACATCTTTACCTAATTGGAGAGGGGTAACTGTACAGGCTCTGAGAGAGTCTGCCACTGAGCATGACAAGAATATCTCCAAACATAAAGAACAGCGAGGGGATAGGTTGATGCTGGTAAGTATGCAGGCACTTGAAGGGATGTCCAACCAACCTAAACCCCAGACCCCTGAAGATGGGAGAAGGTCAATAACATAATAAAACAAGAGAGATGTAACTTGCGCCCTGTAGCCGCTTTGTACTAAAAACTAGAGATGAGCGCCGGAAATTTTTCGGGTTTTGTGTTTTGGTTTTGGGTTCGGTTCCGCGGCCGTGTTTTGGGTTCGACCGCGTTTTGGCAAAACCTCACCGAATTTTTTTTGTCGGATTCGGGTGTGTTTTGGATTCGGGTGTTTTTTTCAAAAAACCCTAAAAAACAGCTTAAATCATAGAATTTGGGGGTCATTTTGATCCCAAAGTATTATTAACCTCAAAAACCATAATTTCCACTCATTTTCAGTCTATTCTGAATACCTCACACCTCACAATATTATTTTTAGTCCTAAAATTTGCACCGAGGTCGCTGTGTGAGTAAGATAAGCGACCCTAGTGGCCGACACAAACACCGGGCCCATCTAGGAGTGGCACTGCAGTGTCACGCAGGATGTCCCTTCCAAAAAACCCTCCCCAAACAGCACATGATGCAAAGAAAAAAAGAGGCGCAATGAGGTAGCTGTGTGAGAAAGATAAGCGACCCTAGTGGCCGACACAAACACCGGGCCCATCTAGGAGTGGCACTGCAGTGTCACGCAGGATGTCCCTTCCAAAAAACCCTCCCCAAACAGCACATGACGCAAAGAAAAAAAGAGACGCAATGAGGTAGCTGACTGTGTGAGTAAGATAAGCGACCCTAGTGGCCGACACAAACACCGGGCCCATCTAGGAGTGGCACTGCAGTGTCACGCAGGATGTCCCTTCCAAAAAACCCTCCCCAAACAGCACATGACGCAAAGAAAAAAAGAGGTGCAATGAGGTAGCTGACTGTGTGAGTAAGATAAGCGACCCTAGTGGCCGACACAAACACCGGGCCCATCTAGGAGTGGCACTGCAGTGTCACGCAGGATGTCCCTTCCAAAAAACCCTCCCCAAACAGCACATGACGCAAAGAAAAATAAAAGAAAAAAGAGGTGCAAGATGGAATTGTCCTTGGGCCCTCCCACCCACCCTTATGTTGTATAAACAAAACAGGACATGCACACTTTAACCAACCCATCATTTCAGTGACAGGGTCTGCCACACGACTGTGACTGATATGACGGGTTGGTTTGGACCCCCCCCAAAAAAGAAGCAATTAATCTCTCCTTGCACAAACTGGCTCTACAGAGGCAAGATGTCCACCTCATCATCATCCTCCGATATATCACAGTGTACATCCCCCTCCTCACAGATTATCAATTCGTCCCCACTGGAATCCACCATCTCAGCTCCCTGTGTACTTTGTGGAGGCAATTGCTGCTGGTCAATGTCTCCGCGGAGGAATTGATTATAATTCATTTTAATGAACATCATCTTCTCCACATTTTCTGGATGTAACCTCGTACGCCGATTGCTGACAAGGTGAGCGGCGGCACTAAACACTCTTTCGGAGTACACACTTGTGGGAGGGCAACTTAGGTAGAATAAAGCCAGTTTGTGCAAGGGCCTCCAAATTGCCTCTTTTTCCTGCCAGTATAAGTACGGACTGTGTGACGTGCCTACTTGGATGCGGTCACTCATATAATCCTCCACCATTCTTTCAATGTTGAGAGAATCATATGCAGTGACAGTAGACGACATGTCCGTAATCGTTGTCAGGTCCTTCAGTCCGGACCAGATGTCAGCATCAGCAGTCGCTCCAGACTGCCCTGCATCACCGCCAGCGGGTGGGCTCGGAATTCTGAGCCTTTTCCTCGCACCCCTAGTTGCGGGAGAATGTGAAGGAGGAGATGTTGACAGGTCGCGTTCCGCTTGACTTGACAATTTTCTCACCAGCAGGTCTTTCAACCCCAGCAGACTTGTGTCTGCCGGAAAGAGAGATCCAAGGTAGGTTTTAAATCTAGGATCGAGCACGGTGGCCAAAATGTAGTGCTCTGATTTCAACAGATTGACCACCCGTGAATCCTTGTTAAGCGAATTAAGGGCTCCATCCACAAGTCCCACATGCCTAGCGGAATCGCTCCGTGTTAGCTCCTCCTTCAATGTCTCCAGCTTCTTCTGCAAAAGCCTGATGAGGGGAATGACCTGACTCAGGCTGGCAGTGTCTGAACTGACTTCACGTGTGGCAAGTTCAAAGGGCATCAGAACCTTGCACAACGTTGAAATCATTCTCCACTGCACTTGAGACAGGTGCATTCCACCTCCTATATCGTGCTCAATTGTATAGGCTTGAATGGCCTTTTGCTGCTCCTCCAACCTCTGAAGCATATAGAGGGTTGAATTCCACCTCGTTACCACTTCTTGCTTCAGATGATGGCAGGGCAGGTTCAGTAGTTTTTGGTGGTGCTCCAGTCTTCTGTACGTGGTGCCTGTACGCCGAAAGTGTCCCGCAATTCTTCTGGCCACCGACAGCATCTCTTGCACGCCCCTGTCGTTTTTTAAAAAATTCTGCACCACCAAATTCAAGGTATGTGCAAAACATGGGACGTGCTGGAATTTGCCCATATTTAATGCACACACAATATTGCTGGCGTTGTCCGATGCCACAAATCCACAGGAGAGTCCAATTGGGGTAAGCCATTCCGCGATGATCTTCCTCAGTTGACGTAAGAGGTTTTCAGCTGTGTGCGTATTCTGGAAAGCGGTGATACAAAGCGTAGCCTGCCTAGGAAAGAGTTGGCGTTTGCGAGATGCTGCTACTGGTGCCTCCGCTGCTGTTCTTGCGGCGGGAGTCCATACATCTACCCAGTGGGCTGTCACAGTCATATAGTCCTGACCCTGCCCTGCTCCACTTGTCCACATGTCCGTGGTTAAGTGGACATTGGGTACAACTGCATTTTTTAGGACACTGGTGAGTCTTTTTCTGACGTCCGTGTACATTCTCGGTATCGCCTGCCTAGAGAAGTGGAACCTAGATGGTATTTGGTAACGGGGGCACACTGCCTCAATAAATTGTCTAGTTCCCTGTGAACTAACGGCGGATACCGGACGCACGTCTAACACCAACATAGTTGTCAAGGCCTCAGTTATCCGCTTTGCAGCAGGATGACTGCTGTGATATTTCATCTTCCTCGCAAAGGACTGTTGGACAGTCAATTGCTTACTGGAAGTAGTACAAGTGGGCTTACGACTTCCCCTCTGGGATGACCATCGACTCCCAGCAGCAACAACAGCAGCGCCAGCAGCAGTAGGCGTTACACGCAAGGATGCATCGGAGGAATCCCAGGCAGGAGAGGACTCGTCAGAATTGCCAGTGACATGGCCTGCAGGACTATTGGCATTCCTGGGGAAGGAGGAAATTGACACTGAGGGAGTTGGTGGGGTGGTTTGCGTGAGCTTGGTTACAAGAGGAAGGGATTTACTGGTCAGTGGACTTCTTCCGCTGTCGGCCAAAGTTTTTGAACTTGTCACTGACTTATTATGAATGCGCTGCAGGTGACGTATAAGGGAGGATGTTCCGAGGTGGTTAACGTCCTTACCCCTACTTATTACAGCTTGACAAAGGGAACACACGGCTTGACAAATGTTGTCCGCATTTCTGGTGAAATACTTCCACACCGAAGAGCTGATTTTTTTGGTATTTTCACCAGGCATGTCAACGGCCATATTCCTCCCACGGACAACAGGTGTCTCCCCGGGTGCCTGACTTAAACAAACCACCTCACCATCAGAATCCTCCTTGTCAATTTCCTCCCCAGCGCCAGCAACACCCATATCCTCCTCATCCTGGTGTACTTCAACACTGACATCTTCAATCTGACTATCAGGAACTGGACTGCGGGTGCTCCTTCCAGCACTTGCAGGGGGCGTGCAAATGGTGGAAGGCGCATGCTCTTCACGTCCAGTGTTGGGAAGGTCAGGCATCGCAACCGACACAATTGGACTCTCCTTGTGGATTTGGGATTTCGAAGAACGCACAGTTCTTTGCGGTGCTTTTGCCAGCTTGAGTCTTTTCAGTTTTCTAGCGAGAGGCTGAGTGCTTCCATCCTCATGTGAAGCTGAACCACTAGCCATGAACATAGGCCAGGGCCTCAGCCGTTCCTTGCCACTCCGTGTGGTAAATGGCATATTGGCAAGTTTACGCTTCTCCTCCGACAATTTTATTTTAGGTTTTGGAGTCCTTTTTTTACTGATATTTGGTGTTTTGGATTTGACATGCTCTGTACTATGACATTGGGCATCGGCCTTGGCAGACGACGTTGCTGGCATTTCATCGTCTCGGCCATGACTAGTGGCAGCAGCTTCAGCACAAGGTGGAAGTGGATCTTGATCTTTCCCTAATTTTGGAACCTCAACATTTTTGTTCTCCATATTTTAATAGGCACAACTAAAAGGCACCTCAGGTAAACAATGGAGATGGATGGATACTAGTATACAATTATGGATGGACTGCCGAGTGCCGACACAGAGGTAGCTACAGCCGTGGACTACCGTACTGTACTGTGTCTGCTGCTAATATAGACTGGATGATAATGAGATGTAGTATGTATAAAGAAGAAAGAAAAAAAAACCACGGGTAGGTGGTATACAATTATGGATGGACTGCCGAGTGCCGACACAGAGGTAGCTACAGCCGTGGACTACCGTACTGTACTGTGTCTGCTGCTAATATAGACTGGATGATAATGAGATGTAGTATGTATAAAGAAGAAAGAAAAAAAAACCACGGGTAGGTGGTATACAATTATGGACGGACTGCCGAGTGCCGACACAGAGGTAGCTACAGCCGTGGACTACCGTACTGTACTGTGTCTGCTGCTAATATAGACTGGTTGATAATGAGATGTAGTATGTATAAAGAAGAAAGAAAAAAAAACCACGGGTAGGTAGTATACAATTATGGACGGACTGCCGAGTGCCAACACAGAGGTAGCTACAGCCGTGGACTACCGTACTGTACTGTGTCTGCTGCTAATATAGACTGGTTGATAATGAGATGTATTATGTATAAAGAAGAAAGAAAAAAAAACCACGGGTAGGTGGTATACAATTATGGATGGACTGCCGAGTGCCGACACAGAGGTAGCTACAGCTGTGGACTACCGTACTGTACTGTGTCTGCTGCTAATATAGACTGGATGATAATGAGATGTAGTATGTATAAAGAAGAAAGAAAAAAAAACCACGGGTAGGTGGTATACAATTATGGACGGACTGCCGAGTGCCGACACAGAGGTAGCTACAGCCGTGGACTACCGTACTGTACTGTGTCTGCTGCTAATATAGACTGGATGATAATGAGATGTAGTATGTATAAAGAAGAAAGAAAAAAAAACCACGGGTAGGTGGTATACAATTATGGACGGACTGCCGAGTGCCGACACAGAGGTAGCTACAGCCGTGGACTACCGTACTGTACTGTGTCTGCTGCTAATATAGACTGGTTGATAATGAGATGTAGTATGTATAAAAAAGAAAGAAAAAAAAAACCACGGGTAGGTGGTATACAATTATGGATGGACTGCCGAGTGCCGACACAGAGGTAGCTACAGCCGTGGACTACCGTACTGTACTGTGTCTGCTGCTAATATAGACTGGATGATAATGAGATGTAGTATGTATAAAGAAGAAAAAAAAAAACACGGGTAGGTGGTATACAATTATGGATGGACTGCCGAGTGCCGACACAGAGGTAGCTACAGCCGTGGACTACCGTACTGTACTGTGTCTGCTGCTAATATAGACTGGATGATAATGAGATGTAGTATGTATAAAGAAGAAAGAAAAAAAAACCACGGGGAGGTGGTATACAATTATGGATGGACTGCCGAGTGCCGACACAGAGGTAGCTACAGCCGTGAATTACCGTACTGTGTCTGCTGCGACTGGATGATAAATAATGATATAAAAAATATATATATATCACTACTGCAGCCGGACAGGTATATATTATATAATGACGGACCTGCTGGACACTGTCTGTCAGCAGAATGAGTTTTTTATAGAATAAAAAAACACCACACAAGTCACACGACGAGTGTTTAACTTTTTCAGGCAATCACAATATAGTATACTATACTGGTGGTCAGTGTGGTCAGGTCACTGGTCAGTCACACTGGCAGTGGCACTCCTGCAGCAAAAGTGTGCACTGTTTAATTTTAATAATATGTATGTACTCCTGGCTCCTGCTATAACCTATAACTGCTCCCCAGTCTCCCCCACAATTAAGCTGTGTGAGCACAGTCAGATATTATACATAGATGATGCAGCACACTGGGCTGAGCACAGATATGGTATGTGACTGAGTCACTGTGTATCGTTTTTTTCAGGCAGAGAACGGATTATATTAAATAAAACTGCACTGGTGGTCACTGGTCAGTGGTCAGTCACTAGTAAACTCTGCACTCTCTAGTACTCCTAAGCTCCAGTAAATCAAGTGTCTCTGTCTCAATCTCACTCTCTCTCTTCTAATCTAAATGGAGAGGACGCCAGCCACGTCCTCTCCCTATCAATCTCAATGCACGTGTGAAAATGGCGGCGACGCGCGGCTCCTTATATAGAATCCGAGTCTCGCGATAGAATCCGAGCCTCGCGAGAATCCGACAGCGTCATGATGACGTTCGGGCGCGCTCGGGTTAACCGAGCAAGGCGGGAAGATCCGAGTCGCTCGGATCCGTGTAAAAAAAGCTGAAGTTCGGGCGGGTTCGGATTCCGAGGAACCGAACCCGCTCATCTCTACTAAAAACCCTTAGGACCACCACTCCTAAATTCACATATACCACAAAAATACAGAGTAGTCCACAAGCGCTACTATTAATAAAACACAGCCTCAAACAGGACTTCTTCCATGTTCAATATGGAATTTCCTCCATGGGGTTCGCACCTCTAGAATAACCTCCTCTTAGTGGAGAATATGCACATAAAGGTTTCTTTCACACCCTGAGATCACTCTCTCCCTCTGTGGAGATGCTCACCTCAGTGAAGAGCCCTATGTGCCTTGAAAGGTTTCTTTTCTTTAATCTTCATATAACAATTGGAAATCGCCCTCTCCCTTAATTAAGACGCTCACCTTAGGGCGGGGCCCTATATTCCTTGAAAGGTTTCTTTCGCCATATCCTTCCTCAGACCCCTTCTGTACACTCGTCACGTCTTTTGTCACAGTGATAGGTTCCCATATATTAAGAGGCGGATATCAGAAGTCTAAAGAAGGTATCAAAAATTTATTCCAAGACGGGCATAAAATATTAAAACAAAAACATACAAAACACTAAAAACACCCCAAATAGGCAGCCTGGGGTTGTCCTCTTATACCCCCCTAGGAAACCGATGGGAAAAATTACTCCCAATATAAAAGAGAAAATTATAGATTTAAAATCTCTCCCAATTCCGGTCCCTAATAAAGGGTGACAAACATGGAAAAACCTTACCACCAGGGGCTAAAAGAAACTAGTACCAACGCGTTTCGGATAAAAATCCTTCCTCAGGGCATATTGCAGAACTAACCCAGTCGGCCTTTTAAACCCCACTGAGCACTTCCCTTCATTTCCTAAGCCAATCATACAATAGCAGCAATTTTATATCACAAGGAACATAGCTACGTTCCACAAGTTACATGTAAATCGTTTTTCTTGTAATAGCATACATTATACTCCATACAGTAATTAAGAATGAGCCAAAACAAATGAATAAAAACAGTCTAGATGTTAATTGGTAAAATCCAATCTCTGTCCTGGAGTCGCTAATTACACTGTCCCCTATAGCCTTCTTCCAGAAGTATCACATCTGATCCGGATTAATAGCCCATAAATTAACTATAGTTAATATAACGGCCAGTAACTTCCGGTCGCTATATCCCAAAATGCACCACTGTCCTGCATTGATCTAAGTCCCCCCGTAGGGTTACAAGGTTCCTGGTACATGTTCATAATGCCGCAGCCTTTGCTGGACCCGAAGGTGACGTACTTCCTGTTTCGTGAACCACAACCAGGAAGTCGAGCTGGAACGCAGCGGCTTTTCTTAGCGCTAGCGATGTACACATACTTTCAGCGCTAGCACACATAGTCCAATATAGGGGATGAAATAAGCATTAAAAAGTGTTCATTAGACAACAGCATATATAAATTAACTTTCACATCAATAAATTTCTCATCTTAATCAGTAAAACAGCCCCGATTACCTGTATATGGACAGTGTATAGAGCATTACCCCAAACACCAGTACAGCTGATGTTAGTCTACCCGTATATGTAAATAGGGGCAAAGTTAAGTATAATCCTAGACCTGATCTTATCTCTCCACATACTAAACCAGGAATACTTCGATTTTCTTCTCTCACAGGAACCACTTCATTTCCAATTCTACATTAAACCTTTTAGGAACCAAACTTCCCAGCTCATAAATGGTTCTCATTTCCATTTTTGCCAGCTGTACTACCCCATCATTAGTCCTCCAATTTGGGGTAACCACTTTGATTCCACAAAAGCTGACTAAATGGTTGATGTTACATTCATGGACCTTACTGAAATGAAGAGACACGTTGTGGGACTTCAACCCTTTTCTAATATAACGGGCATGTTCTGCCATTCTTATCTTAAGCATTCAGGTGGTCCTGCCCACATATTGTGACCCACAGGAACATTCCAAGAGATACACACAGTTCTTGGTGTTACATGTTTTGAAGTCCTTGGTATTATAGACCTTCTTAGTCTGTGTGGATCTATATTGTGTCACCTTATCTTCCTTATTTTTACATGCCCTACACATAATACAGAGACAACACCTAAAAAAAACCTTTAGATCTATTTCTAGTGAGTATTTTTGGGGGCCGCTACCACACTACTTACTATGCTCTCCTTAAGGTTCTTAGCATTCCTATAAATGAATCTAGGAACCCTGGTAACCACTTCCTTAAGGCACGGGTCTTTTCCCAAAATAGACCAGTGTCTACTTCTTATTTGTTCCACCTTTTTATGTTGGCTGTTATATGATGTAATAAATGATACGTCCCCTGACATTTTATCTCCTGTAGTGGGAATCTTAGTTAACATATCCATACGATTATATCCACCAGTAACCTCCATAACGGACCGGATACTCTCCTGATCATATCCTTTTACCTTAAACTGTTCCTGTAGAGTCTGCGCCTGTTTCCAATCGACATCTATATCAGTACAGTTTCTCCTAATTCTTTGAAACTGGCTGACTGTAATACTCCTCAACCAATTCTGATGGTGGTTACTGGTATAATCTATGTATGAGTTACAATCAGTGGATTTAGTATAGTTACTAGTTTTAACCATGTCATCTTCCACATAGACCCGTAGGTCCAGAAAATTTACTTCCGCCTCACTAACATTAAATGTTAAATGCATATTGTATTGGTTGGTATTCAAATGTCCACAGAAGGTATCCAATGAGTGACGATCCCGACTCCACATAAAGAGTATATCATCAATATAACGATTCCACGACACCAGACTGGCACCAAACTCATGGCCACTCCACACATGCTGATCCTCCCAATGTGCCATAAATAAATTTGCATAGCTTGGTGCCAGTCTGGTGCCCATTTGCTGTTCCCGTCAATTGTAAATAAAATTAACCATCAAACCAAAAAAAATTATTATGTAAAATAGTGATGTTCCCTCTAAAACAAAATTACTCCTATCCACAGATGTTCCCTCTTTACCCATAAAGTAAGCCAAAGCCTCTAAACCCAATTGGTGATTAATCAAGGTATATATGGACGTCCACGGTGACAAGCAAAAACCTTGGTTTCCAATTCACCGTCATGAGTTGATTAATGGTGGCTATTGTATCTTTTAAATAAGAGCGTGTGTTCTTAACCATAGGTTGCAAAATATGGTCGATAACAAGATAGGTTTGACAAGCTTGAATTAGTACCCGCCACAATAGGGCGTTCTGGCGGTGCCTCTCTACTCTTATGTATCTTGGGCAGGACATACAGAACCGGTATGGAAGAGTTCTCTATAATCATATATTTATACTCTTCTTATGTAATAATGACCTGCGCAAGATACAATCCCAAAAAGACTTCCAGTTTTTTACTAATGCTATCACTAGGGTTCCCCGTTAATTTTTGGTAAGTAGTTCCATCCATCAGTTTCCTCATAACCTCCTTATTGTAGTCCTCTAAATTCCTAATAATGATACTTCCTCCCTCATCGGCGGGTTTGATCACTATCTCTTTATTGTTCCTCAAACTTATAATCGCTTTCCTTTCTTCCTTTGTTAGATTGGTTTTCCTATTGGGTTTAAATATAACACTTTCTAGATCCATCTTTACTGCTTTTTCGAAAGATTCAATAAAGCTACCCTTTTTATGTCTTTTAAATTTCATATTTACCACAGTATTTCCATCAGGGATATCACTGAAAAAACTTTTTAGGGTGAGTTTTCTGACACATTTTTCAATGTCTACAAGGACTTCAAACTTATCGCACCTTTTTGTAGGGGCAAATTTGAATCCCTTTTCAAGGATAGATTTCTCATGTGGGTGAGTTCATAATCTTAGTGGTCCCCATCTTACTTTCCTTAGGATCCTCCTGTCCCGTTGTACTGTCAATAATCTGACTCTCTTCAATGCTGTTCTTATTATTTTCCTTCCCTATCCTTCTCCTCTTATTGAGGGGTCACTTTTTCCCTCCTCTACTTCCACGTTTCTTAATACTTATCTTCTTCTTGGGGGCTTGTAAATCCCTCTCTCTAAAAAAGAAAAAGAGGTGGAGGGGTAGGATCCTGTGACTTGAGGGATTCCACATAATTCCTATCCCTGATTCCAAGTCTCCGATCTCCATATGTTGCCCCTATTTCCTCCTCCCTATGCCTCCCAAGGTCCGTAGTTCTTTCCTGTCTTCTTCTAAAGTTATTCTCCTCTTTCTCCCTCCCAGAGTCAATTCTACTCCTTCTATACATTCTTTCCTCTTTGTCATAACTCCTAGTTGTTAAACCCCTAGGTACGTCCCTGTAGTTGTTCCTATAGATATTTTGTATTGAATACATATCTTCCCTCCTTCTCCTATAATATGGGGGAACATCTTTTCTCCCCGTAAATTCACCAAGATTTTTCTGGGGAGATCTCCTAGGTAGACCTCCTTGGTGTGTGTCAGCAGTATCCTGATCAACCTGTCTTGAGGGTTCTTTAGCTTCCTCATTTTTATCATTTCTATCTCTATTGTATTTTTTCTATTTTTTGTTTCTTATTTCCTTCTCATTCCTTAAAACTCTAGTAGTAATAACATCTTCCATTTCCTTGTATTCTTTTGACCCTGCATATGGTTCTGCTAATGATTTAAAAGTCTCTATTTCTCCCTCAACTTCTTGTAATTCTCTTTTCTTCTCACAAATAGTTAATTCCATCAGAGAGAAAGAGAAAGACTCAATAATCTTGTGCCATGCCTCAATAAACTCTCCTGATTCCCTCTGGAAAGAGGGGAGTTTATTGATTCTCAAACCTCTAGGTATTAATCTATCTGTACAATACCTTTCTAGGGAAACTACCTCCCACCATAGTTATGCCTTATTCACCTCTACAAACTTATCTGTCACCAACCTTCATCCTGTTTTCTCCACAGTGTCCTCTTCATCTTTGCGTTCACCTACCCGATTCTCCCAAGGTCAAGTGACAGCCTGGGTATTTTCTCCCAAGCCCTACATGACTGTTTATAGTCCTTTCAGCCTGAGAATGGGTCGGCACTGATACAATATGTTGATGACTTGTTGTGCGCTGATTCATTTGAATCGTCCCTGGCAGATCCGAAATAGTTTGTTTCATCTCTTCCAAACAGGACACCAGTTCTCAAGGGATAAACTACGGTTGTGTGGGACAGGGGTCAAATACCTGGGACGTAGTACTGGTACATGGTTCGACAATTCATAAACCACATGCCGTATCGGTCCTTCAAAGTTATGCCCTAACCCGGTATGTCTCATCAGCATGGTGACACCAATATTACTGCAGTGTGCCTTGTCATGCACAAAGGGTGGAGGATGAGAATACTGGTGAAGGAAGATTTTGTATAGACACCGATAGGCATGATGGTATGGGATAGCTGAATCAGGCCTTTACTACAAGACCTGACATCAGTGACGGCCCGTTGGTGAACGCAGACCTCATATACTCTTTGTTTTTCTAATATTTTCTTTTTTTCCCCCTCCTCAAGAGACGTTTTTACTCTAGCAAGCACCCTCACGCAAAACACCACCACATAACTGATGACATTCAACACGATAAATACTCAGCAATTAATCAAAATGCAAGATTTGTGTTCCCTACAGGAGAAGGCGAAGGGATATAGTCAGGAGTCCTCAGGACTTTGGAGAGATGGACAAGGTAAGCCAGTCCCTCCAGGGCATATCTCCCAAGCCTAGCTGAGGCTGCACATGGTCTGACTCACCTGGGCATGGAAGGTATGTGCAAATTGGTAAGAGCCTACTGGAGTGCGCCAGGGTTCTCTTCTCATGCAGGTAAGAAAGCAATGACATGTCTTACTTGCTTTAGGAAGAATATTGGTAAGACAATACCAATGGAGCCATCCCATATCCCCCCTACAGACGGACCTTTCCAGGTAATACAAATCGACTTCATACAGCTACCACCCTGTAGGAATTTAAAGTATGTTTTAGTATGTACCGATGTCTTTTCAAACTGGGTAGAAGCATTCCCTGCTGCCACAAATACTGCCATATTCAATGCAAAGAAAATTGTGCAAGAATTTGTGTGTAGATATGGTATCCCTAAAATGATTGAAAGTGATTGGGGTACCCATGTTACAGGTGAAGTCTTTCAGGTCATGTGCAAACTGATGGGTATTAATAGTAAGCTGCATACTCTGTACCGTCTACAGGCAAGTGCGAAGGTGGAGAAAATGAATAGCACTATTAAGAACAAGCTGAGCAAAGTGATGGCTAAAACTGGACCGTTGTGGCCAGAAGCACTGCCACTCGTGTTGTACAGCATCAGAACCACTCCCAGGTCACCGCTTAACCTATCACCCTTCAAAGTTCTTTTTGGATGACAGCCCCATGTAATGATAGACCCTCAGGATGATTTGAAGTGCAATATTTGGTTAGGATGAGCCAGCAACTGAGAAACCAGCAAAGAAATCTGAAACTGGTGATTCCTGACCTACCAAACAGTAATTGTCATGACATTGTACCTGGGGACTATGTGATGATTCTAAATTTTCTACGCTCAGGTTGCGTCATTGACAGGTGGGAAGGACCGTATCAAGTTTTGTTGACCAGCACGACAGCACTGAAGGTTGCAGAGAGAGAGAGACTTGGGTCCATTCGTCCCACTGCAAGAAGGTCGCTGACCCGTAGAAAACTCGTGAGAAAGAGAAAGGTGAAGAGAACCTCATATCACTAGAGAATCTGTTCTGGGAAAGCTGAGAGGCAGGACTGTTGAACGGCACCTGAGCGTGGTGAACAGCAAAAATCAAGGACGGTTGTCATCATTTTTTCTCTCCTCCAATCACCCCCTCCCCCCCCCTCCCCCCCCCCACTGAATTTTTCTTATTTTTCTCTCTTCCAATTTTTCTCCTCACCTAAATGGATCCGCATCAAGAGACTGTGTTCCGGCTTTTTCCTTGGCTCTGTTTTTGATCAGGACAATTTGTTTTTGTGAGGGCCCCCGAGAAGTTGAGCAAGGATCTGGAATGGGTTCTGATGGAGAGGATGGATTCGTAGGACCCCAGGATCAGTCCATCACTTTGATCAAAGCTGGTATCAGTAAGAGATCTGGTAGTCACGGAGCTCGGAGACAATGTGAGGGGTTGTTGTCTGATGAAAACTGCATATATGATGCATATTTCATATGTGGAAGGAAGGCGTAAAAGTGGCTTACTCCGAGCTCTGAAGGGTTGTGTTACATAGGCAGAGTACTACCAGAGGTCATGACCATCACACATGATAAAATGAAAGATATTCACCGCAACGCTCAGACTCCTTATACTCATACACACTATGAACACATTGTCAAGAGACACCTCATAGATAGGACAGAGCCCGCAGCCTCTGATTTGATCCATGAATCTACCGGGATTCAAATTCTTCTCGCATTAGATATCACCCATACTGCCAGGGGAGTTATAAATTATAGGTATATCCATGCGCTAGCGAACTTGATAGATAATATCACTGCAATGTATGATGACACCTTCAGGTATACCGGTAGGGAGCTACAGGCCTACAAGAAGGAGCTGGTCCAGCACAGGATGGTCTTAAATTACATCACGGCTGTGACAGGTGGGTATTGTGTTATTCTGGCAACTCAATATGGTGTGAAGTGCTGTAGTTATATTACAAACAGTACTGAAGACCCAACGGAGATCATCGATCAAAAGATGGACGAGATCTTGCATTTGAAGTGGGAGTTCAGAAGGAAACACAACCTTACTTTAGCGGCTGTGGGTAATGAATTGACCGGCTGGGCCTCATGGTTGAACCCACGCAAATGGTTCTCTGGGTTAGGAGAGTGGGCACAAAGTGTAATTGCAAGTGTGGGAAAGTTTCTCCTCTGTATCCTGGGTGTCGTCATAATTATCGGTCTGATATTCCGATGTGTTCGAATTTTGACATAAGACAAATTTGATAAGTCTAAGGAGTGAGGGCGTTATAACAGCGGCAGCTTTGATATATGACCCAACCGTAGAAACAGTGTTGTGATAAGGAATGCAAATGAATTTCATGGCCTGTTTCTTTATCCATTTTTCTGTTTTCCCCTCTACCCAGAGACCTACAACCGGAAAAGACTTCAGTGTACCCTAATTTATGTGAATGTATCTTTGTATGTCTTACTCTCATCTCTGCAAACTTCAGTTAATAACACACATAGTCGATAAACTTTATCCACACATAATGGCATACACATACATCCCCCACATGTATCATCAGATAAATGTGCTCCCTATTTGTTATTATAAGAAGCCGGACAAGGTGAGGGCTAATGGCCCTTGCCTAGAAAGAGTTCGGTTTGTTTGTTTGCCCATGTTCAGACCCTTAATACGGGATGAGAAGGATTAAATGTATACTTTGCAGTACCTCAAAGCTTTCTTTAGAACTTATACTGCACAATGATACATCCCCCTCAGACATTTACTTATACATTCACGCTTTTTCCTATCCCACTAGGCTATATATTTCCCACCTACAACTCTTCCCCTGTTACCCGAACGTTGTACATATTTTAAATGTAATATTTTCAGTGTTATTAGTTATGCGTGGCAGTTATTGTTTACTGCCAAATGGTGGACTATCGAAGTCGAAAATATTATGCCTACATGCATCACGTGCAAACACCACACAGAGTGGCCTCTGGGGGTAATTCTGAGTTGATCGCAGCAGCAAGTTTGTTAGCAATTGGGCAAAACAGTGTGCACTGCAGAGGGGGCAGATATAACATTTGCAGAGAGAGTTAGATTTGGTTGGGTTATTTTGTTTCTGTGCAGGGTAAATACTGGCTGCTTTATTTTTACACTGCAATTTAGATTTAAGTTTGAACACGCCACACCCACATATAACTCTCTCTGCACATGTTATATCTGTCCCCCCTGCAGTGCACATGGTTTTGCCCAATTGCTAACAAATTTGATGCTGCGATCAACTCAGAATTAGGCCCTCTGTGCGGGTGCGTACCCGCCGTGCGTGCGCATGCCTGGACGCTGCGTACATTGGCTCGTGAAGCCTGCATATTAGCACGTGGTATGAGTAAATACGGTAACATACGCATTCGCATAGAAAAGCCACAAAGCCATATTCAATATTTTATCTATATAGGGCATAATTTACACATAGTCTGTACACTCTACAACGGCAAGTTACCGTGCACACACAAAATAGCAAATCGTTCTTTTACACATTCAAAGGTGATACTTCCAGGAACTCAATTACAAACAGTGTCTATTTAAGATGGGATGTTGCCCATAGCAACCAATCAGATTCTACTTCTCATTTATCTAGCACCTTTTAGAAGATAATACCTGGAATCTGATTGTTTGCTATGGGCAACATCCCATCTTAAATAGAACTCCCATCTTAGTAAATTTACCCCCTGGTGCGCGGGATCAGCATCCCGGTGGCTCCTTTACCAGCCACTCCCTTGTGCTGTGGCAGCGTCGCCCGTGCACATCCGGCTGTTTGTAAGCGCTATAATACCGCAGCGGAGTGTGGCAACAGCACGCACCCGGTGCCTAGCCATCAATAGTCTGTACCGCGGGAAGGACTAATATAGCAGTGTGCCCCACACCCGCTTCCTCAGAGGAGCTCCCGCCAGGCTGTCATGTGCTGGGCATAGTGTGTAGCCCACCTTCTGTGACGCATAAGGGGGTATGCAAATACTGTAGCTCCGTTTTTTCGCCTAGCCGGAAAAAACTGAACTAATTCGACCCACCGTATTCATTTGAGGGTAATTTCGCACATTTTTAAATAAATTTTCGCCCATGCCATTTCATCTTTGTTTTGTAGGCGAATTGGCATTGGCGAAAATGGTCCCAAAAACTGGCGAAAACCACTTGCAGATTCGCCAAAACATGTGGATCGGGAGTGAATTCGCCGATCCACGTGTTTTTCGCCAGTGCCGGCATTTTTCATCTAGGCGAAAATCCGGCCCTGCTATTGTATAGGGTGAATCTCCCTTTACCCTAAAAATAGCGAAAAGCTCTGTTTTTTCACATAGGCAAAAAAACTGAGCTAATTGCATACCCCCTTAGTGTGCTATCCGGGAACAGCTACTGAAGGAGTGAGGGGGAGAAATGGGGTACTGATAGTGTTCCGTAGCCGCCATTTCACCCGTGAACCCCGCTAATGGGACCCCATGCTGTACATTACCAAGCTGCATCTGCAGCCATGGTGGCAGCGGGCTGCGGGCTTCTGGGGCTCCATGTCAGCAGTGAGCTGGATGTGAGACACCCAGGGACTGATGTCCCTGCAGCCAGAGACTCGGGCTCCAAACCCCCCAGGGTAGGACTGAGCTCCCCCGGCAGCTCCCACATAGTAGCCTGGCACGGACAAACTGCCGGACCTTTTAAGTTTTAATCTAGAAAATAATAAATATATATATAACTCTGGAGCTCCAGAGGACGCGACCGGCTCTCCCGGGCACATTTCTAACACTGGTCTGGGGAGGGGCATAGAGGGGGAGGAGCCAGTCACACACATTAACAATGTAACGTTCAGCTCGCCTGATCACCCCATCTATGCCCCATGATATTATACTCCAGCGTCCCCTATGGATGATAGAGAACTGTATCAGGTATCTCCAATGGTGTCCGCAGCTGCGTTCCCCGTAGGTTTCTATGCAATGCTGCCACCTGTATAAATCAGGAATGTGTGTGCAGCGTGCAGGACAACAATCTCGCCACATTGAGGGACTCGGTTTTTACCATCCACTACATCTGCCAATGAGAAATGGCCACCCACAAAGATAATGTTATAACATTAAATTGCAGTTGTGTATACTTACGTTGTGGTAAAGGCCCAGCATCTGCTGCCTCTTCCCCCTCGCTGCTGGATATTATATTATCCCGGCCTGGGGATGTGGGGGTGGAAGGAAATGGAGGGTTTGAGAGGGTTGGGGGGTGGAAAGAGGTTGGGGGTAGAAGGGGATGGAAGGTTGGAGGGGTGGTAGAAGAGGGTGGGGTGAAGTCAGGGCTTGGGGAGTGGAGGGTAATGGGGGGTTGGATTGGGATGGGGGTTTGAAGGTGGAGGTGGTTGCCTTCTTCTGTGGTGTCTCCATTGTCTTCTTGCATTTCCTAAAAAACACAAGATAAAATATATATTGTTTTTTAAAATTACGTTTAATTCATAATTGAAAAAAAATGCATAATATCTTAGCTGACTACAGCTCAGCCTTTATATGTATTCTAAGTACTACATATGGCAGAATATCCCACACAAAATGGCGCTTAAACTTGCAAGCCTACAACAATACACAAACAAACCAGAAAATAACATAAAAAATGTCTGCTCCAAATATATTACACCAGAGGTTCTCAAATGCGGTCCTCACGGCACCCAACGGTCCAGGTTATAGGTATATCCATTGCTCAGCACAGATGGTTATATCAAATTGGCTGAGGTGCTAATTAAGTCACCTGTGGCCAAGCATGGATAGACATAAAACCTGGACCATTGGAGTGCCATGAGGACCACATTTGGGAACCTCTACATTACACATACACACAATACACAGAACATACAGTACACATGACATAACATGTGAAGGTATGCAGAATAAGTGCTCACGCTGGCGAATACATGCCCTCAATTGCACCATCACTGCTGTTGTGACGGCTGCGGCTCTCATGATGGAAATGGCCTCTTTCTATTTTTAAGTGCTATTTATAGACTTTGTTATGTTGTGATTGGCTGCCTTCATTAAAATGGCTGACAGTGTCCACCAATCATTATTGTTATAATCCTTCCTCTATACATGAGTGAAGTAGCTTTATACTAGAGATGAGCGCCGGAAATTTTTCGGGTTTTGTGTTTTGGTTTTGGGTTCGGTTCCGCGGCCGTGTTTTGGGTTCGACCGCGTTTTGGCAAAACCTCACCGAATTTTTTTTGTCGGATTCGGGTGTGTTTTGGATTTGGGTGTTTTTTTCCAAAAAACCTAAAAAACAGCTTAAATCATAGAATTTGGCGGTCATTTTGATCCCAAAGTATTATTAACCTCAAAAACCATAATTTCCACTCATTTTCAGTCTATTCTGAATACCTCACACCTCACAATATTATTTTTAGTCCTAAAATTTGCACCGAGGTCGCTGTGTGAGTAAGATAAGCGACCCTAGTGGCCGACACAAACACCGGGCCCATCTAGGAGTGGCACTGCAGTGTCACGCAGGATGGCCCTTCCAAAAAACCCTCCCCAAACAGCACATGACGCAAAGAAAAAAAGAGGCGCAATGAGGTAGCTGTGTGAGTAAGATTAGCGACCCTAGTGGCCAACACAAACACCGGGCCCATCTAGGAGTGGCACTGCAGTGTCACGCAGGATGTCCCTTCCAAAAAACCCTCCCCAAACAGCACATGACGCAAAGAAAAAAAGAGGCGCAATGAGGTAGCTGTGTGAGTAAGATAAGCGACCCTAGTGGCAGACACAAACACCGGGCCCATCTAGGAGTGTCACTGCAGTGTCACGCAGGATGTCCCTTCCAAAAAACCCTCCCCAAACAGCACATGACGCAAAGAAAAAAAGAGGCGCAATGAGGTAGCTGTGTGAGTAAGATAAGCGACCCTAGTGGCCGACACAAACACCGGGCCCATCTAGGAGTGGCACTGCAGTGTCACGCAGGATGTCCCTTCCAAAAAACCCTCCCCAAACAGCACATGACGCAAAGAAAAAGAAAAGAAAAAAGAGGTGCAAGATGGAATTGTCCTTGGGCCCTCCCACCCACCCTTATGTTGTATAAACAAAACAGGACATGCACACTTTAACCAACCCATCATTTCAGTGACAGGGTCTGCCACACGACTGTGACTGATATGACGGGTTGGTTTGGACCCCCCCCAAAAAAGAAGCAATTAATCTCTCCTTGCACAAACTGGCTCTACAGAGGCAAGATGTCCACCTCATCATCATCGTCCGATTCATCACCGTGTACATCCCCCTCCTCACAGATTATCAATTCGTCCCCACTGGAATCCACCATCTCAGCTCCCTGTGTACTTTGTGGAGGCAATTGCTGCTGGTCAATGTCTCCGCGGAGGAATTGATTATAATTCATTTTAATGAACATCATCTTCTCCACATTTTCTGGATGTAACCTCGTACGCCGATTGCTGACAAGGTGAGCGGCGGCACTAAACACTCTTTCGGAGTACACACTTGTGGGAGGGCAACTTAGGTAGAATAAAGCCAGTTTGTGCAAGGGCCTCCAAATTGCCTCTTTTTCCTGCCAGTATAAGTACGGACTGTGTGACGTGCCTACTTGGATGCGGTCACTCATATAATCCTCCACCATTCTATCAATGTTGAGAGAATCATATGCAGTGACAGTAGACGACATGTCCGTAATCGTTGTCAGGTCCTTCAGTCCGGACCAGATGTCAGCATCAGCAGTCGCTCCAGACTGCCCTGCATCACCGCCAGCGGGTGGGCTCGGAATTCTGAGCCTTTTCCTCGCACCCCCAGTTGCGGGAGAATGTGAAGGAGGAGATGTTGACAGGTCGCGTTCCGCTTGACTTGACAATTTTGTCACCAGCAGGTCTTTCAACCCCAGCAGACTTGTGTCTGCCGGAAAGAGAGATCCAAGGAAGGCTTTAAATCTAGGATCGAGCACGGTGGCTAAAATGTAGTGCTCTGATTTCAACAGATTGACCACCCGTGAATCCTTGTTAAGCGAATTAAGGGCTCCATCCACAAGTCCCACATGCCTAGCGGAATCGCTCCGTGTTAGCTCCTCCTTCAATGTCTCCAGCTTCTTCTGCAAAAGCCTGATGAGGGGAATGACCTGACTCAGGCTGGCAGTGTCTGAACTGACTTCACGTGTGGCAAGTTCAAAGGGCATCAGAACCTTGCACAACGTTGAAATCATTCTCCACTGCGCTTGAGACAGGTGCATTCCACCTACTATATCGTGCTCAATTGTATAGGCTTGAATGGCCTTTTGCTGCTCCTCCAACCTCTGAAGCATATAGAGGGTTGAATTCCACCTCGTTACCACTTCTTGCTTCAGATGATGGCAGGGCAGGTTCAGTAGTTTTTGGTGGTGCTCCAGTCTTCTGTACGTGGTGCCTGTACGCCGAAAGTGTCCCGCAATTCTTCTGGCCACCGACAGCATCTCTTGCACGCCCCTGTCGTTTTTTAAAAAATTCTGCACCACCAAATTCAAGGTATGTGCAAAACATGGGACGTGCTGGAATTTGCCCATATTTAATGCACACACAATATTGCTGGCGTTGTCCGATGCCACAAATCCACAGGAGAGTCCAATTGGGGTAAGCCATTCCGCGATGATCTTCCTCAGTTGCCGTAAGAGGTTTTCAGCTGTGTGCGTATTCTGGAAAGCGGTGATACAAAGCGTAGCCTGCCTAGGAAAGAGTTGGCGTTTGCGAGATGCTGCTACTGGTGCCGCCGCTGCTGTTCTTGCGGCGGGAGTCCATACATCTACCCAGTGGGCTGTCACAGTCATATAGTCCTGACCCTGCCCTGCTCCACTTGTCCACATGTCCGTGGTTAAGTGGACATTGGGTACAACTGCATTTTTTAGGACACTGGTGAGTCTTTTTCTGACGTCCGTGTACATTCTCGGTATCGCCTGCCTAGAGAAGTGGAACCTAGATGGTATTTGGTAACGGGGGCACACTGCCTCAATAAATTGTCTAGTTCCCTGTGAACTAACGGCGGATACCGGACGCACGTCTAACACCAACATAGTTGTCAAGGCCTCAGTTATCCGCTTTGCAGCAGGATGACTGCTGTGATATTTCATCTTCCTCGCAAAGGACTGTTGAACAGTCAATTGCTTACTGGAAGTAGTACAAGTGGGCTTACGACTTCCCCTCTGGGATGACCATCGACTCCCAGCAGCAACAACAGCAGCGCCAGCAGCAGTAGGCGTTACACGCAAGGATGCATCGGAGGAATCCCAGGCAGGAGAGGACTCGTCAGAATTGCCAGTGACATTGCCTGCAGGACTATTGGCATTCCTGGGGAAGGAGGAAATTGACACTGAGGGAGTTGGTGGGGTGGTTTGCGTGAGCTTGGTTACAAGAGGAAGGGATTTACTGGTCAGTGGACTGCTTCCGCTGTCACCCAAAGTTTTTGAACTTGTCACTGACTTATTATGAATGCGCTGCAGGTGACGTATAAGGGAGGATGTTCCGAGGTGGTTAACGTCCTTACCCCTACTTATTACAGCTTGACAAAGGGAACACACGGCTTGACACCTGTTGTCCGCATTTCTGGTGAAATACTTCCACACCGAAGAGCTGATTTTTTTGGTATTTTCACCAGGCATGTCAACGGCCATATTCCTACCACGGACAACAGGTGTCTCCCCGGGTGCCTGACTTAAACAAACCACCTCACCATCAGAATCCTCCTGGTCAATTTCCTCCCCAGCGCCAGCAACACCCATATCCTCCTCATCCTGGTGTACTTCAACACTGACATCTTCAATCTGACTATCAGGAACTGGACTGCGGGTGCTCCTTCCATCACTTGCAGGGGGCGTGCAAATGGTGGAAGGCGCATGCTCTTCACGTCCAGTGTTGGGAAGGTCAGGCATCGCAACCGACACAATTGGAGTCGGACTCTCCTTGTGGATTTGGGATTTCGAAGAACGCACAGTTCTTTGCGGTGCTACTGCTTTTGCCAGCTTTAGTCTTTTCATTTTTCTAGCGAGAGGCTGAGTGCTTCCATCCTCATGTGAAGCTGAACCACTAGCCATGAACATAGGCCAGGGCCTCAGCCGTTCCTTGCCACTCCGTGTGGTAAATGGCATATTGGCAAGTTTACGCTTCTCCTCCGACAATTTTATTTTAGGTTTTGGAGTCCTTTTTTTACTGATATTTGGTGTTTTGGATTTGACATGCTCTGTACTATGACATTGGGCATCGGCCTTGGCAGACGACGTTGCTGGCATTTCATCGTCTCGGCCATGACTAGTGGCAGCAGCTTCAGCACGAGGTGGAAGTGGATCTTGATCTTTCCCTAATTTTGGAACCTCAACATTTTTGTTCTCCATATTATAATAGGCACAACTAAAAGGCACCTCAGGTAAACAATGGAGATGGATGGATTGGATACTAGTATACAATTATGGACGGGCTGCCGAGTGCCGACACAGAGGTAGCCACAGCCGTGAACTACCGCACTGTACTGTGTCTGCTGCTAATATATAGACTGGTTGATAAAGAGATAGTATACTCGTAACTAGTATGTATGTATAAAGAAAGAAAAAAAAACCACGGTTAGGTGGTATATACAATTATGGACGGGCTGCCGAGTGCCGACACAGAGGTAGCCACAGCCGTGAACTACCGCACTGTACTGTGTCTGCTGCTAATATATAGACTGGTTGATAAAGAGATAGTATACTCGTAACTAGTATGTATGTATAAAGAAAGAAAAAAAAACCACGGTTAGGTGGTATATACAATTATGGACGGGCTGCCGAGTGCCGACACAGAGGTAGCCACAGCCGTGAACTACCGCACTGTACTGTGTCTGCTGCTAATATATAGACTGGTTGATAAAGAGATAGTATACTCGTAACTAGTATGTATCTATAAAGAAAGAAAAAAAAACCACGGTTAGGTGGTATATACAATTATGGACGGGCTGCCGAGTGCCGACACAGAGGTAGCCACAGCCGTGAACTACCGCACTGTACTGTGTCTGCTGCTAATATATAGACTGGTTGATAAAGAGATAGTATACTCGTAACTAGTATGTATGTATAAAGAAAGAAAAAAAAACCACGGTTAGGTGGTATATACAATTATGGACGGGCTGCGGAGTGCCGACACAGAGGTAGCCACAGCCGTGAACTACCGCACTGTACTGTGTCTGCTGCTAATATATAGACTGGTTGATAAAGAGATAGTATACTCGTAACTAGTATGTATGTATAAAGAAAGAAAAAAAAACCACGGTTAGGTGGTATATACAATTATGGACGGGCTGCCGAGTGCCGACACAGAGGTAGCCACAGCCGTGAACTACCGCACTGTACTGTGTCTGCTGCTAATATATAGACTGGTTGATAAAGAGATAGTATACTCGTAACTAGTATGTATGTATAAAGAAAGAAAAAAAAACCACGGTTAGGTGGTATATACAATTATGGATGGGCTGCCGAGTGCCGACACAGAGGTAGCCACAGCCGTGAACTACCGCACTGTACTGTGTCTGCTGCTAATATATAGACTGGTTGATAAAGAGATAGTATACTCGTAACTAGTATGTATGTATAAAGAAAGAAAAAAAAACCAAGGTTAGGTGGTATATACAATTATGGACGGGCTGCCGAGTGCCGACACAGAGGTAGCCACAGCCGTGAACTACCGCACTGTACTGTGTCTGCTGCTAATATATAGACTGGTTGATAAAGAGATAGTATACTCGTAACTAGTATGTATGTATAAAGAAAGAAAAAAAAACCACGGTTAGGTGGTATATACAATTATGGACGGGCTGCCGAGTGCCGACACAGAGGTAGCCACAGCCGTGAACTACCGCACTGTACTGTGTCTGCTGCTAATATATAGACTGGTTGATAAAGAGATAGTATACTCGTAACTAGTATGTATGTATAAAGAAAGAAAAAAAAACCACGGTTAGGTGGTATATACAATTATGGACGGGCTGCCGAGTGCCGACACAGAGGTAGCCACAGCCGTGAACTACCGCACTGTACTGTGTCTGCTGCTAATATATAGACTGGTTGATAAAGAGATAGTATACTCGTAACTAGTATGTATGTATAAAGAAAGAAAAAAAAACCACGGTTAGGTGGTATATACAATTATGGACGGGCTGCGGAGTGCCGACACAGAGGTAGCCACAGCCGTGAACTACCGCACTGTACTGTGTCTGCTGCTAATATATAGACTGGTTGATAAAGAGATAGTATACTCGTAACTAGTATGTATGTATAAAGAAAGAAAAAAAAACCACGGTTAGGTGGTATATACAATTATGGACGGGCTGCCGAGTGCCGACACAGAGGTAGCCACAGCCGTGAACTACCGCACTGTACTGTGTCTGCTGCTAATATATAGACTGGTTGATAAAGAGATAGTATACTCGTAACTAGTATGTATGTATAAAGAAAGAAAAAAAAACCACGGTTAGGTGGTATATACAATTATGGACGGGCTGCCGAGTGCCGACACAGAGGTAGCCACAGCCGTGAACTACCGCACTGTACTGTGTCTGCTGCTAATATATAGACTGGTTGATAAAGAGATAGTATACTCGTAACTAGTATGTATGTATAAAGAAAGAAAAAAAAACCACGGTTAGGTGGTATATACAATTATGGACGGGCTGCCGAGTGCCGACACAGAGGTAGCCACAGCCGTGAACTACCGCACTGTACTGTGTCTGCTGCTAATATAGACTGGTTGATAAAGAGATAGTATACTCGTAACTAGTATGTATGTATAAAGAAAGAAAGAAAAACCACGGTTAGGTGGTATATACAATTATGGACGGGCTGCCGAGTGCCGACACAGAGGTAGCCACAGCCGTGAACTACCGCACTGTACTGTGTCTGCTGCTAATATAGACTGGTTGATAAAGAGATAGTATACTCGTAACTAGTATGACTATAAAGAAAGAAAAAAAAACCACGGTTAGGTGGTATATACAATTATGGACGGGCTGCCGAGTGCCGACACAGAGGTAGCCACAGCCGTGAACTACCGCACTGTACTGTGTCTGCTGCTAATATAGACTGGTTGATAAAGAGATAGTATACTACTAATATTATATATACTGGTGGTCAGGTCACTGGTCACTAGTCACACTGGCAGTGGCACTCCTGCAGCAAAAGTGTGCACTGTTTAATTTTAATATAATATTATGTACTCCTGGCTCCTGCTATAACCTATAACTGGCACTGCAGTGCTCCCCAGTCTCCCCCACAATTATAAGCTGTGTGAGCTGAGCACAGTCAGATATATATATATACATTGATGCAGCACACTGGGCTGAGCAGTGCACACAGATATGGTATGTGACTGAGTCACTGTGTGTATCGTTTTTTTCAGGCAGAGAACGGATATATTAAATAAAACAAACAACTGCACTGTCTGGTGGTCACTGTGGTCGTCAGTCACTAAACTCTGCACTCTCTTCTACAGTATCACAGCCTCAGGTCAATCTCTCTCTCTCTCTCTCAACCCTAATCTAAATGGAGAGGACGCCAGCCACGTCCTCTCCCTATCAATCTCAATGCACGTGTGAAAATGGCGGCAACGCGCGGCTCCTTATATAGAATCCGAGTCTCGCGATAGAATCCGAGCCTCGCGAGAATCCGACAGCGTCATGATGACGTTCGGGCGCGCTCGGGTTAACCGAGCAAGGCGGGAAGATCCGAGTCGCTCGGACCCATGAAAAAAAACATGAAGTTCGGGCGGGTTCGGATTCAGAGAAACCGAACCCGCTCATCTCTACTTTATACATAACATAACAACAATGGCAAAGGGTTGGGAATGCCTCTGAGTAATCTCTATATAGGGATGGCCCTGGAAGGGCCTTGTGGGTATGGACGCACGCTGCATGTGTACACATACATAAAAAGGCCCTCTGGGGTGTCACATTCACACTCAAAATGGCGGAGTGCTCAGACTCAATGGACTTTCTGGATGAGTTTTTGGCAAATCAGGGTCTTGAACCTGCAAATCTGGAGGAAACGGAGGAAGTGGCTTCAGCTGCTTTCACATCACCTGTTGTAGAGTGTCCACAATCTGCTCTTCAGGAGACTGGGGAGCCAAGTGGGCTGCAGCCTGGTGCAGATGAAGCTCCTCAAACACACACTGCCAATGATGCTTAACAACAGTCAGAAGATACCTCTGATCCAACAGAAGATGACCCTGCCGTTACACGAATGCCACGCATCACAAGCAAGGACAATGCCATCCTGCTATGAGAGGCAACAGCAAGATTCTATGGTGATACAGAGATCAGGAGTAGAAATGAGAGGATCAAGATCTGGTAAATGATTACACGAAAAATCAACAAAGTGGCGCCGGAACCCGGAAACCAACATTTTTGTACAAACAAATGCACCTTAATAACAAACATGGAATTTGTTTTTTTTTTTACTTTGCAAGCCAATCAATCTTATTAATTCATATTTATATTAATTATAATTTCAGATGGAACGAGGGAGAAATTAAGGTTGTCAGGCAGAACTTGCAACGGCCAATGGTTTATCTCTGTCGTTAATCCCACAAGACCAACTACGAATGGTTTAGCTAGGAGAGAGGTTCATGGGGAGTGTTGGCCAGCTGGAAGTGCGGGAACCAGCGGGTGCGGTCACTCCACCACTGGCATTGGCTCCACCTACCATGGAAGCCCCACATTTTGAATCAGATAATCAGAATATAAAGACAATATAATTATTATTACTATTATGAATACAGAAGACATAAAAATGTAATGACAAATAATACATTTATTGTCTCTCCTTTCACTGCTACATGGTTTGATTAATTTGCAAAGGAATGTGTTTTTCCTTGAACATCTGATTCAGGTCCTAATTAAAGAAATAAAATAGAAATGTATGTGGGAATTTGTTATTATGTGTATTCTCATATATATGTATGTTGTCTCCGTAAAAAATTTAAATAAATATATTTTTACATTTGATAATATGTAATATTAATTTAGTGTCTTATTCTCCATTTAGAGAATCAGCTGACCCTTTCCAGGGACTCAACAGGAGGGCTAAGGGATGAATGCCATCATGTCTCTCAGGCCCCCTCCACTGCCACCCTGGAAGAAAACATCTCAGCCATCAGGGTGGCAGTGGAAGGAACCAACAGAAGAATGGATCATTTAATGGAGATTCTGAAACCAGGATGAATGAGACCTCTCTCCCAAACCCAGAGACTGGGGGAGCTTATTGACCTCCTAGCAAATAGACCCTCCACCATTGACCAACCATCCCCATACCCTGGCCAACCTTATCCCACCTCTGGCCAGGACACGAGGATGGGCCAGCAAGCCTGCCAATCCCCTCCATGCCCTCAGCCTGCCCGTCTCCTCCATGCCCTCAGCCTGCTGTGAAGCATGGGCGCCACTTTGAACTTATGACAGATCTTGACCTTCTCTTTACTCCTAACTTGGGCCAGTATTTACTAAAAATCCGAGTTTAGCCGATTTGTGTTTTTTTTTCTAAATCCCAATCCGGGAATTCACTAAGCACCAATCTCGGCAGTGTCTGGTCTATTCGTAATGGTTTGAATGACAACATTCCGAAATACGAATGAATAGACCATCGGTCAAACGCGGCTGTTATTTCATAGAATACGGGCATTCACTATTCATTCGTATTTGGGTGTTAGTCTCTGAGTGCTCAAGTGCGGGTCTGTTTTTTTTCGATTCGTTAAAAAAAGCAGCAAAAAAATAGACCTGCTTTTTCCAGTCGAGTTTGGATAACCATGCACGGATCAGTGAGATCTGTGCATGGTTATCTATGGGAAAGGGTCTGTTTAGTGTAAAATCGGAAAAAAAAAATTGCGTGGGGTCCTCCCTCCTAAGCATAACCAGCCTCGGGCTCTTTGAGCCGGTCCTGGTTGAAAAAATATGGGGGGAAAAATGACAGGGGTTCCCCCATATTTAATCAACCAGCACTGGGCTCTGCGCTGGTCCTGGTTCCAAAAATACGGGGGACAAAAAGCGTAGGGGTCCCCCGTATTTTTGAAACCAGCACCGGGCTCCACTAGCCAGGTACATAATGCCACAGCCGGGGGACACTTTTATACTGGTCCCTGCGGCCCTGGCATTACATACCCAACTAGTCACCCTTGGCCTGCGTACCCTGGAGGAGTGGGGACCACTTCAATCAAGGGGTCCCCCCCTCCAGCCACCCAAGGGCCAGGAGTGAAGCCCGAGGCTGTTCCCCCCATCCAAGGGCGGCGGATGGGGGGCTGATAGCCTTGTGAAAAATTGTGAATATTGTTTTTAGTAGCAGTACTACAAGTCCCAGCAAGCCTCCCCCGCAAGCTGGTACTTGGAGAACCACAAATACCAGCATGCGGTGGAAAACCGGGCCCGCTGGTACCTGTAGTACTACTACTAAAAAAATACCCCCAAAAAAACAGGACACACACACCGTGACAGTATAAGTTTATTACATACATGCACACCTCCATACATACATACTTACCTATGTTCCCACGAGGCTCGGTCCTCTTCTCCATGTAGAATCCTTGGGGGACCTGTGTTAAAAATTATACTCACATAATCCAGGGTAGAATCCGACCTTTGAATAATCCACGTACTTGGCAAAATAATAAAACGGAAACCCGACCACGCACTGAAAGGGGTCCCATGTTTACACATGGGACCCCTTTCCCCGACTGCCAGGACCCCCCATGACTCCTGTCAAAGAGGGTCCCTTCAGCCAATCATGGAGCGCCATGTCGTGGCACTCTCCTGATTGGCTGTGTGCTCCTGTAGTGTCTGTCAGGCAGCACACGGCACAGATACAATGTAGCGCCTATGCGCTCCATTGTAGCCAATGGTGGGAACTTTGCGGTCAGCGGTGAGGTTACTTTCGGTCAACCTCTGACCGCAAAGTTCCCACCATTGGCTACAATGGAGCGCTGAATTCATTTTCTCTACATTTATAAGGCACACCTTCTGATTTACTTCAAATTCATCCCAAAAGTCCATGTCTTTTACAAATTCCCAAAAAATAAAATAAGACTTCCGCTTCCGGCCACGCCGATGTGAGACGCTCCTGCTTTCACGGCTGCTCGTTCACCCTCCACACCACCGTGACCCGCACCCGCGACCCCCCTGGACCCCATTATGGACCGCTTTGTCCTGCTGGCTAAGCTCCGCAATAAGAAAAGAAACGTCAAGGAGGAGCAATCCAAGATGGCGCCCGGAGCTGGCAGTGGAGAACTATCAGCGTCTGATTCCTCCAGGTCTCATGCAGGCTTGCCTGCTGGAGGTGAGCGGGCTCCCCATACCCCTGCTGGGCACACTTCTCCCCTTTCACCTACAGCTGCGGACCTCCAACACTTAGACGCTCCAGTGACATACAGAGAAATGGTCACTGCTATCAGGGAGGCTACAGGGCCCTCCTCACTGCACAAACTATAACCTCACTCACAGAATGCAGGAAAAAGACTGGGTGCTGTGTCTTCTGATGTCTCTGGTGCTAAACAGAGGTAGCTCCAACCAGTGGTGTTGAGAGAGGGGGGAGGGGGTACAGATTACCCGGGCCCAGGCATGCCAGGGGGCAGGGCTGTTTCTAGCCAATTTGGCTCCCAGTGCGAGATTTAAAAATGCGCCCCCCCATGACATAAAAAAATGTGCCCCCCACACACACCTAGATAAAAAAAAAAACTTGCGTGTGCACCCGGCAGGGGGGCGTGGCCTAATCTAAATGGGTGTGGCCTCGTCTGAAAAGACTACCTCACAATCCAGTTTTTGACCCTGCTCCAACAGATCACGACCGCCACAGGAAAAAAAAATTCTACCATATTAAGCCCAACACAGTAATGCCCCCTGCACCATATTATGCCACACACCGCAATGCCCTTGATACATTAAATCCCCACACTATGGCAGGCAAGAGTCCCCATTTCACACATTACGGCAGGTGTCCCCATTTTACACATTGAGAGAGAAAGAGAATACTTACATAGGCGATTACCGCTCTTCGGCCCGCCTCACCAGTCGCTCTTCGCGCCGGCCTTTCCCTCTTCCTAACTTGGATCCCCCTCTGTACTCCGCTCGGGGGGGGGGGAGTTTCGCGGAGTGATGGGGTTGCGTCGAGACGTAAGGACGCAACTGCGTCATTCCGTGAAACTCCGCCGGTTACTCGGGGAGAAATAGGAGGGGGAAGCAGGGAGCCACAGTTAGTGCCGCGGCAGGCGCCCAGTGCTGTTGCACTGCTCGCCTGCCCCAAGAAACGGCCCTGCCAGGGGGCCTGGGCCAAAGCACAGCAATAGCCATTGGTGGGATAATTTTTTTTAATTATAAATCAGTGGGCGGGCGGGCGAGCGGTGGGTTAGACTGCCAGGAGGGGGATGTATGTGTGTGTCACCTGGCTGTTTGTCCCTTGTCATGGATGTCCCTCACAGCCACTTCCAGCCGCAGCACCGCTGCTAGGATGTCGCTAGATGATATCATCATCTTGCAAGTCAATATCTGCAGCCGGCTCTGGATGGCATCTCCGGGAGGTGGGCAGGGACTGGGAGGGGCAGGCACGCAGCTGGCTGGGCGTGGCCCATAGGTGTAAGAAGTGGCGCAGCTCAGCGGTAAGAATCAGTAGCAGGGCTGTCACCTCGTCGGGAGCTAGTCTGTTAGGCTGCGGCACTGTGAGCTGAGGACGGTGAGAGACAGACAGCGCTGTGGCTTATAAATTCTGTATAAATATTCTACAATACATCCATCCATCCATTACCACTAGTGTTTATATATATATATATATATATATATTTATGTATATATATAGAGATCTATATAGATATATATATTTACCTTAAAATATTTTAGATATTTTAAAATGTATAATTCATATCAAAAAACATGTTTTCAAGTCCGGTCACATGACCGTTAATTCCAATACATATATGTATATAGTAGGAAAAAACCGGAGTCGACTCTAGCTGGAACTCACTATACATATTAAAAACAGGAGTGATAAACGTATCCATGTTTTCAAACTTCTTGATTATGTAAATAGATCCCCAACCCCTATTATCATGGGGAGGACACAGCTGAACACCTGGGTGTAGCGGATCATACCGCGTTGTGCCCGGGCGCGCACAATTGGTGACGCGGCAAAAGTAGATAAACATCGCGTCACTGTGTTTTAAAATATCTATTATTAATTATATATTGGAATAAGGATTACTATTTAGTTTTTTGTCTGTCATTATTTGGTCATTTAATGAGATGGGAAGGTCTTAACTTACTACACATGCAAATGAGCAGCCATATTGAAAGGGGTATATAAACCCCCTCCAGCAGGACCAGCAGCACCTTGAAAAAGTTGCGTGAGCGCAACAAAACGTGTTGGTGAGACCTGTTGCTGTGTGCTTACTCCTACCATTTGACAACCTGGAAGATCAAGACCTGGACCAAGTCCCCGATTGTTTGTTTCATCAACTGGACCCCATTCACACCGTGGAAAATTGGACTATTATCACCGAATAAGGGACTGCCTTTTGCGGACACTGATCCACTTAAACGCCTTTCAAAGACACTGGTGGTAACTATACATTGACGGTTGTGATTGACTTTGGCCCCTGCGGGACCCAGAGGGACTGTTATAAATGAAAAAGGTCTATTGAACTTTTTATTCGATCTCCACATATACAAACTCTCTCTCTTTTTCTAATCATTTTTATATTCATATTCTACATCAATTGTGCACTATGTTTTATCATTTCTGCTTTTATTAATATTAAATCATGTTGTTATTGTGACCGACCTCTCTCATTAACGACCTACCAGCGCTACATTTCTGTTTGTGCAAGGACAGAACTGAGCAGGCTTAATATAGGATCTACTCATTGACGTAGCAGTTTGGCTATTCAGGAACACCTGACTGGAGGCTGTTTTCGGGTGAGTAGAGCTGGTGATGTGGTACCAGCTGTATGGGGAACTGGAACACTGGGGTATTGGATTACCAGTGTAGTAGAATAGCTGCAAAGTTCATAACACTGAGGGTTCACTTGCCACTGGGATGAGATTAACCAGTGAATCTGGAAATGCTGCAACGGATTTGCAGGAGCAGCTTTTCAGGAATGCTAGGATAGGCTGTACCAGCGAATTGGGAAATGCTGCAATCATGAACTGAGCAGCCCTTCAGGATCACTGGGATTGGCTGTACTGGTGAATCTGGATATGCTGCAATGATGAACTGAGCAGTCCTTCAGGATCACTGGGATTGGCTGTACTGGTGAATCTGGATATGCTGCAATGATGAACTGAGCAGTCCTTCAGGATCACTGGGATTGGCTGTGCTGGTGAATCTGGATATGCTGCCATGATGAACTGAGCAGCCCTTCAGGATCACTGGGATTGGCTGTACCGGTGAATCTGGATATGCTGCGATGAAGAAGCTGAGCAGCTATACAGGTTAGCTCAGGAAGCCAGGGAGTGCTAGAGATGGAAACTGCACTTATCTAGAATCCAGCAGGAGAAACAGGAGCTCACAGAAGGTTGATAGACAACAAAGCACTGGCAATTTGCCTGTTCCGGGATTCAGGATTTATGCCACTGGCATTCTGCTGATTGGTAGTGATAATCACATGACTGTGAAATGGTTCCTGATTGGTGCGGTCAGCTGATCAGAACTGCCATGGCGTCGTCCATGACTGGTTTTGGAGGGAGCTGCCAGCGTGGAGTGGGCAGTAGAGACCGACAATGGCCACCAGGCCTGGGTGTGCCAGTAATGGAAACACACCGCAGTGACAAACAGTGCAGGACGTTAGATGAACCAACAGATGATGGACAGAGCCTCAGAGTGTGGTGCAGGTAAGGGAGAGCACGGCTGGGGAGTGCTGAATACCTCTGTTTTGTGACAATACCTAGACGACATCCTGATATTGGCAGCAATCTGGTGGACCATCGTCAGCAAGTTAAGGAGGTGCTTACACGTCTCTGAGCCAATCGACTCTTAGAAATGAAGTCAATTCCCTTCCAGGGATATATCATCTTGGGTTTATGACTCAGAATGGATCCCAGCAATTCAAGAGTGGCCACTTCCAATAACCATTAAAGTGGTTCAGCACTTCCTCGGGTTACCACAAGCTCATCAGAGACTTTTCTACCATCATTGCACCCTGTCACAACTGAGGGCTGGTGTTGGTAGTGATGGTGTAGGAGCTTCCGCAGTATAGCAAAAATATTGATTCACGCTTTTTCGCATTGATTAAGATATTTACTGTTAATCACAAAATGTGTTCATGTATCCTTAAATATATTGCACAGATATTCTGAAAACTATATACTCCGAATACCTTGTTTAAAGCATGAATTGTTCAAGGACATACAACACCAGATGTATCCAAGGCTAATTGGGAAGAATGTTGAAGAATGTTTTGAGTTTATGTCCGAAAGACTGATAATAACAAAACAATAACCATTTTCAAGGATGTTCTAGTTGCCAATTGGAACATTGTATGACAATTGACGTATTTCAGGTTCTGAGACATACATGGTGTATTCTGATTGGTTAAATGTATTGGCAAGCATGATTCCTTTTTGTCTTTAAGCTATAAAAATAAACCTGTGACGGCCCCTAGCAGGTCAGCTTATGGTCTGCTTAGGTTACACATAATCCTGTGTCATCTTTTCATTCACTGACCTCCAACCGGTTGCTAAAGGAACAGAATTCTGACTGATGACTGCAGAGAGTTTATAGACCAGACCAGAAGAGGTTAAAATATCTAACATTTTGGGAGCATCGTCCGGGATATTCCAGCATCTCCTCCACTGGCAACAAATCCTCTGATCTTTCAGGAACCGCTGATAAAAAAAAAACGGTAAGTGAGATTTAATGTGTAGATTTCTACCTGCTCACTTGACTGAGCGCTTCTTGAATGGATCTGGGGAAGTCCAGTTGGGAAGATCAGAGAATATCTTAAAGAGCCCAGTGTCAGTCAGAAGAATTTTTTTTTAAGGTACCATACATGTATATTATATTGTTGAATTGTGGGTAAATATCTTCAGCTAATTTGTCACAAGTGTACAGGGGGAATTCATCAAATATCCAGGAAACTTTTACATTTAAAAAAAAAAGGTGGCGTATGGCCAAGGTGTATTCTAATGCTGATAAACAGTTTGAATTGATAAATAACCAAAGAGGTGTATGCAAATCTTGTACCTGTGTTGTTGTGTTAAGAAAATACAAAGGATCTGTAGCACCGAGATTGGTGGCAATTACAAGCACTGAAGTCTCATTTGGTAATGTGGAAAATGATGATGAATTTTATTGTACAATAGGTTTTCATTTAAAAAAAAAAAATGGGGAATTGTTGGAACATTACATTGAGAATGATTGGTCTAACATCATAACCTATTGGCCTAGAAACCACATAATCCCAGGTCTAAGACGCATTTGCCCGTACAGCCTCAAACAGCTGCCGTGCACACAGATAACAAACATAGCAGTGAGAGGGTATCCAGAAGACAGAGAAACCAGATATAAGAAGTGGTCGTCTGTCAGAAGATAGCACTTATTGTCATCCTTGTTTTTGGATCCTTGCACTGTTGTATGTACTCTGCCAATATGCTTTTGAAAAGGTGGGGGGAGTCGGGTGTCTGCTAAACAGTAAAACCAGTGCCAGTAACTAGATTCTCCTGCACACATTGTACTGTATATATTGTATGTCCCTATGCAAGACAGTTAAGGGGTAGGATTGGGTCAGTAACAAAGAACAGCTACTGTCTGAAAGGAAACAAGGGATAAACTTAAATGGTGGACCCAATAGCAAGGAGACTCAGGTATGATTGCCCAAGGTGCACAGGACACATAATTCTCCACACACAAGGTGAACGTATTCCAAGAATAGTGGGGAGTTTACCAAGAACACAAGGAACAACAGGGGTACTGGTACAAGCAGGAGTCTATATAGGCAGGGGGATAGACCCTTGGAGTGACTTAACAATAATATTAGGGACGCATCTCAGTGATCCAGAAGAAATAATCTATTATGCAGGTCTCACTTGGGGAGCAGTACTAATAGATTTTCCACCAATACAGGGAGGAAGGGGCAACACTACAACCCCAGTCATTTGTCCACAGACGGATTTAAGGAACTCTTTAGGTACAAGGATAGAAAAAATTCTTCAGAGTCAGCGTCTCACAAGGAGATTTTAAGTCCCTCATAAGGAGTTACTAAAATACCACATCAGGAGGGGTTCCGCGCACACACACCCAGGCATGGGAGCGCGGTCTGTAAAGATGTCAGGGCCCGACAAACCCGTGGATATTGTTAGTAACAGGGAGGGGAGGAAAGCTCTGAAAGGAGATTTTAAGTCCCTCATAAGGAGTTACTAAAATACCACATCAGGAGGGGTTCTGTGCACACACACCCAGGCATGGGAGCGCAGTCTGTAAAGATGTCAGGGCCCGACAAACCCGTGGATATTGTTAGTAACAGGGAGGGGAGGAAAGCTCTGAAAGGAGATTTTAAGTCCCTCATAAGGGGTTACTAAAATACCACATCAGGAGGGGTTCTGCGCACACACACCCAGGCATGGGAGCGCAGTCTGTAAAGATGTCAGGGCCTGACAAACCCGTGGATATTGTTAGTAACAGGGAGGGGAGGAAAGCTCTGAAAGGAATAAGTAAAATTTTCAAAAGAGCAGGTTTTCCGTCAGAAGGGACACCAGACTTAGAGAAATGGGAAAAATTTGCCTCCTGTAACAAGAGTTGGATAATTAAGCATAATTGTAGAGATCAAGCATCCATCTGGATCACTGTAGCAAAAGAATTAGAAGCAGAAAATATAAGAAGAGATGAGGAAAATGATTTCCCCATTGTACCAGAGTACCCAATAGCACCACAACCAGCGTTAAACTCACTGCCTGTGATTCCAGCAACAGCACCTCCACACTATACCCCACCCCTATACCCAGACATGCATGCACACCCAGGTACCCCTAGTATGAACAGAATGGAATCATCTACAAGCTCACTAACAGTGAAATTGAAAAGAGATGAACCAGGAAAAGAGTGGCGAATAATCAGCCCTATCTTGAAAGGATCTGTGGTTTAAAACCCGAATGATTTACCTGAGCTATGTGTACAGAATATGCCCCAGTGTCCTGATACTTTATCACAAGAAACCCCAACAAGATCAAACCAAAGAAACTGGCCACCTAAAGCTCCCCTCATGTCTAAACGAGTGGTGGACATCTGGAATCAAGCTATGAGTCCAGTAAACAATTGTCCACAATCAGGAACTATAGGCGAAAGGGTGCAAATCAGGTGAAGAGGAGAAGCAAGGGGTCAAGACACAGCCTCGACAGCTTTTCATGCCCAGGTACATAATGTACAGAATAAAGTGACATATTTTCCAGAAAGATTGTGTCCGGTATGTCAGTTTTGCGTTCCAGAAGGATATGAACATTGCCCAAATTGTGGAAACTGGATTTCACCCCATGAACTGCCATGCCAAGATCTATGCAACTAGAAATGCTGAAAGACGGTCATCATTGCCTGTTTCTCTGTATCCAGTGCAAGTACAGAGAATATGCAACCCAGATGATGTAGCCAGGACGAACGAACCATACATCGTACAGAGCCAACACCACAAACCATGGTATGGCAATGACCTCGCAAATATAGTTGCAGAGTCCCCAGATCCTAGAAAAAAACCCAGCAGCATTTTATGCCTATATGGAAAGAATTCAAGCCATATGGACACCAGCATCGGTCGACTATCACCAGTTGTGTGAGGCTATACTAGGACCAGGAACAGCTCAAGCAGTGAGCACCATGGCAGTAGCAATTGCAGCAAACGATTGCCCAGCCATAGAGGCCGCCCCGGCAGAGGAAAATAGAACAACGTTAGAAAGTGGAAAGATGTACATGACAAGACTTAAGAGATGGTGTCATGCACAGACACTCAGGGCACCAGCAGCCCCAGACTTGAAACAGGAGAAGACTGAGTCCATCAGAACTTACTATGATAAAGTCACTATACGACACACTGATGAAGGATATGCAACAGATAACCCTCAACACAAAAGACTGTTAATGACTAAATTCCTAAATGGGTTGTCAGAAGCCTATAGAACTCAGTTGTTCCAGGTTAGGCCAGAAACTTCTATATGGAACTTAACGCAATAGTTCAGGTGCTAGAAGAAATGGAGGAAAGGGAGAATGAAAAAAATAAGAAAAGCCAAAGAAAAGAATGCAATACCGAAGGTAACAGTACACGTTGTATAGAAACAAAGCAAGTGGAAGACCAGAAGCCCATCATAAGGGGTCACCGGAAGGAACTCAAAAGAAGGAACCAAGCAAGGTGACAGAAAGTGTTATTTCTGCAAGCAAGAAGGACATTTCAAAAAGAATTGCAGGAAATACAAAGAATGGTGTGAAAACCAGCAAGAAAAACCTAAAGCATGAAAAAGTGGCTTCCCGAGGTACCTCCCTGCCAAAACACCATCTGAACAAGAAAATGATCAAGTGACCCTTGTACTGCCAACAGGTCACCAATATCAATGCATTATAGACTCTGGAGCAAGCCGAACTATTTTACAGCAACAGGAGGTACCAAGTGAATTAATGACCACTAAGACACTCAAGCAACTGGTTTAGAAGGAACTACAGTGAAATTAAAGGAAAGTAAACCTATGGTATTAACCATTGAAGACTTGAAACTCCCATTCCGGTCCAATTCCTCACCTCTAGTACTTGTCCAGTAAACTTATTAGGAGCAGATGTTCTAAAGTTGATTCAAGCCTGCATACAGTACACACCAAAAGGAATTAAATTTTCCAGTAAAATTACCAGAGAAGGTTCATCAACAGATGGAAGCAGCCATACAGATATATCATATAAGACAAGATTCCAACCCAGCACCAAAACAAGATCTGGCTGATGTACCTGACTGGTTAAAGGCAGTACCAGAAAAACTCTGGTCCAAAGGAAAGAATGATGTTGGACACATGCGGGTTCAGCCAGTACAGCTACAGCTGAAACCAGGAACGCAACCAGTATCAATCAGACAATATCCTCTTACAGAAGCACAATCAAAAGCCATAACACCGCACTTTACAGACACCCAGTTAGTTCAATATGTCGATGATCTGCTTATTGCTGCACAGACAGAAGAGAAGTGAAAAAAGGAAACAGCATCACTACTCATCTTTTTGGCAGAAGAAGATTGCAGAGTGTCAAAAGACAAACTACAGCTAGTACAGAAAAAAGTTATCTTTTTAGGACACTGCATATCCCAAGGAACAAGGCATCTTACTGATGAAAGAACAAAAGCAATAACTCAAGCAAAAACCCCAAGAACATTAAAAGAAATCAGAGCTTTCCTGGGCCTTATTGGTTATTGCAGAGAATGGATACCCTCAGCCTCATTACTGATGCAACCCCTATATGAATTAACAAAAAAGGAGGCGTCAGCAGAAAACAGGGACACCATTGAAGAAGCAGTAAGAAAACTAAAGCAAGCCATAATAACAGCCCCAGCATTGGGATTGCCTGATTACAAAAAGCCTTTTAACCTATTCTGCCATGAAAACAGAGGGCATTCTTTAGGGGTGCTCACCCAGAAATACGGACCAAAACAAAGACCAGTGGCATACTATTCAGCCCAGCTGGATCCGATTATCAGAGGAGCACCATCCTGTGTCCGAGCAGTGGCAGCAGCAGCAATACTTAAGGAAAAGGTGACAGACATTGTGCTTGATCATCCACTATGTATACAAGTACCTCACGCTGTAACAGAAATACTAAGTCAAGCAAAAACCAAGCATCTTTCTGCAGCCAGACTTACCAAATATGAAGTAGCACTATTAAGCGCCTCCCATGTCACCATCACAAGATGCACTGTACTAAACCCAGCTACACTCCTTCCCATCAACGATTCAAAAGAGGGGAGGAGAGGGGGAAATGGTAATGATGGTAAATCGTCAGATGAGGAGGAAAATGCTGCTACAGACGCAGAAAATACAACACAAACATCTCCACATGATTGCCTAGCCCTCATGGAATTAGAGACTTTACCTCTCCCTAATGTCCAAGATACACCACTGGACAATCCAGACATGAACCTGTTCGTCGATGGATCAAGATATTATGATAATGGATCCCCAAGGACAGGATATGCAGTAACAACTGAAACTGAAGTCATAGATTCTGGACCATTGCCACCAAGCATGTCAGCACAAGAAGCAGAACTCATAGCAATGACCAAAGCCTGCATACATGCTGAAAACATGACAGCTAACATCTACATGGATTCACGCTATGCTTGGGGGGTGTCCCAGGATTACGCTGTTATTTGGAAAAGTAGGGACTTCAAAGGTGCAAACGGAAAACCCATCAAACATGCCAGTTTGATTATGGAACTCTTCAGAGCATTGGAACTACCTAAAAGGATTGGCATAATCAAGGTACAAGCACATACTAAGAGCCAAACCATGGAAGCTAAAGGAAATGCATTTGCAGATGCAGAAGCCAAGAGAATTGCCTTACAATCAAAAGAACCTGAGCAAGTCTTAGTAGCTCAAGATGTGAAGCAAATGCCCAATGAAGAGGAGCTGATCAAAATTCAACAACAAGCATCACAAGGAGAAAATGAAAAATGGACACGATCGGGGGCAGAAGAAGATGAACATGGACTTTGGAAGTCAAGAGAATTAAAGTACTGTCTACCAGCAGCTCTATTTCCACCTATGTTACAAGTAGCTCATGGACAAGTACATCATTCAAATGAAGCCATGGTGAATAGAGTATAAGAGCATTGAATAGCTCCAGGCTTCAATAAAGCTGCAACACACTTTGTAGCAGGATGCTGGATCTGTGGAATTAGCAATCCAGGACAAAGAACCAAGACACCTCTAGGAACTATACCCAAAGCCTCTTATCCATTTCAAAGACTACAAATTGACTATATACAGTTGCCACAAAGCGGTCCATATGAATATGTACTAGTAGCAATGGACATGTTTAGTCACTGGGCCGAAGCCTGGCCAGTAAGCAAAGCCACAGCAAAAACCACTGCAAAGAAACTGATAGCAGAAGTAGTATGTAGATTTGGGGTACCTGAGGTTATAGAATCAGATAGAGGTACACATTTCACAGGAGAAGTCATGCAGCATATAATGAAAGATTTGGGGGTACAGCAGGCCTTCCACGTGCCTTACCGTCCCCAGGCGAGTGGGAGGGGGGAACATCTGAACTTTGACCTTAAGCTAAAACTACAGAAAATGATGACAGAAACCAAAAGAACTTGGCAAGAATGCCTACCTATAGTCTTGTTCAATATTAGGACCACACCTATGAGACCTAGTAAGCTGACTCCATATAAAATATTGTTAGGGTCAGCTCCAAGAACAGGTTGTTATTATCCACAACAGTTACAACATAATCATGGTGATTTAACAGGTTATGTACAGGAGGTCTGTAAAACATTGACTAACCTCCATGGGCGAGTGTTTTCTTCCATTACAGACCCAGAAGGATCAGCTACGCATGAGCTAAATCCAGGAGATTGGGTCTATTTAAAGAGACATGTGAGAAAGACCTTTGAACCAAGATATGATGGTCCATATCAAGTGCTGCTAACCATGCCTACCTCAAATTAAGGTGAAAGGTCGTGATACCTGATTACACGCCTCCCACTCGAAGAAGTTGACAGTGACTCTCCAGCCAGAAGAATGAAGTTGCTTATCCCTTGGTTGTTGTTAGGGGTAATCCCCAAGGTTTGGGCTATAAGTCCAGGGGACTGGTTTACTGAAAGGGGATAGTTCAGGCCTAGTGTAAGTAGAATAGGGAGAAAAAGTGGAATCAAAAAGAGGGGAAATGATGGTGTAGGAGCTTCCGTAGTATAGCAAAAATATTGATTCACGCTTTTTCGCATTGATTAAGATATTTACTGTTAATCACATAATGTGTTCATGTATCCTTAAATATATTGCACAGATATTCTGAAAACTATATACTCCGAATATCTTGTTTAAAGCATGAATTGTTCAAGGACAAGGCAACACCAGATGTATCCAAGGCTAATTGGGAAGAATGTTGAAGAATGTTTTGAGTTTATGTCCGAAAGACTGATAATCACAAAACAATAACCATTTTCAAGAATGTTCTAATTGCTAATTAGAATCTTGTATGACAATTGATGTATTTCAGGTTCTGAGACATACATGGTGTATTCTGATTGGCTAAATGTATTGGCAAGCATGATTCCTTTTTGTCTTTAAGCTATAAAAATAAACCTGTGACGGCCCCTAGCAGGTCAGCTATGGTCTGCTTAGGTTACACATAATCCTGTGTCATCTTTTCATTCACTGACCTCCAACCGGTTGCTAAAGGAACAGAATTCTGACTGATGACTGCAGAGAGTTTATAGACCAGACCAAAAGAGGTTAAATTACCCTGACAGTAGCAGGAAGCCTCAGTAGGGGCTGATGGGTACTTAAAGTTAGGAGGTGAGGTGGGACTCCTAGACATGTGCAGGAGCTGCAGCACCAAAGCCCGAAGGCGTGACCACGACAACTGGAGGTGACTTTAAGGGTTTTTATTAAATAAAAGTCATGAAAAGTGCAACAAAACAATAACTATCAAGAGAGTCTCTGGGTTCCTACTGGTTTGAGACCAGTAACTTGGAAAGAAGTAGAAGGTATTTAATAATGCTTGAGAACATTGAAGAATTAGAATGATGCTAGAGACCACAGGATTATCACTTAGCTGTAATGTTGAACACTGAGAACAATATGTACAGAGTTCCAATGGAGAAAAGTTACTGTTACCCAAAGCATATGCTCTTGTCAACTCAGAGGGAAATAGCAGAAAAGTCAGACTGCACCACCGAGGGTTGTCACAGGAGAAGCGGGCTGCACCGCAGAGCGTTATCACAGGAGAAGCAGACTGCACCGCAGAGAGTTATCACAGGAGAAACAGGCTGCACCGCAGAGAGTTATCACAGGAGAAGCAGACAGCACCGCAGAGAGTTATCACAGGAGAAGCAGACTGCACCGCAGAGAGTTATCACAGGAGAAGCAGGCTGCACCGCAGAGAGTTATCACAGGAGAAGCAGACTGCACCGCAGAGAGTTATCACAGGAGAAGCAGACTGCACCGCAGAGAGCTATCACAGGAGAAGCAGGCTGCACCGCAGAGAGTTATCACAGGAGAAGCAGGCTGCTCCGCAGATAGTTATCACAGGAGAAGCAGGCTGCACCGCAGAGAGTTATCACAGGAGAAGCAGACTGCACCGCAGAGAGTTATCACAGGAGAAGCAGACTGCACCGCAGAGAGTTATCACAGGAGAAGCAGGCTGCACCTCAGAGAGTTATCACAGGAGAAGCAGGCTGCACCGCAGAGAGTTATCACAGGAGAAGCAGGCTGCACCTCAGAGAGTTATCACAGGAGAAGCAGGCTGCACCGCAGAGAGTTATCACAAGAGAAGCAGACTTTACCGCAGAGAGCTATCACAGGAGAAGCAGGCTGCACCGCAGAGAGTTATCACAGGAGAAGCAGGCTGCACCACTGAGAGTTATCACAGGAGAAGCAGGCTGCACCGCAGAGAGTTATCACAGGAGAAGCAGACTGCACCGCAGAGAGTTATCACAGGAGAAGCAGGCTGCACCGTAGAGCGTTATCACAGGAGAAGCAGGCTGCACCGCAGAGAGTTATCACAGGAGAAGCAGTCTGCACCGCAGAGAGTTATCACAGGAGAAGCAGACTGCACAGCAGAGAGTTATCACAGGAGAAGCAGACTGCACCGCAGAGAGTTATCACAGGAGAAGCAGACTGCACAGCAGAGAGTTATCACAGGAGAAGCAGGCTGCACCGCAGAGAGTTATCACAGGAGAAGCAGGCTGCACCGCAAAGAGTTATCACAGGAGAAGCAGACTGCACCGCAGAGAGTTATCACAGGAGAAGCAGACTGCACCGCAGAGAGTTATCACAGGAGAAGCAGGCTGCACCTCAGAGAGTTATCACAGGAGAAGCAGGCTGCACCTCAGAGAGTTATCACAGGAGAAGCAGGCTGCACCTCAGAGAGTTATCACAGGAGAAGCAGGCTGCACCGCAGAGAGTTATCACAAGAGAAGCAGACTGTACCGCAGAGAGCTATCACAGGAGAAGCAGGCTGCACCGCAGAGAGTTATCACAGGAGAAGCAGACTGCACAGCAGAGAGTCATCACAGGAGAAGCAGGCTGCACCGCAGAGAGTTATCACAGGAGAAGCAGACTGCACCGCAGAAAGTTATCACAGGAGAAGCAGGCTGCACCGCAGAGCGTTATCACAGGAGAAGCAGGCTGCACCGCAGAGAGTTATCACAGGAGAAGCAGTCTGCACCGCAGAGAGTTATCACAGGAGAAGCAGACTGCACAGCAGAGAGTTATCACAGGAGAAGCAGACTGCACCGCAGAGAGTTATCACAGGAGAAGCAGACTGCACAGCAGAGAGTTATCACAGGAGAAGCAGGCTGCACCGCAGAGAGTTATCACAGGAGAAGCAGGCTGCACCGCAAAGAGTTATCACAGGAGAAGCAGACTGCACCGCAGAGAGTTATCACAGGAGAAGCAGACTGCACCACAGAGAGTTATCACAGGAGAAGCAGGCTGCACCGCAGAGAGTTATCACAGGAGAAGCAGACTGCACCGCAGAGAGTTATCACAGGAGAAGCAGGCTGCACCGCAGAGAGTTATCACAGGAGAAGCAGGCTGCACCGCAGAGAGTTATCACAGGAGAAGCAGGCTGCACCGCAGAGAGTTATCACAGGAGAAGCAGGCTGTACCGCAGAGAGTTATCACAGGAGAAGCAGGCTGCACCACTGAGGGTTGTCACAGGAGAAGCGGACTGCACCGCAGAGAGTTATCACAGGAGAAGCAGACTGCACCGCAGAGAGTTATCACAGGAGAAGCAGACTGCACAGCAGAGAGTTATCACAGGAGAAGCAGACTGCACCGCAGAGAGTTATCACAGGAGAAGCAGACTGCACTGCAGAGAGTTATCACAGGAGAAGCAGACTGCACCGCAGAGAGTTATCACAGGAGAAGCAGACTGCACCACAGAGAGTTATCACAGGAGAAGCAGACTGCACAGCAGAGAGTTATCACAGGAGAAGCAGACTGCACCGCAGAGAGTTATCACAGGAGAAGCAGACTGCACAGCAGAGAGTTATCACAGGAGAAGCAGACTGCACTGCAGAGAGTTATCACAGGAGAAGCAGACTGCACCGCAGAGAGTTATCACAGGAGAAGCAGACTGCACCGCAGAGAGTTATCACAGGAGAAGCAGGCTGCACCGCAGAGAGTTATCACAGGAGAAGCAGACTGCACCGCAGAGAGTTATCACAGGAGAAGCAGACTGCACCGCAGAGAGTTATCACAGGAGAAGCAGGCTGCACCGCAGAGAGTTATCACAGGAGAAGCAGACTGCACCGCAGAGAGTTATCACAGGAGAAGCAGACTGCACTGCAGAGAGTTATCACAAGAGAAGCAGACTGTACCGCAGAGAGAGTTATCACAGGAGAAGCAGACTGCACCGCAGAGAGTTATCACAGGAGAAGCAGACTGCACCGCAGAGAGTTATCACAGGAGAAGCAGGCTGCACCGCAGAGCGTTATCACAGGAGAAGCAGGCTGCACCGCAGAGAGTTATAACAGGAGAAGCAGGCTGCACAGCAGAGAGTTATCACAGGAGAAGCAGACTGCACTGCAGAGAGTTATCACAGGAGAAGCAGACTGCACCGCAGAGAGTTATCACAGGAGAAGCAGACTGCACAGCAGAGAGTTATCACAGGAGAAGCAGACTGCACCGCAGAGAGTTATCACAGGAGAAGCAGGCTGCACCGCAGAGAGTTATCACAGGAGAAGCAGACTGCACAGCAGAGAGTTATCACAGGAGAAGCAGACTGCACAGCAGAGAGTTATCACAGGAGAAGCAGACTGCACCGCAGAGAGTTATCACAGGAGAAGCAGACTGCACTGCAGAGAGTTATCACAGGAGAAGCAGACTGCACCGCAGAGAGTTATCACAGGAGAAGCAGACTGCACAGCAGAGAGTTATCACAGGAGAAGCAGACTGCACCGCAGAGAGTTATCACAGGAGAAGCAGACTGCACCGCAGAGAGTTATCACAGGAGAAGCAGGCTGCACCGCAGAGAGTTATCACAGGAGAAGCAGACTGCACAGCAGAGAGTTATCACAGGAGAAGCAGACTGCACAGCAGAGAGTTATCACAGGAGAAGCAGACTGCACCGCAGAGAGTTATCACAGGAGAAGCAGGCTGCACCGCAGAGAGTTATCACAGGAGAAGCAGGCTGCACCGCAGAGAGTTATCACAGGAGAAGCAGACTGCACCGCAGAGAGTTATCACAGGAGAAGCAGACTGCACTGCAGAGAGTTATCACAAGAGAAGCAGACTGTACCGCAGAGAGCTATCACAGGAGAAGCAGACTGCACCGCAGAGAGTTATCACAGGAGAAGCAGACTGCACCGCAGAGAGTTATCACAGGAGAAGCAGACTGCACAGCAGAGAGTTATCACAGGAGAAGCAGACTGCACCGCAGAGAGTTATCACAGGAGAAGCAGACTGCACCGCAGAGAGTTATCACAGGAGAAGCAGGCTGCACCGCAGAGAGTTATCACAGGAGAAGCAGACAGCACAGCAGAGAGTTATCACAGGAGAAGCAGACTGCACAGCAGAGAGTTATCACAGGAGAAGCAGACTGCACCGCAGAGAGTTATCACAGGAGAAGCAGGCTGCACCGCAGAGAGTTATCACAGGAGAAGCAGGCTGCACCGCAGAGAGTTATCACAGGAGAAGCAGACTGCACCGCAGAGAGTTATCACAGGAGAAGCAGACTGCACTGCAGAGAGTCATCACAAGAGAAGCAGACTGTACCGCAGAGAGCTATCACAGGAGAAGCAGCCTGCACCGCAGAGAGTTATCACAGGAGAAGCAGGCTGCACCGCAGAGATTTATCACAGGAGAAGCAGGCTGCACTGCAGAGAGTTATCACAGGAGAAGCAGACTGCACCGCAGAGAGTTATCACAGGAGAAGCAGACTGCACAGCAGAGATTAATCACAGGAGAAGCAGGCTGCACCGCAGAGAGTTATCACAGGAGAAGCAGGCTGCACCGCAGAGAGTTATCACAGGAGAAGCAGACTGCACCGCAGAGAGATATCACAGGAGAAGCAGACTGCACCGCAGAGAGCTATCACAAGAAAAGCAGACTGTACCGCAGAGAGCTATCACAGGAGAAGCAGCCTGCACCGCAGAGATTTATCACAGGAGAAGCAGGCTGCACCGCAGAGATTTATCACAGGAGAAGCAGGCTGCACCGCAGAGAGTTATCACAGGAGAAGCAGACTGCACAGCAGAGTATAACACAGGGGAGTCTCTAGTGAAGCTGAAGTCTGGAATCACTGGGAAGACAATTGAAGCACTGACAATTTACTGGGTGTTGGGACAGGATATTTATACCCGCTGGTGAACAGGCATTGGCTGACAACTTGACACAGGCACCAGCAGCGCTGCGGATTGGTAAAAAGAATGACATGTGACTTATCCAACATGGCTGCGCCCATTGACAGAGTTTGAAGGGGAAAGAACCATGTGCCAAACAACAATGGCGGCGGAGGCCGTGGCAGCAGAAGACTCCACGCCACACGCGCAGCGGTCACAGGGATGACAGCGGCGGCCGCGGTTCATAGAGGACGCCACACCCAGACTCCATGCAGCAGGATGACGGGTGCGGCGGTGACGGCCGCGATGGGGCCGAGAGCGCCATACTAAGCTAATTGAAAATACTAAGATGGCCACTGAGCCGACGCTGCGAGTAACACAAAAATGAAATGTGAAACCAAACATAGTTATGACCCGGGCCCGGCACGCTGAGCCAATCTCAGGAGACACCTAACTGGTAGAAAATGGTGACCAGACACCCATATCATGACACACCCATTACTGCTCTCACTTGAAAGGATGCCAACCCATCTTGCTGGTCAGAGGAGGCCAAAAGAGCTTTCCAAGTTCTCAAGCAAAAATTAATCTGTGGTCCTGTACTATGCAAAAGGGATGTCTCCCAACCATTTATTCTGGAAGTAGACACCTCCTCTGTAAGTGTTGGAGCAGTACTCTCTTCTTCTGTAAATTCCTACCAGAAGAGTGTAACTATTCTATTGTAGATTGTTGGAAATAAACCTCCTTCTATCAATCCCCTTCAATTGTCTGTTCGTTACCCTTTGTTTACCAATCGATTGGGAATCCCAGAAAGCAGACACCACACGCCAGTTATGTCCAGCAAAATGAGACTGGCTCCACTTTATTCAGTAGCGCGTTATATAGAAAGAGGTACTTGCATGAATACTTGATACACGTCACATTTAAAAACAATTATGCATCTCTTCTCATAACTCTTCTCAGGCTGACACCCTCCTACGTGTCCTTCACAGAAGTCTAAACACAAAGAGACTGTCTAATAACATGTTTTCAAGACTTATAGATATGACCTTGCTTCGCACAGAACATACTAACAGTGAAATGTCAGCATTATTATGATTTACTCAGAGCATACTTCTGCTTCTCTACATCATGGCTGCTGCTTAACAAAATGGCTGATACTGCTTAAGCTAAATACATCTATCTTCCTCAAGATCAAGAGTTGTTCGCCATAAAATTGGCTCTGGAAGAATGGCGTTACGTATTGGAAGGGGCTATACACCCTGATACCAGTCTGACTGATCATAAACAATGTATTCTATCTAAAGACAGCCCACTGATTGAATCTGAGGCAAGCCAGATGGGCTCTCTTCTTCTCTCATTTTAATTTCAAGTTGTCTTTTCATCCAGGGGTGTAGAATCGGAAAGCTGATGCTCTATCTTGCTGCATGGAACAAGACTGTGCTGCGCAAGATATTGCTACATTGGGCTCACTCCTCCCGATTTGAGGGTCATGCAGGAGTTCAGAAAACCTCAGAGTTCATTACCAGATACTACTGGGGGCCCTCTTAAAAGATAGATGTACAATCATCAAGCTCCTCTGGGCAGCTAATGCCATTATCAGTACCACATCAACCATGGTCCCATTTATCAATGGATTTTATTACAGACTTGCCTCTTTCAAATAAATTCAACACTATCTGGGTGATTGTTGACCGGTTCACCAAGATGGCCCACTTCTTTCCTCTCACTGCTCTTCCCTCTGCATCTAAAATTACTCAACTCGCTATTCAGGAAATCTTTCACCATCATGGTGGAAATAATCTCTGACCATGAAGTCCACTTTGCTACCCTGTTCTGGTGCTCTCTATGTTCTGTTCTACAGATCCAGTTCAAATTTTCTTATGTATATCATCCTCAGACCAATTGCCAGATGGAAAGAGGCTACCCGGGTCTGGACAACTAAGCTGAATTGCTTCCCTGGGCAGAATTATGCCATAATAATCAATACCATTCATCTTCAGGAACAACACCCTTCTTCGCCAATTATGGACTTCATCCCAGAGTTCCAGAATTTCAACAACTTCCAGCTTCTCAAGTTTCCAGTGGCTGACCAAGCATTACAGCAGATCATAAGAATCTGGAAAGGGGTTTGTGCTTCTCTCCTTAAAGTTCTGTCAGATAAAAAAAAATTGCTGTCAGGAAGAGATGAGCAATTCCTAATCTCAATCCTGTTGATCGAGTATGGCTCTCTTCCCGGAATTTAAGGCTTAAAGTTCCTTCGATGAAATTTGCACCTCGTTATATCGTCCCTTTTACCTTTTAACGAGTTATCAACCTAGTCACGTACAAGCTCAAATTATCTCCGGTTTTAAACATTTCTCACTCTTTAACCATTTCATTACCCATTCTCAAACTGGTATCACTCCAAGATACCAAAAGCATCTGAAGTCCAAACCCAATGTGGGGTTGAATATGAGAATATGGAAGTTCTACAGTCCAAAGAATATTATTGGACAGATGCTACTGACGTTCATGCACCGAAGTTGATCTGGGCCTTTCATGCCAAGTTTCCACATAACCCGAAAAGGTTTCCTGGGGCCACCCGTGAATAGGGGGATTTCAGTTTTGCTTCAGAGTGTTTTAACTGGTTTCTTACCACTGCAGTGTCTGTCCTGACTGGCGCTGAGGTCCGGGCGCACTGCTTTCACACATCGCTCCCAGTACGTACAGCAGTCAATTGGCGCTATGCCCACGTGATGCTTCTAGTGACTCGCCGCTGTCTCAATGTGAAATGCCATACAACACTTGCTGCTGTTGATCTTCCATAGTGCTCTGCTTCCTGGTGTTTGGGTCTAAACCAAAGTTCACTCCAAAGCCGGCCATGGGCGCCACCATCTTGGTTTCAGTCAGCTGACTCTCCACTGTCCAATCCAGGAGCTTCTTCCATCCAGCTGATCACAGCTACCAATCACTGAGCACTCTGTGCTATAAAAAGGACTTCCTGGATGACTACCAAATCGCCAGTAAAAAGTCTCTTATGAAGTAACAGCTCTGTGCTGAACTATAGGATACTTCGTACTGTTTCTACCCAGTTCCTAACCGCTCTGATCCAGTTTCAGTCTGGTAAATATCAAGTCTCTGGTAATCTCTGCAATATCATCTGCATCTAGTATAGATTCATTCCGATCTCATTCCAGTCACCGTTCTGGTTCCAGTCTGGCCAGTATTCCGCCTTCATTCCAGTCTCCGTTCCGGTTCCAGTCTGGCCAGTATTCCGCCCCATTCCAGTCTCCATTCCGGTTCCAGTCTGGCCAGTATTCCACCTCCATTCCAGTCTCCATTCCGGTTCCAGTCTGGCCAGTATTCCGCCTCCATTCCAGTCTCCGTTCCGGTTCCAGTCTGGCCAGTATTCCGCCTCCATTCCAGTCTCTGTTCCGGTTCCAGTCTGGCCAGTATTCCAGTCTCCGTTCCAGTCTCTGTTCCGGTTCCAGTCTAGCAAGTATTCCGCCTCCATTCCAGTCTCCGTTCCGGTTCCAGTCTGGCCAGTATTCCGCCTCCATTCCAGTCTCCGTTCCAGTTCCAGTCTGGCCAGTATTCCGCCTCCATTCCAGTCTCTGTTCTGGTTCCAGTCTGGCCAGTATTCCAGTTTCCGTTCCAGTCTCTGTTCCGGTTCCAGTCTAGCAAGTATTCCGCCTCCATTCCAGTCTCCGTTCCGGTTCCAGTCTGGCCAGTATTTGATATAGCCGTTCAAATAATTGAAGAACAATGAAGTCTCTTTGGTAGATTTATTTGTTATGCACACCAGTGCCTGCAGGAATGTACTGGTGTTTGAACTGTTATACACACCAGTGCCTGCAGGAATGTACTGGTGTCTGAACAGAGAGGGATGCAAAACAAATGAACTCACAGACAGACTGGGAAATATGACATAACGTACACAGAAGGTGATAGGGTAACAAAACCAACACAGAGTGAACAGAGAAGCCCAGAGGCTAAGAAACTGGGTGTCTCCCTAGTATTAGAAATGCTCAGATGGAAAAAGCAAGATGTTGTGTTTTAATACGTAGAGAACCCGAAATGCTGTTGCTAAGGGCAACAGCAAAACCCTAAAGGGTTACCAACGGGTGTGGCAGTAAACTCCTTGGTCAGAGATGGAATAATAGACACAAGGAGAGTCTCCACAATCCTAATTCTCACTTGCAGGGCCCAGGTTCAGCTTACTGCCACTAAACTGACACATGGACGCCCTGCACAGTGAGAGAGGGTTATGCAGGCAGGTCTGAAAGTACAGCCACAAACCTGCTGGGTTCACAGAATAGCAAAAGAACCTCAGCAGGCTAAACGACTGACTCCAGTCTTACTGCTAGGTCTGGATTGGCAGAGTGTAGTACCAAATGCCCAGGCCTATTTGCAGTAAGCAACAACAAAATACAAAGCTACACAGTACTGGCTAACTTTCAGGAACTGACTAACCAACAAAGATTCAGCAGCATCTGCTTAACCTGAGAAGAGGCCTTATAAAGCAGGTGCTGTCCACGCCCCCCTCAGACCTCACAGACTGTGAGCACAAAAACCAGCACCGGATCCCATGCCTGTAACCACTGCACAGCAAAAGACCCGAACCGGAGTATCAGCTGCGCTCAGGTTACTCCGCTAGCACTTGTCTCCCGGTTGCCATGACGACGTGGCAGCACAGGGCAGGAGACCCTAACAGTACCCCCCCTCTGACGAGGGGTCAAAGAACCCCTACCACCGGGTTTATCGGGGAACTGCGAGAAGAAAGAGCGTATCAGTCTGGGGGCATGAAGATCACAACTGCGCACCCACGACCGCTCCTCCGGGCCATACCCCTTCCAGTGCACCAAAAATGACAGCCGACCCCGAACCATCTTGGAGTCAAGAATCCTTTCAACAACAAACTCCCTCTGGCCACGTATCAGAAGAGGGGAAGGTCTTCCTCTGGAAGAAGGATTACTAATCGCCCGTTTTAAAAGGGAACAATGAAATGTTTTATTGATACCCAAAGAACGGGGCAGATCTAACTGAAATGCCACCGGATTGATAACCCTGGTGATCTTATAAGGGCCGATGAACCGGGGGCCTAACTTATGAGATGGCTGTTTCAACTTCAAATTCTTGGTAGACAACCAGACGAAGTCTCCTAATTTGAAGCTGCAGGGTCTTTTCCGCTTATCAAAAACCCTTTTGGTCACTAATGACACAGACACAAGTGCTTTCTTCACTTTCCTCCAAATACCTCTAAGGACCGAAACGACAGAGGAACCACCAGGCGTGGAGTCCAGGGGGTCAAAAGAATTGGCCTTAGGATGATGCCCATACACACAAAGGAAGGGAGAGATCCCTGTAGCAGAGTGAGCCGCGTTGTTATAGGCAAACTCCGCCATTGACAGATGAGCAACCCAGTCAGTCTGACACTTGGAGACATAACACCTGAGGAACTGCTCCAAGGTCTGGTTCACCCTTTCAGTCTGCCCATTAGACTGCGGATGGTAGCCTGACGACAAGCTGACAGAAATCTGGAGATCGGAACAAAATGCCCTCCAGAATTTGGCCACACACTGGGATACGCGGTCAGAGACCACATCAGGTGGCAACCCGTGGAGGCGCACAACATGCAGCATAAATAATTCAGACAGGCGTCTGGCCGATGGCAGCCCAACCAGTGGAACGAAGTGCGCCATCTTCGAAAACCTGTCAACGACAACCCAGATGGCTGTCATCCCAGAGGATTTGGGCAAGTCCACAACAAAATCCATTGAAATGTGGGTCCATGGCTTAGATGGAATAGAGAGTGGATGTAATGGGCCAACAGGAACCCCTCTAGGAGTCTTATTTCGGGCACAGATGTCACATGCCCGAACCCACTGATCCACATCCTTAGCCACCGAGGGCCACCACACCGCCCTAGATAGCAACTCCCGAGTTCTGGCAATACCCGGGTGACCTGCCGACTTCTTGGCATGGAATTCCAGGAACACTCGCTGTCTTAACCTAGGAGGCACAAACAAAAGACCTACCGGAAGGTCTGGAGGAGCCTGCTCCTGTGCTCTAAGGACTAATGACAAGAGGTCCTGGGTAATGCCCACTTTAATACATGATGGGGACACAATGGGCAACGGCTCCTCGGTGGTCTCCTGGATTGGAGCAAAACTCAGCGAGAGCGCATCAGCCTTGATGTTTTTTGACCCAGGGCGATATGTTATCAAAAAATTAAAGCGAGCAAAAAACAAAGCCCATCGTGCCTGCCTGGCATTGAGACGCTTCGCTGACTCTAAATATGCCAAATTCTTATGGTCGGTGAGAATTGAGACCACAAATTTAGCCCCCTCAAGCCAGTGTCTCCACTCCTCGAGTGCATCCTTAATAGCCAACAATTCCCGGTTACCCACGTCATAATTCATCTCGGCAGGCGAAAATTTACGGGAAAAGTAAGCACAGGGATGAAGGCGATTATCAGACACTCCCATCTGAGAGAGCACTGCCCCAATACCCATCTCAGAGGCATCCACCTCCACCACAAAAGGACGCTCTGGATCTGGGTGTCGCAGCACCTTGGCCGAGACAAATGCCCTTTTGAGACGGGCAAAAGCCGCTTTGGCCTCACGAGACCAGTGAGCAACATCCGCCCCTTTCTTAGTGAGTGCCACCAAGGGCGCCACTATAGACAAAAATCCAGCGATAAATCGTCTATAAAAATTAGCAAAGCCCAGGAAACGCTGAAGCGCCTTCAAACTAGTGGGCTGCACCCAATCCAGGACTGCCTGTACCTTGGAACCCTCCATTTGGAAACCTTCTGGGGAGATAATATATCCTAGAAATGCGATTTGCTGAACTTCAAATTCGCACTTCTCCAGCTTCGCCCCAAGCCGGTGGTCTCTGAGTTTCTGGAGGACTAAGCGTACATGCTTCCGATGTTCCTCCAGGGAATGGGAGAAGATTAGGATGTCATCTAAGTATACAACTAAGAATCTATCCAAATATTCCCTGAGCACATCGTTCATGAAATCCTGGAAGACTGCCGGGGCATTACAGAGCCCAAAAGGCATCACCAAATATTCATAATGCCCTGAGTGGGTATTAAAGGCAGTCTTCCATTCATCCCCCTCTCTTATTCGGATTAGATTGTACGCACCGCGTAGGTCAATCTTAGAAAAAATGGTGGCAGTACGAAGCTGGTCGAAAAAGACCGAAATGAGAGGCAGTGGGTATGAGTTTTTAATCGTGATACGGTTCAATTCCCTGAAGTCGATGCAGGGTCGCAATGAACCGTCCTTTTTACCCACGAAGAAGAACCCCGACCCAACTGGAGACTGTGAAGGTCTGATAAATCCTTTAGCCAAGTTCTCCTGAATGTACTCTGCCATAGCCTGAGTCTCAGGACGTGACAGGGAGTACAACCTGCTCTTGGGAAGCTTAGCATTCGGCAACAAATCAATGGCACAGTCATAGGTGCGATGGGGAGGTAGTACCTCTGCAACTTTTTTGGAGAACATGTCCGCAAAATCTGCATAACACCCTGGCAATCCTGGCAAACTTAGCTGTGAGAGCCTGACTGGAAGGCTCAAGCAACTCCTGAAACAATCAGTACCCCAACTAAGAATCTCCCCAGAGACCCAGTCAAATTGAGGATTGTGGGCCCTTAACCAGGGTAACCCCAACACCAATGGGGCAAAAGTACAGACAGTCACATAAAAGGACAATTTTTCAGAGTGTGTGGCTCCAATAAACAAAGAAATCTGGCTAGTGCAAGAGGTAATTTTACCCTGGGATAATGGTTCCTGTTTAACCCACAAATCTCAATTTCCGACGCCAAGGGTACTAAGGAAACAGAGTGTTTCATGGCGAATTGGCGGTCCATAAAAACCCCGTCGGCCCCACTGTCCACAAAGGCCTCAGTCTTGACAGTTTGACCGAGGATCTTCAAGGTCACCGGAATGATAAAAGTCTTCTTGGGAAATTCTGACTTCTGGCCTGACAGGATATTTCCCATCACCCTCAGGCCCTGAAGTTTTCCGGCTTTTCTGGGCATGATACTACCACATGACCCTTATTCCCACAGTACAAACACAACCCCTGCTGTCTCCTCCGCGTCTTCTCACGCGAGGAGAGGCGGGTAGCCCCAATCTGCATAGGCTCCTCGGAAAATTCCTCAGAGTCTGAGGTTCCCTTGGGAAAGAAGGAAACCTCGGTCTCCCTTTCAAGCCTACGCTCTCTCAGCCGTCTATCCACCCGGATGGATAACTGCATGAGCTGATCCAAGCTATCAGGCAAGGGATATTGTACCAGTTGGTCTTTTATCTGGTTAGAAAGACCTCTTCGGTACTGGTGTCTCAGGGCTGGGTCATTCCACTGGGTATCATGGGCCAACCTCCGAAACTCCGTACAGTAAACCTCAACTGGCCTTCGCCCTTGCTTAAGGATCGAAATCTGAGCCTCGGCTGAGGCCGTCTTGTCAGGGTCATCATACAACATGCCCAGTGCCGTAAAAAAAGCATCAATACTTTTAAGCGACGGACAGTCAGGCTGCAACCCATATGCCCAGACCTGTGGGTCTCCTTGCAGCAAGGAAATCACTATGCCCACCCGCTGAATCTCTAACCCAGAAGACTGAGGCCTAAGCTGGAAATATAACTTGCAGCTCTCCTTGAAACAAAAGAACTGCGAGCGATCTCCAGAAAAACGATCCGGAAGATTTACTTTCGGCTCCTTAACCCCTGAAGGTGCTGCTGCTGCGGGAGCTCCGCCAGCGGCCTGGGAGGTGTGCATTTTAATGGACAAATCATTAAATTGACGAGTCAGGACCTGCACCTGATCGACCACCTGTTGCAACGTATTTTGAGGGGTATGCTCCATATTCCCACAAAATTTCAACAGGAGTATTGGGCTGCTGAATATGTTATGCACACCAGTGCCTGCAGGAATGTACTGGTGTTTGAACTGTTATACACACCAGTGCCTGCAGGAATGTACTGGTGTCTGAACAGAGAGGGATGCAAAACAAATGAACTCACAGACAGACTGGGAAATATGACATAACGTACACAGAAGGTGATAGGGTAACAAAACCAACACAGAGTGAACAGAGAAGCCCAGAGGCTAAGAAACTGGGTGTCTCCCTAGTATAAGAAATGCTCAGATGGAAAAAGCAAGATGTTGTGTTTTAATACGTAGAGAACCCGAAATGCTGTTGCTAAGGGCAACAGCAAAACCCTAAAGGGTTACCAACGGGTGTGGCAGTAAACTCCTTGGTCAGAGATGGAATAATAGACACAAGGAGAGTCTCCACAATCCTAATTCTCACTTGCAGGGCCCAGGTTCAGCTTACTGCCACTAAACTGACACATGGACGCCCTGCACAGTGAGAGAGGATTATGCAGGCAGGTCTGAAAGTACAGCCACAAACCTGCTGGGTTCACAGAATAGCAAAAGAACCTCAGCAGGCTAAATGACTGACTCCAGTCTTACTGCTAGGTCTGGATTGGCAGAGTGTAGTACCAAATGCCCAAGCCTATTTGCAGTAAGCAACAACAAAATACAAAGCTACACAGTACTGGCTAACTTTCAGGAACTGACTAACCAACAAAGATTCAGCAGCATCTGCTTAACCTGAGAAGAGGCCTTATAAAGCAGGTGCTGTCCACGCCCCCCTCAGACCTCACAGACTGTGAGCACAAAAACCAGCACCGGATCCCATGCCTGTAACCACTGCACAGCAAAAGACCCGAACCGTAGTATCAGCTGCGCTCAGGTTACTCCGCTAGCACTTGTCTCCCGGTTGCCATGACGACGTGGCAGCACAGGGCAGGAGACCCTAACATTATTGCATTGTGAAATTCACAGGGCTTACGATAAAAGAATATCATGAACTCCACATTGACACATTGATTTCATCTTATATACTTGTCGTTACAGCGTTACATGATCCAATCAAATCTGCAGACCAATCATATACATAAACCAATCACGATTCATTTATCAGAATCTATTATTAATTCATATACTCCCCTTATGGGGGATTTCCAATTAATTAGCTCAACATCTTGTGATTATGACTGTTTAATATCAAAATACATTTTACCTTTCACCTAATTTAAATTCTCTTTATTCTGCAAAACACAATTCCTTATTTTGCAAAACACTAGCTAACCGCAGTCTTGTGATACACTGCGCAGCTGGCTTTAACTTCTTGTTTTGTCTGAAAATCAAAGTTTCTGCAAACATATAAAAATCACATTTAAAACAACAGTTTCTTTTAAAGCAATAGACAAACTGACATCCAGCCTCCATTTTGTATTCACTTATCCATATCATTCCTTTCTCTGCCAATATACTTGGCATTCTAATACACAAATCAGAAGGTTCAGTTTCACAATTTCTAATGAGGGTTAGGTAGACGCACAACATAGGGAAAAGGTGGGTTCACGGGGATGGGCCTGGCGCCAATGCTCACCGCACCGGACGGGAATCCCTGTTCTTTTTATAGGAACCTTCTAGTGTTGGCTAAGAGGGTTTTGACACAGTTAGGTGAAACTCGCTTGTATTTCATGTCTAACATACTCATCCTGATTAACTCCTACCCTGTTATTCAGTTCATAAGTAAAATTAGCAAGCTGTGTATTTTCCCTACCTGCCTGATCCTCCTCTAAAGCCTGGTATATGGGCTCAGGTTCCTGAAGTCGTAAACTTTCATAAGACTTGCTCATATCAGCATATATCACCTGTCTTTCCTGCTGTCCCTGACTAGTTCCCTGAGTCACCTGTTCTAGTGGAACCTCATCATCTACCACCACAATGGTCATTTCATGGTGCACTTTCAACCTTTTAAATCCTTTACCATATTGTACACAGACTACTGGTCCACACTTGATGGTAAAGTATATGATTCCTACAATCAGGGCACCAAACACAATGTACTGCAATATTCCAGAGAAAAGCTTTGCAATACTTCCTCCTAGCCATCCAAGTGGCTCCCAACCTTCACTAGCACCTAACCTTCTCATTTCCTGCTGCAACTCTCCCACCTTGCTCAGATGAGCACTTATTTCAGCTCTGTGATCTTCAATATAAGTACAACATTCTTGTCCTACCACTGCACACGTGCCCCCTTCTGCTGCCAACAGCTGATCCAGTGCCATCCTATTTTGTAAAGCCACTTTTCTTACTTGCGCAAGCTCTTCCACTGTCTGATTGATTGAAACTACCAATTCCCCTACCATCTGATCTAGTACCGTTAAGGTTTGGGACACAACTTTTTCCACAAGATAGATAGTGGACAGAGGAAACAGGGTTCCAGCCGTACGTTCACCATCAGAAAATCTGAAAGATACATCCCCTTTCCTCACTTCTATTTTGCTATGATGTCTCAAATATTTAAAGTCACTTGACACTAAATCATGTTCTACAGGGATATTTCTTGGGTATTGATCCAGCTTAGTAGTGGCTCTCACTAAGGGGACTACATAGGAGAGCACACATTGTCCTTTGGCACCTAAAGGAATCCATGAATATGCCCATTTGCCACAAACCCAATACATACCCTTAGGCAGGGGCATTCCAAATATTTTAGTGTAAATGAGTCCTATGTATATCATAAAATACCCGGTGTTATTGCCATTGACATCCCTACACGTGCTGTTATCAAGAGTACACCCATCATGCAGTAACTGGTCTAGGGTGTCATTAGGTGTTAGTACTCCATTTGTATCTATTGAGTGCCAACAGTGTTTGAGGTTTTTCAGTGTACACTTGTTTGACTTTTGAACTAAAAATGTGGCTCCAGTACAGTTAGTATATCCCAGGCTTTGTCTTTTTGCCCTGAATACAGTTTTCTTCCTTTTTAACTTGTACTTGCCTGGCTTTGAATTGACACTTAAACAAAATTCAGGCCTCCCTGTGGCTGCGGTTACTTGTAGAGCAGGTGAATGCAGCAGACCTCTGCTTGAAACATCCAAATATGGGAAGTCTACTATATTCTGTACTTTAGGTGTCTTATTGGCACAAATGTGACTACCATTCTTTCGCTTATGGCAGGACCAATCTCTGTCTATCATGTCTGCTGTGCTTATGTAATGAGCCAGGAGGGGTATACCTGCATCTACACTGATGGGTAGGTGGGTACAAATCCAACATTTGGTTGTGTTGAGAGCCTTTGCAATTTTACTGTGCATTGCTATCATGGAATTACCTGTAAATTCTCCTCCATAATCATTCTTTTGTAAGGCCCTACACACACGTGTCTTGGATAACCTTCCATTGTAAAGTGTTACATTACCTGTTTGACTGGTCACATTGTTAACAGACCCTGGAATGTATATACAACACTCAAGCACAATGAGTATGATTGTAATCAGACATGCCCATGAGAGAATGCAACCCCACAGTCCACGGTCTGGCCTTTGGCCTATCAGCATCATCCTGTTGAGCATTGTCTTTGTTGTCCTTGATCTTCACAGTACTCTTCTAGGAGTTATGTACCCTCCACAGAGATACTGTGTTGGCAAGTGGCTCAAGGGATTATTATGCCCGAACCACTCACTTGCTGGTTTTACTGGTGAAGTGCAGAGGAGTCTTGGAGAATATCTTCCACATGTGCTGTCTCAGGAGGCGTGAATTTTCTGCAGTGGGTGGAGTGGATCCACGAAGTCTTCTCCTTTATCTTAACAGCAGTTGGGGTTGTCAACAAGACTTGGTAAGGTCCTTCCCACCGGTCTGTCAGCGAGCCCGATCTCAGGAAATTTCTGACCATCACCTCATCACCAGGTTGCAGATTATGACAAGCACCTTCCACAGGGATTGGTTGTGTGCTGGTCACAGTAGCTTTGGATCTTCTTTAGCTGGTTGCTTAATGAAATAAGATAGTTCACAGTTAAGTCATTTGTTTTACTGAGTTCATATGCGGGTGCAATAGTAACATTGGGCAATTTTCCAAACAGTATTTCATACGGAGAAATGTTCAACTCCCCCCTTGGTGTTGTTCTGATCGAGTGCAACACTAATGGCAAAGCTTCTGGCCACTGCAAGCTGGTTTCTTTACATATTTTGGCCAGCTTATTTTTAATGGTCCCGTTATAGCGTTCCACCTTACCGCTCGATTGCGGGTGGTATGCGGTGTGTAGCTGTTGTTTAATGCCAAGAAGCTGACACATCTTTTTGAACACTAATCCAGTAAAGTGTGTACCTTGGTCTGATGATATCACATATGGTATGCCATATCTACATACAAATTCTTGTACCAGTTTCTTTGCTGTGATTGCTGCTGTTGCACTGGCCACAGCATATCCCTCTACCCAACCGCTAAATGTGTCGACACAAACCAAAACATACTGAAGCATCCTAACCTTTGGAAGCTGAATGTAATCAATTTGTAGGATTTGGAAAAGACCAGTTGTTTGGGGAATGTGTGAAGGCATTGTTTTAACTGCTCTTCCAGCATTCTTCTGCAAGCACGTGATGCAAGAAGCACAGTAATGGTTGCCACTGGCGCAAATCCAGGTGCATACCAATAAGTCTTGATTAGACTTATCATGGCTGTCTTACCTGCATGGGTCAGTCCATGGGACATCTGTGCCAATGCTGGCAAGAGTAATTTAGGGGCAACAGGCTTACCTTCAGAGCTGTGCCACAGGCCTTTGTTGTCTTGGGTACACTTTGCACTTTCCCACTTGGTCTTTTCCTGTAAATCACAAACTTTTTGCATATCAATTAATGTTTGTTCACTTGGTATACATACATCAGCTACCCTACAAACATTTTCCACTATGACCTTTTGTTGGGCTGCCACTTTTGCTGCAGCATCTGCCCTTCTGTTCCCTTTTGTAACTTCATCATGGCCAGTCATGTGAGCTTGACATTTAATAACTGCTATCTGTGAGGGCAGTTGTATAGCATCTAGTAATTCTTTTACTGCCTCTGCATGTGCAATTGGATTGCCTGTTGCTGTTAGGAAGTCTCTGTGTTTCCACAGTTCACCAAAATCGTGTGTAACACCAAACGCGTATCTGCTGTCTGTATATATATTTACAGTCTTTCCTTCAGCTAGCTGACATGCTTTAGTTAAAGCTTTGAGCTCTGCCAACTGTGCTGAGTGTGGTGGTGGAAGTGGGGAGGAAAAAACAGTTTGTGTGTCATCCACCACAGCATATCCTGATTGAGTAGCACCCGTTTCTGTTTGTCTGTGGCAGCTACCATCAACATAGTAAACCAGATCAGGATTCTGGAGTGGTGTTTCCTCCAGGTCCACTCTAGGGGTGGATTGCTCATCAACATATTTTAAGCAATCATGTGGGACATGTTGTTCTACTACCCCCCACTCCTCTCTCTGAAACTCATCAGTTTCATTTACCGGTAAAAGTGTTGCAGGGTTTAAAATATTGCACTTAATGAGGGTGATGTTTGTGGGCATAATGAGGGCTAATTCCCACTTTGTCAGGCGTGCTGCAGTGACATGTCTTGTCTTTTGACAGGTAAGCAGGGCTGCTACGGCATGGGGAACATAAACTTTTAGATCACAGCCCAATACAATGTCTGCTGACTTGTCTACCAGTAATGCAGCTGCTGCTATGGCTCGCAGGCAAACAGGTAGGCCACGTGCTACTGGGTCTAATTGTGCACTGTAATAAGCAACAGGTCTTTGCTTTTCCCCATGAAACTGTGTAAGGACACCTGTGGCATGGCCTAGGTGTTCATGGCAAAAGAGAGAAAATACTTGTTTATAGTTAGGCAGGCCCAGGGCAGGGGCCGCTGTCAGGTCATCTTTAAGTTGTTGAAATGACATAGTTGTTTGTTCTGTATGTATGAGGGGCTCTGGTACAGAAGCTTTGGTCAGCTCATACAAGGGTGCAGTTAGCTGTGAGTAGTTAGTTACCCAGTTTCTACAGTAACCCACCATTCCTAGGAAACCCCTTAGCTTCCTTTTGTTGATGGGCAGCCTTATGTTTTGGATGGCTGCAATCCTATCTGGGGACAGGTGTCTGAGGCCTTCAGATAGACAGTGGCCTATATATGACACCTTTGTTTGACATAGTTGCAATTTGTCTTTGGACACCTTGTGTCCATTTGTTGCAAGGAACCTTAAGAGCTCAGCTGTGTCTTTAATTGATGTTTCAAAATCTGGGGAACAAAGTAACAAATCGTCTACATACTGAATTAATGTAGATCCACCTGGTAGGATGAGTTTTTAAAGGTTTTCAGCAAGGGACTTGCTAAAAATTGTAGGGCTATTAAGGTAGCCTTGCACCATCCTTGTCCAGGTGTACTGGTTACCTCTATAGGTAAATGCAAAAAGGTATTGACTGTCTGGATGTATTGGTATGGAGAAAAATGCTGAACACAGATCAACCACTGAGAAATGAGTGCTGTCTGCAGGGATCTGCATTAATATGGTAGCTGGGTTTGGTACCACTGGGTGCAAGGGTTCAATGATTGCATTAATTGCCCTCAAGTCCTGAACTAAGCGATAACCACGCCCATTACTCTTTGTCACAGGGAAGATGGGCGTATTGGCCTGGCTCTGGGTTTTAACCAACACCCCCTGTTGTAGTAATTCTTGGATTACTGGGAACACCCCCTGTTCAGCTTCTGGCTTTAAGGGGTATTGTGGTCTACTGGGAATTACTGCTCCTGCTTTGAGCTTGACTCTTATTGGTGGGGCATTTAGGATTTTCCCCACATTGTTGGAGCCCGTGGTCCACAGCTGGTCTGGAATTGTTGATAACATTTCAGACACTTCAGGGGGAAGTACACCTAAGGTATTCAGTTCCACCCTTTCTGTTGAAGGAGGGTCACTGAGCAATGCATCGGTGACCAAGTCCTTGTTGGAATCTGGTACCTGTAGGTATACCCCATGTGGAGTGCAAAATACTGTGCATCCCAATTTACACAGTAAATCCCTCCCCAATAAATTTGAGGGGGCATCAGCTGCTAACAAGAAGGAGTGGTCACTTGTTAAGGGTCCAACGGTTACTTTTACATCTTGTGTTTCCCTTAAGGGGATTACTTTGTTTGCCACCCCTACTGCATGTACAACTTTGTTTGTGGTAGGTAAAGTGACCTTGTCCGCTATTAGGGATCGTGCAGCACCCGTGTCAATCAGGAAAGAATGTTTAGAATCTCCAATTTTTAAATCAATAGTAGGTTCTTGAGAGTTACAAGATATTACAGTCATGGTCTTCACGGGGGCTGCGGTATCCTGTCATTGTAAATCCTCATCACTTTCTGTGGTGCCCTTCTTTGCCTGGGACTGCCTTCGTTTCTTAGGGCGTCTGCAGTCCCTTGCAAAGTGTCCTTTCCTCTGGCAATTGTAACAAGTAAGCTGCGATCTGTCTGATGATCGCCTGGCACCCATGCTATAATCAATTGGTCTATTAGCTAGGTCACAGGTGGCTTGTGCAGCTTTGACCTGTAGGTTCATGAGCTTGGTTTCTGTGTTCAATTTCTTGACCACCAAATTGTCCTCATGGTATATTGCAAGAGTGACCAGATCTTCTGGACCCTTTTTGCGCCATAGAGGATCATTGATGGTCAAGCGGGTTTTTACCTGAGGCTTAAGACCTTCCACGAAGGCTCCAGATAACATGGGCTGAAGCACTTGCTCCTTAAATATATCTTCAATGCCTCCATAATTTTGGACCTCAGTTTTAAATCTGCCCCAATAATCTCTAACTGTTTCTGTAGGACCTTGTTTAATCATCATTATTTTTCCCCAATTGGGCTGGCAAGGAAACTGCTCTGTAAAAGCTGTCATTAAATGTTTCCACTCTTTGTCCAGGTCCTCTCTAGCAACGTCTACGGGAGGCTTAAAGTCCTCTTTATCCCACCCTAGGTCCATTGCAATCTTCTTGTATTCTTCAGTTGTGAGCAAAGCAGTAAATAATTGTGCCATGTCACTATTTGTTAGTTGATGTACTTTGTACAAGCGCTGGAGTTTGGTTTTGACTTCTGCTGGCTTAGATCTATAATCTGCTAATTCTGTGCAAATTTGGTGTAATTCAGCCTTTGACCAAGGAACATGTATGGACCACTGTGCACCCCGATCTGTAGTTACCACTCTCAGAGGCATAGTTGCAAGTGGTTTGCCCTGGGTAGATGTGCTACGAGTGCCAGAAGCCAAAATGTTCGATGGGTGTACGTCTGCAAAATGTGCTCCCATTACTGGTAATTTGTCTTCATAAGGAACTAAATTTCCCTGTTTGTTCTTGTATAAAGTGTGTGTGACAGTTTCACCACCTATGTTATTATACTGAGCTATGTATGTCTGACTGAGGGGGTCATAAACGTAAATTCCAGCAGAGTCGCTATCCCCATCAAACAAATCCATCTGCCCTACCCAAATCCCATCTTCCCCCACCAAGTAAGTGTCATGCTTCCCAGTCTTGGGGTTTACTAGAGCCTTTATTACCTTTTATTTCTCCTGTACTGGAGGGGCACTTGGGGCATTAGCCAGTGCCATCATTGCCGGGAGTATGTGTTCTAGTGGGTCTGGGCTTTCTTGTTCTAGTGTCTTTACTGGCATTGCCTGCACTACCTGTGGGGGAGCATGCCTTGGTTGTAATTGTAACGTTCCTTCATTATTTACATGACAGGACATTTGTGCAACATAGGCTGGTGGCGGGGTTACATTAGATGCCTCCAGCCATAGTGTGTAAGCTTTCCACTCCTCCCTTTTTCTTATTTTACCCCTCAAATCTGTCCATTTCTGCATATCAAAAGTTCCTATCACAGGTATTTCAGGTTGTTTTGTATGCCATTTCCTGAGAAATTTCACAGCCACACTTCCATATCTCTGATACATCACACTTGCTGGACTGCCGTGCGGGATCTCTAACATAGAAGAGCCCTTCGGTGTGGACATCTCTTGACCCATTGTAATGGCTAATCTTTATTTTAAAGTCCAGCCTCAATGTCCAATACAATGGTAAACAGGGACGCTCCCCTTGTTTATAGAGATATTACTCCACTTAGGAAACCTCACCACCTCGTCAGGTGCCACGGCTCTGAACAGGCACACGTGTTCCACACTCTGCTAAGCTTGGCCTTTTTGTGTACAAGGTGCTTTTCACAGTGGGTGAGTATCCCTGATACTATCCAGTATAGGAGAGTTTAACCGGAGCCTCTCTCCTACCTGGGCCCTGTCCAGACTCTGCCGGCGTGAAGCCTCGGCCAATCTCACTCACAATCACTCGCAGACTTCACTCTGAATTTAGCAAGATATGGCAGACAAAAGATCCCATTGTGATCTGTAACTATGATCACAGAAATTTAAATCTTAAAACTTTATACAAATCACTGTAACTGGTAATAAAATGCAGTTAAATTCAATTTGGTTCCATACTCACAATCTCCAAAAAGACTTCAAAGAGTTACAAACCAACAATAACACACAAAGGCAGCGGACCGAGGCAGGGACACATGGAGCAGAAGTAAGATAACAGCTCTTACCTGTGGCCACAGTTGATCCAGGTACCCCGGCACCAGTCCACCTTCCTTCTTCGTGTGTCAATGTTGGATAGTATCTCGGTGGAACCTCCAGAATGATATAGCCGTTCAAATAATTGAAGAACAATGAAGTCTCTTTGGTAGATTTATTGCATTGTGAAATTCACAGGGCTCACGATAAAAGAATATCATGAACTCCACACTGACACATTGATTTCATCTTATATACTTGTCGTTACAGCGTTACATGATCCAATCAAATTTGCAGACCAATCATATACATAAACCAATCACAATTCATTTATCAGAATATATTATTAATTCATATACTCCCCTTATGGGGGATTTCCAATTAATTAGCTCAACATCTTGTGATTATGACTGTTTAATATCAAAATACATTTTACCTTTCACCTAATTTAAATTCTCTTTATTCTGCAAAACACAATTCCTTATTTTGCAAAACACTAGCTAACCGCAGTCTTGTGATACACTGCGCAGCTGGCTTTAACTTCTTGTTTTGTCTGAAAATCAAAGTTTCTGCAAACATATAAAAATCACATTTAAAACAACAGTTTCTTTTAAAGCAATAGACAAACTGACATCCAGCTTCCATTTTGTATTCACTTATCCATATCAGTATTCCGCCTCCATTCCAGTCTCCGTTCCGGTTCCAGTCTGGCCAGTATTCCGCCTCCATTCCACTCTCCGTTCCGGTTCCAGTCTGGCCAGTATTCCGCCTCCATTCCAGTCTCTGTTCCGGTTCCAGTCTGGCCAGTATTCCAGTCTCCGTTCCAGTCTCTGTTCCGGTTCCAGTCTAGCCAGTATTCCGCCTCCATTCCAGTCTCCGTTCCGGTTCCATTCTGGCCAGTATTCCGCCTCCATTCCAGTCTCCGTTCCGGTTCCAGTCTGGCCAGTATTCCACCTCCATTCCAGTCTCCATTCCTGTTCCAGTCTGGCCAGTAATCCGCCTCCATTCCAGTCTCCATTCCGGTTCCAGTCCGGACAGTATTCTGGTTTCATTGCAGTCGCTATTCTGGTTCCAGTCTAGCCAGCATTCCAGTTATCATCTGGTTACCAGTCTAGTCACCACTTGGTTCCAGTCCTCATTCACTTCCAGTTCTAAAGCAGTGATGTACAGTTCCTGTACAATAAAGTTGTTACTCTCTTCCATTCCCACCTCCGGGCTAGTCACTGCTAGAACACCAACGATTATTCACTAAAGTCTAAGCCTGCAGTATCTACCTTCCTGCTAAAGTTCCAACTTCTATCAGAAGAATGTAGAAAAAGCCAAGCACCATAGTCCTGGGAATGCAGTATAATGTAACATGAAGAATAATAAAGCACAAGAATAATAGAGCATATATAAAGTAATCCTGTCTCTATCTATCTATATATCTATCTATCTATCATCTATCTATCTATATATATATACATACAGTGGGGCAAAAAAGTATAAAAATGAGAGAGGTGTGTAATTTCCATCATAGACTTCACCTGTGAGAGACAGAATCTGGAAATCACATTATATGATTGTTACACTATTTATTTGTTTATTCTTGTGGAATATAAATATTTGTACAATCAGAAAGTTGAACTCGATACTTTGTAATATGACCTCGGCTGGCAATTACAGAGGTCACACGTTTCCTGTAGTTCTTGACCAGGTTTGCACACACTGTAGCAGGTATTTTGGCCCACTCTTTCAGATCTTCTCTAGATCTGTCATGTTTTGGGGCTGTCGCCGGGTAACAAGGACTTTCAACTCCCTCCACAGATTTTCTATTGGGTTGAGGTCTGGAGACTGACAAGGCCACTCCAGGAGCCACTCCTTAGTTGCCCGGGCGGTGTGTTTGGGGTCATTGTCATGCTGGAAGACCCAGCCACGTTCCATCTTCAATGCTCTTACTGAGGGAAGGAGGTTTTTGCCCAAAATCTCACGATACATGGCCCCATTCATTGTCTCCTTAATACGGATCAGTCGTCCTGTCCCCTTTGGAGAAAAGCAGCCCCAAAGCATGATGTTTCCACCCCCATGCTTCACAGGTGGTATGGTGTTCTTGGGATGCCATTCATCATTCTTCTCCCTCCAAACACGGAGAGTGGAGTTTATACCAAAAAGTTTGATTTTGCTCTCATCTGACCACATTACATTCTCCCAATCCTCCTCTGGATCATCCAGATGGTCACTGGCAAACTTTAGATGGGCCTAGACATGTGCTGGCTTAAGCAGGGGGACCTTTTGGGTGCTGCAGGATTTCAATCCATGACGACATAGGTCCTCATTCCGAGTTGTTCGCTCGTTATTTTTTTCTCGCAACGGAGCGATTAGTCGCTAATGCACATGCGCAATGTTTGCAGTGCGTCTGTGCCAAGTAAATTTGCTAATAAGTTTGGTATTTTACTCACGGCTTTATGAAGAAATTTCTTCGTTCTGGTGATCGGAGTGTGATTGACAGGAAGTGGGTGTTTCTGGGCGGAAACTGGCCGTTTTATGGGTGTGTGCGAAAAAACGCAGCCGTTTCTGGTAAAAACGCGGGAGTGTCTGGAGGAACGGGGGAGTGTCTGGGTGAACGCTGGGTGTGTTTGTGAGGTCAAACCAGGAACGAAACTGACTGAACTGATCGCAGTGGCAGAGTAAGTCTCGAGCTACTCAGAAACTGCTAAGAAATTTCTAATCGCAATTCTGCTAATCTTGCGTTCGCAATTCTACTATGCTAAGATTCACTCCCAGTAGGCGGCGGCTTAGCGTGTGCAATGCTGCTAAAAGCAGCTAGCGAGTGAACAACTCGGAATGAGGGCCTTAGTGTGTTACTAATGGTAACCTTTGTGACTGTGGTTCCAGCTCTCTTGAGGTCATTGACACGTGTAGTTCTGGGCTAATTCCTCGCCGTTCTCAAGATCATTGATATCCCACGAGATGGATCTTGTATGGAGCCCCAGGTCGAGGGAGATTGTCAGTGATCTTGTATTTCTTCCATTTTTTAATAATTGCGCCAACGGTTGATCTCTTCTCACCAAGCTGCTTGCCTATTGTTGAGTATCTCATCCCAGCCTTGTGCAGCTCTACAATTGTGTCCCTGGTGTCCTTAGACAGCTCTCTGGTCTTGGCCATGGTGGAGAGGTAGCAGTCTGACTGTTTGAGGGTGTGGACAGGTGTCTTTTATACAGATAACCAGCTCAAACAGGTGCCATTAATACAGGTAACGAGCGGAGGATAGAAGAGCTTCTTAAAGAAGAAGTAACAGGTCTTGCTGCTTGGTAGGTGTCCAAATATTTATTTTCCACAAGAATATACAAGTAAATTGTTTAAAAATCATACAATGTGATTTCCAGATTCTGTCTCTCACAGGTTAAGTCTATGATGGAAATTACAGACCTCTCTCATCTTTTTAAGTGGGTCAACTTGCACCATCGGTGGCTGTCCAAATACTTTTTTGTCCCACTGTGTATATGTGTATATATATATATATATATATATATCTCCTATATAATAGCCCAGATCTGTGACTTTGTGACTCATTTGCTAATGCTGGGCGGAGTCACAACACTGGGCGGAGTTAGTCAAATGAGTCACAGATCTGGGCAAATCTATAGGAGACTAGGAGCAGAAGCAGATGGTATGGGCATGGCACAGGCAGGGGTGCATACCTACCAGCTTTCTTCAGGCAGGAGGGACACACATGCGGCAAAAAGGGGGGGTGGCCAACGAGAATGGGCATGGCTTCACCGGAGGGCCCCCGTTTACGTCAGTGAGGGAGCATGCCCAGCGCTCTGTGAGCTGCTGGCATGCCCCCAGGGGCGGATTATGAGTCCGGGGGGCCCAGGGCACTTGAGACAGGGGGGCCCTATCTCATTGCTGTGGGTTTGGGGGCGTGGCCTAATCGCGTCTGCGTGGCCACGCCCCCTTATGCAAATTCTGGAGATTTTTTTTCCCATGGGATTTTGGCCCCTCAGCTAGGGCTAAATCCAGAGGGGGTGGTCGCTCCCCCCTACACACCCGCACAGGCAGAAGAAATCAGGGAGACTGCTGCCTCCCTGCAACACCACAGACCTGCCAATACGCAGCAGTGTGTGCTGGCTGTAGGACAATGCTGCTGCTGTTGCTGGCAGGACGGGGGAGCTTCTGAGCTGGGACAGAGCTACTCCAGCCGGGGGGGCCCCTAAAACTGTGGGGCCCACGGTACATACCCCCTGGCCCTCCCCGCTTAATCCGGCTCTGCTGCCGGAACCCCCGCTTAATCCGTACCCCCTGATGCCCCCTCTCCCTCTGTCTCCACTATTCACCGCTGCTCTGCTAAGCAGAACAGCGAGTTCAGGAGCTTCCCAACTGCCCCCCCCCCCCACCGCCGGACATTGCGGGCCACGGGTGGGACAGCGGGACAGACCCAAAAAAATGGGACTGTCCCGCGAAAATCGGGATATTTGGGAGGTATGGGGGTGTGTGAGGGGGTATGCCGTACAGACAGACGGGCACCGGCTCACTGTGTGCTTGACCCCTTCACATCAGCATACTCAGCAGGGTCTCTCTGGCGCGGAGGAGCGTCACTTTCTAGCACACTCCACGTTTCTTAGCTGCAGTTTTGTGGGGCACCTGCTGCTGTGCAGGTTCCATACTGCCTCTGTTATCTCCAGCCCCGGCAACCCCACCTCTAGCTGCAGCGCTGCCACCCGCAGTGAGGTGCGCCCAGGTCCTTCACACACTGTAGCCGGCGGGCAGCGCTGCAGAAGTCCGAGCTGCTTGCAGGCTCCGACCCCCTCCTCCCTCCAGCCGCAGCGTCTCCTGGGGGCTAACCAGTCACTCCCAGTCTCCACTTACCACAGTGCCCAGCAGCCGCGAGGTCCGCACCACGTGCATGCTATGACGCCCTCCTCCCTCCAGCCGCAGCATCTCCCGAAGACTAACCAGTCACTCCCAGTCTCCCCTTACCACAGTGCCTGGCAGCTGTGTGAGGTCTGCGGTGTGTGACTGAGGAGGGGGGAGGGATGCGGACGGGCAGAGGAAGCAGGACTCCAGCCTGAGAGAGTCAGCCATGCCAAGTCTCCACCAGCAGCAGATCCCAACAGGTTGGAGTGGAACAGCAGCAGCCAGCAGCAGTGACTCCGGTAAGACACATCTGTCTGTCACCACTGTCCTGTCCCTAATACCAATCTCTCCCGTGCCCTGTGTTCTGTCATGTCCCTGTCACCCCTGGCCTTGCCCTGTCACCCTTATCCTGGCCCTTTCACCCGTATCCTGGCAATTTCACCCTTATCCTGGCCCTTATCCTGGCCATTTCACCCTTATCCTGGCCCTGTCACCCTTATGCTGGCCCTGTTACCCCTATCCTGGCCCTGTCACCCCTGTGCTTGCCCTGTCAACCCTATAATGGCCCTGTCACCCCTGTCCTGGTCCTGCCGCCCCTACCCTGGCCATGTCACCCCTATCCTGTCCCTGTCATTTCTGTCCTGGCCCCGTTGCCCCTGTCCTGGCCCCATCACCCCTGTACTGGCCCCGTCACCCCTGTCCTGGCCCCGTCACCCCTGTTCTGACCATGTCACCCCTGTCCTGGCCCTGTTACTGCATACCCTCCAACTACCTTTTTGGCAGGTACAGTCCCCGCAGCGCCTCCAGACCCCTCCCCAATGCACCACACCTCCGCACCTTCCCCTCCACCACATGCGGCACCCCACCCCTCCCCCATACGCAGTGCCTCCAGACCCCCTACACCACCCACGGCTCCCACTCCCCCGCCCCTCCACCACCCACAGCACCTCCAGGCCCCCTCCACCATCCACCCCCCATATATGTCTCCCCCCACACCTGCCCCCCCTCCACCCACAGCATCTGCAGACACCCTCCTCAATCCGTGGTTCCCCCCCCACTCCTCCCCCACCAACGGCACCCCTACACCTGCCCCTCCACCACCTGCAGCGCTTCGAGACCCCCTTCCCCATCTGCCGCACCACCTGTACCTGCTCCTCCCCAACCCATGGTGCCTCCAGACCCCCTACCCCACCCCCGCCACCCCCGCCCCTTCCCATCCCACAGCACCTCTGGAACCCTTCACCCATCCGCAACATCCCCGCACCTGCCCCTCTCCCACCCGAGGCACCCCTGCCCCTCCCCCACCTGCAGTGCCTCTGGACCCCTCCCTCATCTGCAGCCCCCACTCCTCTGCCCCTCCCCCATCCGTAGCACCTCCCGACCCTTCCCCATCCGGGCCCCCCCACGCATCCGCCCCCTCCTCCACCCGCAGCATCTACAGACACCATCCCCCATCCGCAGTCCCCCCCGCACCCGCTACATTCTGTACATCATGCCCTGCAGGTGCTGTTCACGCCGTCGCAAGGGGCTGCGCCTCCTTCACCAACGCACGCCCTTTCATTGTGCAATATTTAACCACTAACAAAGGAATGCAGGTAATACTCCATATAATACAAATATTGAACCCGAGAAAGGCATGCAAGGGTTAAGGGGGCGTAGCCCCTGTCAAAGTCAGAAAAATATCTCTATGCACACTACCATATTTGCACCTCACACAGGTCCGTGCTGCGCATGCGTACGCTCTCCCGTACGTGCGCATACTCACAGTCGCGGGCACCCGCAGGCGCATGGTATGCGTATTTACGGTAGAGTTTATGCGATCGTAGCGTGCGACTCAATCGTAACATATTTTCAGTAATAATGTATTTTGTAGATCATGGTCCCTTTGATAGATTCTGCAAGTTTGGTTAATATAGAATGTTCATGAACAGAGAAATCCCTCTTTGTTTGATACGAAGGGTCAGACAGGAGTAATACAGTGGTGTTTAGTATCCATCGGAAGAATATTTAATTAGAAATATTCCGGTGTTGGTTTGAAGCAGATCAATCGCTCGTGCGAATAGTTATGGACATAAGAAGTTTATGAACATTTACTTTATTTGCACTTTATTACCCATGCGGCGGGAAATCCAGTTTCCCTCCCACCTGAGCTGTTGGAAATAGTCACAGCCCACCTGTATGAATCAACCTATAACCTTTTGTTATAATGCGAAGCCGAATTCCTGTGTCCAATGAACAATAAGATTGTAGGGACCATTGAATTGCATTGTGTGTGGGGCATAAATAGGCAGGCCGACCATATCCAGGTCACTCTCTTCAACGGTTCTCATTGCTGATAATCGGGAGCTGGATATCGAGGCGCATGCGATCGTTTCCCCTTGTGCGTAAGTTTTCTCCGCAGTCATATTGTCTTGATGTTATTATGAGCCATCTCTCTCTCCTCTTTTTCCCTTATTTTCCCTTGATTGTATTGTATTGTATTGTATGGTATTTCCTGTGTAATTATCTGGTTAGTTAGTCTATGTTATATTGTAGTGTATGCTTTGTACTGTGATTCTTTTGCAAGTATAATAGTCATAATACATATAATAGGTTTTGGACCCTAAGCCCAGGTATCTGTGTATTTCTTATAGTGTTAAGTATTCCCTGAGCGTCGGTGACGCCCAAGCAGCTTTGTAGTTAATCAGGTTACACCAGGTTGCATTTACACTCTATCACCACACTAAGGTTTACTGTATATTTCGTTGTTAATGGTATAGATATAAAGGTTTAACGTCGATAAGCGTCTGCACCGCTGGAGATCTCCTCGTGGTCCCAAGCGTCCGCTACGCTATAGCGAATCATTACGTTAGTCGGCAGCCAATAGCGTGCCTGCCTGTGATCTCTGGGCCGTAAGCGAACGTGACGCTTGAGCGTCTCGACTACGGTTGAGCGATCGTTACGCAACTGGCGTACCCTTACGGTACTTCTTACGTAGATAGCGTACAGTGTTCTTAGACCTCTTAAAGTGTTTTATATACGATAAATATTTAGCTTTATCAATTGGGGGCCGTCCAGTCCTTCACATATCTGCACTAGGTAATATCAGCAGACATTATCCATCAGCAAAGGGCGGGAGGTTGTATCCCTCGTAGTGCTGACGGGATAAGCGTCTGCTTCGCTTAGGTAAAGGGTGCTGAAGGAATCCGGGAACCGGAGGTAAGAGCAAAACGCTAGTGTCTTTTAAAACTGTTTATTTTTCTGTCTTGCACGCACACATATATATCTGCATTTCCTTTTCATTTGTGTATTTTCGTATGTCACTCTCCTGTTTGCCAGTTTATAGTTGATAAACGTGCTGAGAGAGATTTGCCGCTATTTCAATAGTTTGAGTAAAGGTAATATAGTTAAAGTGTAGACAAACACACAGTTTTTGCCTGGGAGATAAGGCGAAGTCAGTGTGGTGTGTGGTAGATGATCAAGGATCATCTACATTGATAAAAGTATAAATTGTGTTACGGTGGATCTTTGCTTTGCGTACACGTGTCTCTAACAAAGACTTGCGTACGCAATCCAAAGGCCGACGCACGCAGCGTATATTACGCAACGGAGCGTCTGGGTACGCCCACGTAACTCAAACAACAGGCGATAAGTAACGCAAAGCGATAAATAGCACAAATTGATTTCAGCTTTCCAAAACTTAGTTTAAATACCTTACTTTACTGCAACACCTCTGGGGAGAGCTATCAGACTACGGGAAATGATTTTTTTCTGATCAGAAAACTATAAGAATGATAGTGGGTTGAAAACGGTATGAGTGTATTGAATCCCGCTTTGTGGACTTTGTGATCTATGTGATAAAACGGTATTGAATCCCGCTTTGTGGACTTTGTGATCTGTGTGATCTATGAGCACGGCCTGAAGTGAAAACGTGCAACAGAGTGTGATAAAGTTTTCGTTGTATTACGCTCTGGCCAATGATCCTACCATTTATGGGCAACAAGTGTCTATAAGTGGTACGATTGGACCGCACGGTTGTATGTGTGACCAATAACGCAACGTGATATGAGGTCGTATATCCATGCGTAAATCTTGCCCTCATACGTGTTGTAGGGAGCACATGCAAGCGTGATTTGTGTAGAGAAAAAGGAAGGGAATTTTCTCAGGAAAATCTCTAAAGATAGGGCCTGCAACGGCTACACGTGTCTGCTAGAAGGCGGACCGGAGATACCCGGAGCAGAAGAAGTTCAGTGGAAGAGCTTTAAGGATTTCCAACGAAGTTCTGTGTTTGGTGCATTTTAGGAAGTTTTTCTGTGTTAGAAAAGTCCACAATGGCAGCCAAGTGCACAATACAGAGACGGTCGGAGGTCAGGATTCAGACTCCAGAGGCTTGCAGACCCCGAGGGTCTGCTCGGTTAGTAATGTGGGGGAAATATGGTCCCCACACTGAGACCTTTTGTGATGAATGGACACGAATGACTGCAGGGGATAAGGCACCATTTCCCGGGATAGGTAGTTTTGACTAAGAGGTGTTGCATAATTTAAGGCGGAGGATCGGTCTCATAAAATCCTGGAAACAACGAGTTAAAAATGATGATTGTTTGCAGATATGGCTACAGGAAAGTGACATGCAGAGAAATGTAACTTACATACCTAACTTTCATCTTGAGAGGAGAGACATGGCAATGGAGGGGATTATGGTTGCGGAGAAAAGCACAAGGGTGAACAATAAAAACGCTCTTAGCAACTGTAGTATAGATGATAAGAATAAGTGTAATAAATGTAACAAAGATAATTGTAATACTGTTGAATGTACAACTATTAACCCATGCAAGTCGCACCCCATGTCAAACTTTCCTCAGGAACACCAACAAGAAAGTGAGCCCAGAACGATGTCGGCACCTCTTCCAGAAGCCATCACACAAGACATCCAGGTGGACGCGACCCAATCGGTAAAGACTGTAATCAAACCCCCTAATGGAGGGTCAGGTGAGGTCGTGTCCACAGGTACGTATGGTATTATACATTACGCACAAACAAATGTACCTCATATTGTAGAATCAATTCAGAATGACGTTACTGGACTTAATCCTGTCAGGGTAATTGCAGTACCAAATGGGAAAACTGACTCTTCAGGAGTCACCCCCGTCAGGAACATCGCCATGTACTGCCCCTTTTCCCGAACAGAATTAAGAACAATTCTGTCTGAATTTCCTGATCCCAGGAAAGACTTAGTTGCTTGTCAAAGATACATTAGAGTGCTAGGACATACTGCAGAGCCAAATAACAAAGATTGGAGGACAGTTTTGAGGGCATGTTTACCCCCCGATGTTGATTCATTGAAATTTATCGCTGATTGTAAGCTAGATGAGGAAGTGCCACTAACAAACGAGTATAACCAAGATAATGTAAAAAGAATCAATCTACAGTTGAAAGAATATTTTCCCACAGTAGTAAAATGGAATAAAATCTTTACAATAAAACAAAAAGAAGGTGAATCCGCATCAGAGTATTTTCACCGGGCTCTGCAGGATATGGCTAGGTACACGGGTATAGATGACATTGACACTAACGTACACCACAGAGAGGTAGCTGTGTCTGTATTAATGGACAGCTTAAAAGACACACTAAAAATCAGGGTACAAACCTCCATACCTCACTGGAGAGGCATCTCGGTGGCTGCATTAAGAGAGTCCGCTATCGAGCATGACCGCAATATCCAAAGAACCAGGGAAGCGCAGGGAGAACGGTTGATGGCGATGAGCATCCGAGCGTTTGAGGAGGCATCAAATCAACCAAGACCTCAGGTCATTGACACTTGGAGGAAACCAAGGATTTGTTATAATTGTAGAAGAGAAGGGCATTATGCCAGCAACTGTAATAACCCACATAAAGTCAGACCCCCTAGACCAAGAAATGAGCAAAGTTATAACACACAAAATTATAATCAGGGATCATATAGGAAAAATTTTGGCCCACACCCATAATGTGCAGTCAGGAAAGGTGATCATTAGGACTGATGGTAAGCCTGAGGTTATAGTTAATAAATTGGGAGGTCATTCCCTGAAAACACAGGAATGACCGGGTGAAACGTTGTAAATGTATCTGTGAAATGTTTCGTTTTCTCTCTCCCCATCTCTGACGATTATTGGTAGGATTCAAACATTGCATACATACTTGGTCTTTGCAGAAGTCTACCAAACCCCAGCATGACCTATCCGCACCAATGTATTCTGGCCAGATACAGACAATGGAATATGGAAGTGCTGGGGGGAGGGACTGCGCAAGGAAACCATTGGACATGTAGATATGACAGCCTGATGATCTGACAGTGTTTTGAAATGTTTGAAAAATGTTTTTTTTTTTTTTTTTTTTCTTTCTCTCTTTTCCTATTGATGGCTATTGTTGATTTAAGTAATATACACATGCACATAAATTGTTCTCTCTCTTTGTTTTTTTTGCTGTTGTTGTTTTCTCTCTCTTCTCACTCATGCTTTCATGTTTTAAAGATGGTATGTCACCCATCAGTTAGACAAATGGTAATGCAAGATTTTTGCTCCTTACAGAAAGATCACTGGTTTGGAGGGAATATTGCATCACCAGAATGTTCGTTTGGAAGACTGAGAGACAGCACCTTTGAGAAGACAGCAGAACAAGAAGAACAACAAGACGAGAGAACTAATTATCGTAACAAGTTTCTCTCCCCCTCAAACTGATTTTCTGTACCCCCATTACAAATTTCTTCTTTTCTCCTCCTGTAAGATGGACTTGCCCCAAGAGACTGTGATCTGGATTTTCCTGTTGACCATGATGTTGACCAGAGCAGTCTGTTCCGGTGAGAGTATCAGTGAGGTCGTGAAAGGATCCAGAAAGGTCCTGATGATAAAGATGGAGGTGTAAATTTCCAATAGCAACCCAATCACCAAGCAAAGGCGAGTACCGGAAACGATCTAGTAGCCATGTTATTTGTAAACATTTTTCTTTTAAGGATTATCAGCTGAAGAAAACTATATCTGTAGGCTCTGTGATAATGTCATTGAGGATGGGTGTATTAAGAAATGCCAATCCAGTTTTAATATCCATATGGACCGGCATCCCTTGAGTGACTATCACTCTTTAGTGGGTAGTGTGCTTAATAAAACAGATTGTTGGGTATGCTCTCAAGTACCTCAAGGTCACAGAAAATCAGGGCTAGTACCATTTCCTTTAACGTTAGGGGAGGTACTTGAGTTAAATGGTGGGAGACCGGTGGACCGGAGGTTTAATATCTCCAGCCCTCCTAGTTTGAAGCTCCACCAATACCATGTGGATAGGTCCCTATTATGTTTCAACATCTCCAATCCCCGAAAGCCGGGAAATTGGGAAGTGTCATGGAGTAACCAAACCATGACCTTTTCGCATAGAGCAGATAGAATGCCACCAGATACAGAGCTTGTACGCCACATAGCCAGTAGAGGAAAATCTTTCCGGTATAGGTATACCTTAGGAAATAGGATTACTAGAGTTGGAGAGGTATCACCAGGATACTGTGCACATATCGTACAACCTGATACGTGTACTAAGCAGATGGAAGAATTAGGGTTAGGAGATTTCACATGGATGGTGTGTAATATGGTTATGTCCTACTCCGTCCCATATGTTCTCCCCGATGATGCATATTTCATATGCGGGAGAAAGGCGTACAAGTGGCTTGCCCCAAACTCTGAAGGATTGTGTTATATTGGAAAAGTACTGCCTGAAGTAATGACTGTATCACATGACAAAATGAAAGACATACACCGTGGTGCCCAAGCTCCTTATACTCACACCCTTTACGAGCACGTTGTTAAAAGGCACCTGATAGAGAAGACAGAGCATCCGGCCTCTGATCTGATAAGTGAATCCACCGGGATTCAATTCTTAATCGCGTTAGATTTCACCCGCACCGCTAGAGGAGTGCTGAATTATAAATACATATCGGCGCTCGCAAATTTGTTAGATAATATCACTGAAATGTATGATGACACGTTTAGGTATACTGGAAGAGAACTTCAGGCTTACAAAACAGAACTGGTACAGCATAGAATGGTTCTCAATTACCTCACAGCAGTGACAGGCGGATATTGTGTCACACTGGCAACACAATACGGCGTGAAATGTTGCACATATATTACAAATAGCACCGAGGATCCGGTCGAGGTCATAGACCAAAAGATGGACGATATTCTCCAATTGAAGTGGGAATTTCGCAGGAGACACAATCTCACTCTTGCTGCTGTAGGTAATGAGCTGACTGGTTGGGTGTCATGGTTGAACCCGCGAAATTGGTTTTCTGGTTTAGGAGAATGGGCTCAAGGAGTCATAATGGATGTTGGGAAGTTTCTCCTATGTATCTTAGGTGTTGTCATATCGATTGGATTGATATTTAGATGCGGTCAGGCTTTAATGAAGTGCAAACATCGTACAAGGGTAATGAGTTTAAGGAGTGAGGAAACTGTAATTAACCTGGACTTGATACATGACCCAAATGTAGAAACAATGATGTGATGAAAATGCGATTTCTACGGTCCGTTTCTTTCACCTGTTTTTCCGTTTTCTCCAAGGTAACAAGACCCACTTGGACGAGGAATTTGATGAGCCGATATACAGACAACAGAGGGATTAAAGAAGAAGTTTGACAACCTGATACACAGATTTTTGATGAACTATGCCATGGATCCCCAGTTTCCCTAGAAATTTAAAAATTACGCTAGCCCAACACTTTTGTAAATCTATGGACATTGACAGCTTTGCTCGCACCTTATGGGCAAAAGCACAAAGAAGACTGCATTCAACAGACACCAAACAAGACCTCAATCGACGAATGTACATTTACCTGACATAGAATACCACCGCATTTACCGTAATTATGTCTTTTCTTCATTTCTACAACCCTCAGGTAATGACACACATAGTCGATAGGGAATACAGGCACAGATATCAGCAATCACATATCTCCCCCATTCATGTATCATCAACTAAAATGTGCTCCCCCATTTTGTTACAACCAAAGCCAAAAAGAGCTCGGTAAAGTTTGACAGCCCATCCACAGACCCGTACCGCGGGATAAGAAGGAATTCAAATGTATACTTCGCAATACCTCGAAGCTTGATTTAAAACACGTACGGCACGATGATACATGACCCCCAAGCACGGATTCATACACACATGCTTCTGCTATCTCACTAGGTCATACCCTTTTCCTACCATCTCCTCTCCTCCCTTACCCAACCATGTAAATGTATTAACCCCTAACATATATTTTTCTCTTTTTGAAATGTTTTCAGGAAGTGGCAGTTATTGTTGACTGCCAAAGGGTGGACTGTCAAAGTCAGAAAAATATCTCTATGCACACTACCATATTTGCACCTCACACAGGTCCGTGCTGCGCATGCGTACGCTCTCCCGTACGTGCGCATACTCACAGTCGCGGGCACCCGCAGGCGCATGGTATGCGTATTTACGGTAGAGTTTATGCGATCGTAGCGTGCGACTCAATCGTAACATATTTTCAGTAATAATGTATTTTGTAGATCATGGTCCCTTTGATAGATTCTGCAAGTTTGGTTAATATAGAATGTTCATGAACAGAGAAATCCCTCTTTGTTTGATACGAAGGGTCAGACAGGAGTAATACAGTGGTGTTTAGTATCCATCGGAAGAATATTTAATTAGAAATATTCCGGTGTTGGTTTGAAGCAGATCAATCGCTCGTGCGAATAGTTATGGACATAAGAAGTTTATGAACATTTACTTTATTTGCACTTTATTACCCATGCGGCGGGAAATCCAGTTTCCCTCCCACCTGAGCTGTTGGAAATAGTCACAGCCCACCTGTATGAATCAACCTATAACCTTTTGTTATAATGCGAAGCCGAATTCCTGTGTCCAATGAACAATAAGATTGTAGGGACCATTGAATTGCATTGTGTGTGGGGCATAAATAGGCAGGCCGACCATATCCAGGTCACTCTCTTCAACGGTTCTCATTGCTGATAATCGGGAGCTGGATATCGAGGCGCATGCGATCGTTTCCCCTTGTGCGTAAGTTTTCTCCGCAGTCATATTGTCTTGATGTTATTATGAGCCATCTCTCTCTCCTCTTTTTCCCTTATTTTCCCTTGATTGTATTGTATTGTATTGTATGGTATTTCCTGTGTAATTATCTGGTTAGTTAGTCTATGTTATATTGTAGTGTATGCTTTGTACTGTGATTCTTTTGCAAGTATAATAGTCATAATACATATAATAGGTTTTGGACCCTAAGCCCAGGTATCTGTGTATTTCTTATAGTGTTAAGTATTCCCTGAGCGTCGGTGACGCCCAAGCAGCTTTGTAGTTAATCAGGTTACACCAGGTTGCATTTACACTCTATCACCACACTAAGGTTTACTGTATATTTCGTTGTTAATGGTATAGATATAAAGGTTTAACGTCGATAAGCGTCTGCACCGCTGGAGATCTCCTCGTGGTCCCAAGCGTCCGCTACGCTATAGCGAATCATTACGTTAGTCGGCAGCCAATAGCGTGCCTGCCTGTGATCTCTGGGCCGTAAGCGAACGTGACGCTTGAGCGTCTCGACTACGGTTGAGCGATCGTTACGCAACTGGCGTACCCTTACGGTACTTCTTACGTAGATAGCGTACAGTGTTCTTAGACCTCTTAAAGTGTTTTATATACGATAAATATTTAGCTTTATCACCCCTTGCGACGGTGTGAAGAGCGCCCGTAGGGCGCGATGAAGCACCTACTATATATATATATATCATAACTGCACTGTGAATGTAATACAAGACCTCAGCACTAACCAGCCTCAATGAGACATGCATTAGGTTTAGTAATGGTGAAATATATGCAGATGTAAAAATCAGCAATGTAAGCTCTTACCACTGGGGTGACTTATTATAGATTAGTAAATGAATGCAGAGCAACATGTCATTCCAATAATTAGCAAGAAATGTGTTCATTATCACATCAGTGCCGTAACTACACATGTTGGTGCCCTGTACCAGAAATAGAATTAGTGCCCCCCCCAATTCAAAACAGTGATAGACAAAGATAAAGGGGTGTGGCTTTGTGGGAAAGGGGCAGGACCACAGAATAGTACTCCACACAGTGGTCCCCTTATACACATAATGCCAGATAGCAGAGCCCCTTATACACATAATGCCAGACAGCAGAGCCCCTTATACACATAATGCCAGACAGCAGAGCCCCTTATACACGTAATGCCAGACAGCAGAGCCCCTTATACACATAATGCCAGACAGCAGAGCCCCTTATACACATAATGCCAGATAGCAGAGCCCCTTATACACATAATGCCAGACAGCAGAGCCCCTTATACACATAATGCCAGACAGCAGAGCCCCTTATACACATAATGCCAGACAGCAGAGCCCCTTATACACATAATGCCAGACAGCAGAGCCCCTAATACACATAATGCCAGACAGCAGAGCCCCTTATACACATAATGCCAGACAGCAGAGCCCCTTATACACATTGTGCAACAGTAGGGCCACTTATACACATTGTGCAACAGTAAAGCAGCACAGCATAGACAAGGTAGGAGAAATCCCCTTCATATAAGCTGTGTCCTAGAATGGCCCTTGTCCAGGGGCAGGTAACATGCAGCAAGGAAACACCAGCACAATGCCCAGGGAACAGTGGACAGCAGAGGTGAGAGACCACAATGTGTGCAGCTGCTGGTCTATGACACACACTCATTGGGAGCATTGATGGTGTTCAAACTGGATCAGCCCGGCCACATCAGGGGCAGGATCACCATGGTCAGCTCTGTGGGGAGGAGTGCAAAGCCGGCAACACAGCTTCAGCCAGTGCAGAGACCTTCTGAAGCCTCCAGTGTCTTATCCAAAATGGTGGAGGTCCGCGGGTCCAGGTCTTCATCAGCGACCACATGGTACATCTCTCCAGCCGGAAACGGGGTTCAGGGTAAGCAGGAGGGGCAGCTAGGAAAAATAGCAGACCAAAGCAGTCCTGAATCTAGTCACCTGCTGTGGCATGAACCAGTAACTAGAGGCTGCAGCTTCAGGGAATATAGGCAAGAAGCGTCCGGCTGCAGGGAGTAACAGTCCTGGGTACAGAAAGCTGAGAGAGAGCACTAAGGTAAGAGGGTTGTGGAAGCCCTGTATTAGTGCCCGATAGTGGTCAAGCCACAGGAGCTAAACTGAAGCAAGTCTGCTCCCTGTGCCAGCCAGGCCACACCCCTGGTTACTATTAAACATTGCACAGTTGGGCGGCACATAGCATACCTCCCAACTTGACAGTTCCCTAAAGAGGGACACGCTCGCGCTCCCAAAAAAGGGGCGTTACCTAAGAAAAGGTGGCGTGGCTTCGTGGGAGAACCCACGATCACGAGCCACGCCCCCATTTTCGATACTATGGGGGCATGCCCAGCGCTCTGTGAGCCGCTAGCATGCCCCCTCTCCCTCTGAATCCAGTGAATAGACGCTGTGCCCATGCGCACAGCATCTATTCACCGCTGCTCTGCTAAGCAGGGCAGCAAGACACAGAGACTCCCAACTGCCCCCCTCACCGCGGGACACTGCGGCCCGCGGGTGGGACAGCGGGACAGTCCCCAAAAAATGGGACTGTCCCGCAAAAATCGGGGCAGTTGGGAGGTATGACATAGCTGGCGGCGGCGCACACACAAAGGGGATCACGGGTGGATACAGCCGGTTCTGGCCACATGGCAGATGTGCTATGTGCTGAGCACTATCCACACCACCCTAGTTACGGCCCTGGGGGACAGGGCTGTGTCATTACAGGTTATTTTGATTGGCAGGAGGGTGAATCTTGGTGTATTTTCTATGGATTCGAACAAAGCACCCATGTTCCTCCTTGATTCTGGTCCACCAGGAAACTGACCTTTAAGTTGAGTAACCAGGTATACTTCCAGTGCAAAATCTGGGACCTAACCACTAGAAGAAGGAGTGGGCCCTCAGGGAGTGGAGCCCACCAAGGAATACCGCAATACCTCTCTGAGTCATTCCAACCAGGATCTACAGTTGGCTCTGTATAGAAATGACCTTTAGTACATAATGCCTTTTGTGAATAGACCTTGCCGTCAATCCTCAGCGGTTTCCAGTGGGTTTGAAATATACGTTATGGTAAGACTATGTCTCCTATGTCCACAGGTTTCCACAGGATAACATTGGGATATGATGGCGCGACAGCGGATTGGCACCAAACAATCACAAGCTCTCTGGCCTCCCAGGATGCAATGGGCTCGCCCATATATCCCCGCCCACTGGCTCAGGCAAATCAGTTGTATTCCAAAGCATTTAGGCAGGAGCATTATGTAGAACCCTATTCAGGCGAGAAGAAAACACATGCACACCCTTCCATACAAGAGGGAAGAGGTTAGTGAGCATAAAGATTCTCAAATCAGGTGCGTCTGTGGAAACCTGTGGACATAGGAGAAATACCGTTATCAACGGTAAGTTCTTACCATAACGTATATTTCTCAGGCAGGGTTCACAGGATAACAGTGGGACTTACCAAAGCAATTTTTAGTGGTGGGGACGCTCCTGATTAGACAGGAGAACCTTACGTCATGAGAGGCAAAAGTATCCAAGGCATAATGTCTAATGAATGTGTTAATGGAAGACCATGTGGCTGCCTTTCATATCTATTCTGCTGAAGCACCATGTTGTGCTGCCCATGAGGGACCTACCTTACGTGTAGAGTGAGCAGAGACATTAGCCGGAACAGGGAGATCAGCATGAGAGTATGCTTCTGAAATCGTCACTCGAAGCCATCTTGCCAGCCAGCGTCTGTTTAGTAGCATCCCCTCTTGTGAAATCCGTAGAGAATGAAGAGAGAATCTGTCTTTTTGATGGCACTGGTACGATCCACGTAGATTCTTAATGCATGGACTACGTCCAGCGACGCTTCTCCCGCAGAAAGTCCCTATACCTGAAAAGCCGGGACTACAATTTCTTCGTTAAGGTGAAACTTAGAGACCACCTTAGGAAGATATCCAGACTTAGTTCTGAGAACTGCTTTATCTGGATAAAAAATCAGAAAAGGAGACTTACATGACAGCGCTCCTAAATCTGACACTCTTCTAGCTGATGCCATAGTCACTCAGTAGAAAGAGTACTTTAGCTGTCAACCATTTAAGATCCACTTTATTAAGTGGTTCAAATGGAGCACCCCGAAGGGCTTTGAGGACCAGACTAAAATCCCAAGGTACTGCAGGAGGAAAAAAGGGTGGTTGAATGTGCAGCATTCCCTGGAAAAAAGTACGCACATCCTGTAAAGTGCCAATATTTTTTTTGGAACCATACAGTCAATGCTGATACTTGAACTCTCAAGGAAGTCACCTTCAAACCCTTATCCATTCCTGCCTGAAGGAAATCTAAGATTCTGGATACTCTGAAAGATTGTGGATCCATACTTCTTTCACTGCACCAATGAATACAAGCTTTCCATATTCGGTGATAAATGCGAGCTGAGGAAGGTTTCCTTGCTCTGAGCATACTTTGAATTATCTGTTCTGAAAAACCTCTTGACTTCAGGATAGAGGTTTCAACAGCCACGCCGTCAAAGACAGCCGATCCAGATGCCTGTGATAACAAGGACCCTGTATCAGTAGATCTGGACGTTGAGGGAGCGGAATTGGAGCATCCATCGACATCCTCTGCAGATCTATGTACCAATGCCTTCTTGGCCAAGCCGGAGCTATTAGAATCACGCACCCTTTGCTTGTTTTATTTTCCTCACCACCCTGGGTAGCAGGGAGATTGAAGGAAACAGATATGCCAGATGAAATTCCCATTTCACTGACAGCACGTCTACAAGGATCGCTCCGGGGTCCTTTGTTCTTGACCCGTATGCCAGAACTTTGTTGTTCAGACGGGACGCCATGAGATATGTCTCTGGCAAACCCCAGTTTACTAGAGTCTGAAACACTTCCGGGTGTAGAGACCATTCGCTTGCTCGAATGGTGTGTCGACTGAGCAAGTCCGCTTCCCAGTTTAGGACTCCTGGAATGAACACTGCGGAAAATGCTGGAAGATGGAGTTCTGCCTACTTTAGTATGTGACTTACCTCCTTCGTTGCTTTTTGGCTGCGAGTTCCTCCCTGATGGTTGAGGTACGCTACTGCCGTTGCATTGTCCAAGCAAGGAAAACTAGTCAGGATGTCCAGCACAGCCAACAGTCCCATCTTCCCTGTGAAAAAGAGTGGGGGGAGGGGTTACAGGCTAGTGCAGGATCTAAGGGGGATAAACAAGATAGTTGAGAGCCAATTCCCCGTAGTGCCCAATCCAGCTGTCATCCTCATGCAGATTCCCTCCACCTCAAAATTCTTCACTGTCATTGATCTCTGTTCTGCTTTCTTTTCTGTCCCTCTTCACCTTGACAGCCAATACCACTTTGCCTTTACATACAGGGGAGTACAGTACACCTGGACTCGCCTACCCCAAGGTTTCATTGACAGCCCGAGAATTTTCTCCCAGGCCTTACATGACTGTTTGCAATCCTTTCAACCTGAAAGTGGGTCAGTGCTAATACAGTACGTTGATGACTTGTTGATGTGCTCTGACTCACTCAAGTCGTCCTTGGCAGATACTAAATGTGATCGGAGAGACTAACCAGCCACACGTGTAATGGCGGCTGCGGCACTGAAGGGGTTAACCCTCATGCCCGGCGCCATTTTGCGGACAATAGGCGCTTGGCGTCACTGTTAAATGTACTTACGGCGCTGGGCGCAGACTTTTAAAAAATATGTTTAATGATGTGTTTTAACATGTCATATGTAGTGCTCTGTGCACAATTGCAGGATTGCATGTTTAAATGTATTTGTATTTGAGATGTGGTCACCTATATTTTAAAGGGAAAAATGCACTTACTATATCTGTCTGAATAAGCATCTCTTATCCTCTGGAAATAGGAAGTGGCATGCTAATGGCCCTGTCCTAGCAGAGCGGTGTGAATGACAAAACCTTTTGATGTGTAAGTACCTTAGAGAAATATGCTAATCACGTGGGATCTCCTTATCCCATAGATAAAGTCTATGGGCTTGGAACCTGTTTGTTTCATGTAGCTGATTTAATTGATATACGAACCCTGAATGGCAGATGCAGGAAGGAAGAATATTTGTTTGGTAAATCAAATACAAACCGTACTTGAAGCTATGAGTTAAATGTATCAATGGTGAAGTGTAAACTCCCAGGTGGTAGGAATTGGAGTTTAAATTATACAAAACTTTGTCTGTGTGTGGCAGCAAAAAGGATATAACTTTTTTGCACTTACTGTATATCCTTGTAAAATGTAATTTATTTATATTTTGTGCGATAACCTGATTGGTTGGAGAAGACAGGGAGGGCTTACCCCCCTGTGGTACTGTGTGGAAAATTGACATAAAAAGGAGGCCTGCGTGCCCCCAGAGTGTATTATACCGTCTACTTTCTGCTGTGAACATCTTGCTGTATGCTGTTTCCCCTAGCAATAGGGAAGAGTTCTCTTTAGAACTATTGCAAATAAATACCATTTGCCTCAAGACAACCGCGTCATCTTGTGACCTGCAGGGCTGTGCAAAACCTAGCCCCGTTCACCGGCTGTCCCGGGTGAACCAATGTCTCCAAGTTCCGCCTTCCGCCAGCTACCGGTAGAGGACTAGTGGGGATTCGTCAATGCCACACAGGTGTGGTAAGGCAGTGTGTCGGCACATACAGAACAGAACCGTGGTTCCAAACACCAAGGCAGGTTAGGAGTTTGGTGGTGACAGCATAAACCCGCCCACAGCGCAGTGGGTGGAGTCAGTAACAGGCGGTTACTGACGGTAAGCGGGAATCCCCTATGTGGCCAGGTCCCGTGTGACCTAAGCATCCATTCTGTGTACTGGGGACGAGATCGTCGGGTCACACTAAACAACTTCTGTTTCACCTCTCCCAGACAGGACACAAGGTTTCAAAGGATAAGCTGCAGTTGTGCCAGACCAGGGTTAAATACTTGGGACACTGCTTGATGCAAGGACTTAGGCACCTGACTGCTGATAGAATACAGGCGATTCGCGACATGACTCTGCCACAAACTCAGCAACAGATCAACACTTTCCTTGGAATGTGTGAGTACTGTCGGAACTGGATTCCAGGGTTCTCCATAGTGGCACTACCTTTGCAAGAAATGGTCTCTTCGAACAAACCGGAACGGGTCTCTCACACAGATGAGTCTGAACTAGCGTTTGAGAGACTCAAACAGTGCCTATCACAGGCACCTGCATTAGGTATGCCAGATTATGGGAAACCCTTTGAATTGTACGGTACTGAAAGTGTTGGGTGCGTGACAGGAGTCCTAACCCAGAGACATGGTGATGCCAGCAGGCCGGTAGCTTACTACAGTGCACAGTTGGACACCGTAGCGCGGTCTCTCCCCACATGCTTGCGAAGTGTTGCAGCGATAGCTTTGCTAGTAAGTAAAAGCGAGGATGTAGTGTTAGGACACGACTTGACCATCCATACACCTCATGCAGTGTCAGCCTTACTGAACTCCGCCCAAACCAGGCATGTCTCATCTGCGCGGTTTACAAAATGGGAATTATCACTGATAATAACGGTAAACATCACCATTAAGAGATGCAGCTCACCAAATCCGGCAACTTATTTACCAGGTGTGCCTAGACAGACACAAAGGGTGGGGGATGAGAGTGATGGTGAAGGAGGATTTAGTGCAGACACTGACACACATGATTGTATGGAATACCTGAATCAGACTTTCACTGTGAGGCCTGACATCAGTGACAACCCACTGGAAGGCGTAGACTATACCTTCTACACCAGCATTTTTCAACCGCTGTGCCGCGGCACACGTGTGCCGCCAGCGGTTGTCAAGTGTGCCGTGGAGTCATTGGAGTCAGAGCTGCTTTCAGCTTCAGTTCAACAGAATGGCCGGGCAGCACTGGCTCCTAGGCGGCTCAGGCACGCCGCGGCCGTGACCTATGAAGATGCAGCAGCGTGTTCTGCAGCAGTCCTGGCCTGACAAGTGCACACACAGGGATGACACAGGAGTCAGGTGCTGCCTGAGATGACGGGAAGAGCCGGCATTGTGCAACACACACAGGCGGCCGCCGCACCATGTGACAGGCTTCCTGCATTCCGGCCAGGGATCCACGCAGCTTCCAGTCAGCCCGGTCACCTTGGCAACGGCCGGGCTCTGTCACCGCCTGATGTCACACACTGTGTAGCTGGGGTTGACAGGGTTACTGTGTCACCCACAACCCGGGAGTCCCCTGCAACCCTGTGCCATGTCCCCTATATACAGTATATCAGTAATAAAGGGGCATCAGTCATCCATGGTCCATAGGCTGCAATGAGTGACAGGTGCATTTGCAGACACTGCTGGACTATACGAGTCCAGGTTTTTTAATATTAACCAATATTGCTTACATGTCTGTGGTTGCTGTAAGGTCAGATACACACATGGATTTGCATGTAATGTCATTATAATGCTGCAGACAAGGAAAAAAGTACGTGAGAGGAATTTTGTCAGCCCTGCCACAGAGCTCACAATATAAATAGTATGTTGGAAAAGACAGACATATTCAAAGCTGATGCAAGTCTGTTTTATGGATGGATCTTACGTGTTCCAAATCTGTGAGTATGCAGCGCCAGGCGATTATGCAAAACTCTGCACTTGCAGAGGAAGGGGTGCAAATCGACAGGAACAACGGCATGTTGACGCAATTGCGGACTATGCAGTTATAATGAGGCATAAATACGCCTTGCAGCAAAGATCAAACTGGTGCACCTGGGCACTGATAATGGTGGCAGTTTAGAAAACAAATAGATGGGCTCTCCTAGGCGGCCCAGGCACGCTGCAGCCGTGACCTATGGAGACGCAGCAGCGTGATATCATAGGATGTAGCCATCCTGTAAGCCCCCCAGCTCACCTGCATGCTCATCTCCCAGCCAGCCAGCATGCCCCCTCCCACTGCTCAATGCTCTGCAGCGCAAATGTGACTGCACAACCCCAGCTGATGAGGGACAGGGAAAACAAGGAGCTCCCGCTACAGATGAGGGATAGGGACCAATGTGTGTTATTTTTTCTATAGGGAGCAATGTGATTGTTTTTTTCTGTGGGGGCTAGTCAATGTAATTGTTTTACTATGGGGAGCAATGTGATTGTTTTTTCTGTGGGGGCCAATGTGTGTGGTTTTTTTCCTGTGGGGGACAATGGTGTGCCTTGGCAATTTGAAAAACTTTTCAGTGTGCCGCGAGTTGAAAAAGGTTGAAAATCACTGTTCTACACTGACGGTAGTTGATGAGTCTAAGGAGCGAGAGCGCTGTTACAGCAGCAGATTTGACTTATGATCCATCCGTAGAGACAGTGTTATGATAAGGATTGCAAATGAATTTCATGACCTGTTTCTTTTACCATTTCTCTCTGTTTCCCCCTCTACCCAGAGACATCCAACCGGAAAAGACATCAACCATACCTAATTTTATGTGAATGTCATTTTTTTTTTATATGTGTTTTACCCTCATCTCTGCAACCTCCAGTTAATGGCACACATAGTCAACAGGTGTTCTCCACATATATTAGCACTCCCATATGTTCCCCCTCCATGTATCATCAGATAAATGTGCTCCCCATTTGTTGGAACAAGAAGCCGAAAATGGTGAGGTGTAAAAGCCCTTGCCCGAAAAAGAGCTCGATGGTGTTTGTTTGCCCATGTACAGACCCTTAATACGGGATAAGAAGGATTTAATGTATACTTCACAATACCTCGAAGCTTGCTTAGAACATATACGGCACGATGATACATGCCCCTCAGACATTGATTCATACATACATGCTTTTACTATCCCACTAGGCTATACATTTCCCACCTACAACTCTCCCCCGATCATCCAAACTTGTATATATTGTATAGATAATATTTTCAGTTTAGTAATTAAGTGTGGCAGTTATTGATGACTGCCAAAGGGTGGACTGTCGAAGTCGAAAATATTATTGTCACACACATCAAGTACAAACACCACACAGATGGCCTCCGTGCGTGTACTTGTTCTGCCGTACGTGCACATGCCTGCAAGTTGCGTAAAATCGCTCACGCGGTAGTGCATATTAGCTTGTGGTATGAGTAATTACGGTAGCATATGTATTTGCATGGAAAAGCCACAAAGACACATTTCATATTTAATCCACATAGTGCACGATTTACACATAGCCCACATGCACCACACCAGCAAGTTACACTTGCTTAAAAGGTACAACAACAAAGGGAGTCACCTTTACAGGATATGAGGGGACAGAATTAGGCTAGGAGGTGGTGTTTGGTATCCAGCTGTACAGTATTTTAAGATCAATATTCCGGTAGCAGTTTGCAGAAGATAGCACGCTCCTGCGCATAGATATGCGCAGGGACAGAATATTAATATTAACTGTATTTACTATACTTTGATATTCGGCGGGAACCCAGTGGAGACCATCTGCAAGTGCACCTGGACCAGGTATCGCCCACCTATTCAAACTGACCTATGACCCCTCATGTACTGTAAATGACCAGCCCTTTGACCTACAGGTGAAGAGATTACAGTTTCCATTGAATCATGTTTTGGACAAATGTATAAAAGCCCAGCTGCCTGGCCCGCCATACACATTCTCTGAAGGTCATCTATCTTGATTGACTGAGGACCGGGTGGCGCTGGCGAAACAAACGTATGTATCATTGATTGTAGCCTCTTTTCTCTTATTGTGTTTGTATTAATGTTGTAACCCCCTTTGAGTAAATAACTGTTTGTGGGTCAGATCCCAACATTTTTAAATACAATTGGTGTCGTGTCCCTTTCCTGCTAAAGGTTTAAAGTGTATTTCAGCCACACGTGTAGCTGCATTGTGCGTACAGCGTGTCGGTGTGTGTGTACGCAACGTGTGTACTTAGTACGTCCGTTGCAGTGCGTGTACGCAAAGTGCGTACACGTTATGGGCCTGTGTACGCTAAGTGGGTAAAAAGTACGTAGGTTAAGGATTACATCCAGCGGCCGCAGCAGCTTGAGTTTTAGTGTAAAAGGTATTGCATTTTCGTCCTGTAAGTTAATCAGCATTCACACCCTGGAACCATAATCTTCCAGACACTGCTCCCCAGCCCTGCAGACTGGCATCCATTGTCAGGATCTCCTAATCTGATATACAAAAGGGTCTCCCCTTGTCTAGATGGGATGTCTGTAGCCACCAGACTAATTACCTTTTTAAAACTACTATCATTTGTTTCTTTATTGTCTGATTTATTCCATTCCATCTGGTCAGAATCAGATGCTGCAGAGGTCTTGAGTGGAATTGTACATATTCCACCATGTCGAATGTTGACACCATCAAACCCATCACTCGCATTGCTGCGTGAATTGATATTGTCTGACTGTGTAACAATTCCTGAGACATTAACGGCACCTTGGATATCTTTTCCCGAGGTAAAAATATTTTCTGCAGACTTGACTCCAATACAGCCCCCAAGTGAATCATCCGTTGTGACGGAATCAGAGACAACTTTGCCCAATTTATGAGCCATCCGTGTTTCTGTAGACAAGTTATTGTCTGTTGGAGATGGCTCAAAAGCAATTCCTGGGATTGTGCCAGGATTAAAAGATCGCCGAGGTATGGAAAAATCCTTATCCCCTGCTTGCAGAGATAAGCTGCCATAACCACCATGATCTTGGTAAATACTCTGGGGGCTGTGGCTAACCCAAAGGGTAGGGCCTTGAACTGAAAATGTTGCTGGAGGATAGCGAACCTGAGGTAACACTGATGCGATAGTGCTATAGGCACATGCAGGTAAGCATCCTGTATATCCAGAGATACCATGTAATACCCCGGTTCCATGGCCCAAACTATGGAGCGTAACGTCTCTATGTGGAACCTTGGGACCCAAATGTATTTGTTTAACATTTTGAGATTGAGAATTGGCCGGAATGATCGATTTGGCTTCTGAACCAAAAATAGGTTGGAGTAAAAACCCTTCCCCCATTGTGCCGGGGGTACTGGAATAATTACCCCGGACTGAAGCAATTTCTGAGCTGCTTCTTGCAGAGCTCTGGCCTTCGCCTCTATATGAGACGGAATGGTGCAAAAAAAACCTTCGAGGAGGCTGCTTCTTGAAAGAGAAAACGTAACCCAGAGATACCACTTCTTGCACCCAAGCATCTATCGTCAACTGATGCCATATGTGTGCAAAATGAAGAAGTCGGCCCCCTACCTTGGGGTCCCCCAGGTGGACGCCCGCACCATTAGGCTGATGGTTTCTGTTCTGGTTTGGAAGCTGACCCTCTGGTGGCCCATTGCTTCTTTGCTTTACCAGACTTATTGTACTGGGTCTGTTTAGAATTATTTTTGCCTTTTGTTTTACCTTGCCACCGAAATGGCCGAAACCCCGAACCCCTAGGCCTAGGGTTATAACTGGCAGGAAACCTGACCTTCTTGGATTCTGCTTCTGACTCCAGAATATCTGTCAATTCCTTACCAAAAAGAATATTCCCAACAAAAGGCAAAGCTTCCAGAACCTTCTTGGATTCTGAATCAGCTTTCCATGTACGTAGCCAAATTGCTCTGCGAGCAGCTACCGTTAAGGCTGGCGGTTTGGAAGCAATTGTACCCATATCCATTGCTGCTTCTTCTAAGAATTACGCAGCCTGTTTCATATGAGCTATATGGGATTCCTGCTCCCTGGTAGGTGCTGAAAGCCCTTTTTCCAGTTCGTCAGCCCATTTAACTACCGCTTTTGCCATCCAGGCTGAGGTCATAGCTGGCTTTATGACTGCGCCTGACAGAGAAAATTTGTTTTTCAAAAAACCTTCTGTCTGTGACATCATTTAATGATGTTGATGGTAAAGGCAAAATAGATTTTCGCACTAATCGAATGGCGTGCGTATCTACCTTAGGAGGCACTTCTCTTTTTAAACAGTCCCCAGTTGGAAAAGAGTAATAAAAATCCAATTTTTTTTTTATTCTATATTTCCTATTGGGTGTAGCCCAAGCTTCCTCCATAATTTCCGTCAGTTCTTCTGACCCTGGAAACTCAACCCTAACTGTTCTGGGACGTTTAAACACAGGTGCTTTAGTGTAATTATTGGCTCTGCTGAATCCTCTAGAGACAGAATAACCTTCATTGCTCCAATTAACTCAGCTATATCCTCTGAGCTGAAACCTTCTACCTGTTCTTCATATGGTGAAGTAGAGTAAATGGAGTTACCCTCATCTGATGTATCATCCTGTGTAGCCTGTGAATTTGATGATATATTTACCCTTGGTTTATCAGCTTGTTGATTTGTAGAAGCTGTTGGGGCTAAACCTAAAGACGGGAGCTACATGTATGGGTTAATAGTGTACCCTATTCCTGAGGTTGAAGCTGTAGGCACCAACCTGTCAGTTATACTGGATGAGGTTTGTGCAAACATAGCCCAAGGTCAGCGGTGCAAGTATGCGGGTACGGGCGGGTACGGCGTACCCTTAAGAATTTCGCCGTGGGTACGCCGTACCCACACCGACGGGCCGCTTGCTACCGCTGATGTGAGGGGAGGAAAGCGCAGCCTGCGCCTCTCCTGCCCCTCAATGTCTTCTTTCAAATCAGCCCCGCCCGTGAACCAATCAGAGCTCGCTGAGCTTTGATTGGCTCACGGATCGGCGCTGAAGATTGAACTCACCCGCCGGAGACTGAGGGGAAGGAGAGGCGCAGGCTGCGCTCTCCTCCTCTCACACACGGGAGACAGGACAGCAGCAGCGGTGAGCAGGGGAAGGGTAGGGGGGGGGGGGGGGGCTGCTGCTTCATGAATACCTGGCACTGTGGGGGGCAATGTATATCTGGCACTGTGGGGGGCAATGTATATCTGGCACTGTGGGGGGCAATGTATACCTGGCACTGTGTGGGCAATGTATATCTGGCACTGTGGGGGGAAATGTCTACCTGGCACTGTGGGGGGCAATGTATACCTGGCACTGTGGGGGGCAATGTATACCTGGCACTGTGGGGGGCAATGTATATCTGGCACTGTGGGGGGCAATGTATATCTGGCACTGTGGGGGGCAATGTATATCTGGCACTGTGGGGGGCAATGTATACCTGGCACTGTGGGGGGCAATGTATACCTGGCACTGTGGGGGGCAATGTATACCTGGCACTGTGGGGGGCAATGTATACCTGGCACTGTGGGGGGCAGTGTATATCTGGCACTGTGGGGGGCAATGTATATCTGGCACTGTGGGGGGCAATGTATATCTGGCACTGTGGGGGGCAATGTATATCTGGCACTGTGGGGGGCAATGTATACCTGGCACTCTGGGGGGCAATGTATATCTGGCACTGTGGGGGGCAATGTATACCTGGCACTGTGGGGGGCAATGTATATCTGGCACTGTGGGGGGCAATGTATACCTGGCACTGTGGGGGGCAATGTATACCTGGCACTGTGGGGGGCAATGTATACCTGGCACTGTGGGGGGCAGTGTATTATTATTATTATTATTATTATCCTTTATTTATATGGCGCCACAAGGGTTCCGCAGCGCCCGATTACAGAGTACAAATGCACATAAAAAATAGGAAAACAGTGACTTACAGTTGAATACAATATAGGACAAGTACAGGGCAGCTAAGCATAACTACACCAGTAAACATAGAGATAAGTTCCAGGTGGTCAAAAAACTGTGGGATCTGGGCGGTTGAGGATTATTAAAGTAAGAAAAGTATAAGCACATGAGGGAAGAGGGCCCTACTCGTGAGAGCTTACATTCTAAGGGGAGGGGTAGACAGACAGGGATGACACAGATGGGGTACATAGAGAGCGTGGAACAGAGGGTTATGTTGAGATTTGGCTACGTTTGGTAAAGAAATGGGTCTTAAGAGCCCGTTTGAAGTTTTGTAGAGAGGTGGAGAGTCTGAGGGGGAGAGGTAAAGAATTCCAGAGAAATGGAGCAGCACGTGAAAAATCTTGGAGATAGGAGTGGGAGGAAGTAATCAGAAGACAGGAGAGACGGCGTGCATTAGCAGAGCGAAGAGGACGGGTGGGAGAGTAAAGGGAGATAAGGTCAGAGATGTAGATGGGAGAGGAGTGGGTGAGTGCTTTGTAAGTGAGTGTGAGAAGTTTGAATTGGATTCTGAAAGGGAAGGGAAGCCAGTGGAGGGCCTGTAGGAGGGGGGAGGTAGACGTAGTGCGTTTGGTGAGGAAGATGAGCCGGGCAGCAGCATTGAGGATAGATTGGAGTGGAGAGAGGTGATTGTCAGGGAGGCCAGTTAAGAGGAGATTACAGTAGTCCAGTCTGGAAATAATCAGTGAGTGAATAATGATCTTAGTGGCATCACGTGTGAGAAAAGGTCTGATTCTAGAAATGTTTTTGAGATGAAAATGACAGGTTTGTGAGAGGTGCTGAATGTGTGGTTTGAAGGAGAGGGAGGAGTCAAGGATTACGCCAAGACAGCGTACTTGGGGGCTAGGGGAGATAGTTGTGCCATCAATGGATAATGAGATTGTGGGAGGTGAGGCTGTGCGGGAGGGTGGGAAGATGATCAGCTCAGTCTTAGACATGTTGAGTTTAAGAAAGCGCTGAGACATCCAGGAAGAGATAGCAGAAAGACAGTTTGAGGTACGAGTGAGGAGAGCCGTGGAGAGATCAGGGGAGGAGAGGTAGATTTGAGTGTCATCAGCATAGAGGTGATATTGGAAGTTAAAAGAACTAATGAGTTCACCTAAAGAGGACGTATAGAGAGAGAAAAGGAGAGGACCAAGAACAGAGCCTTGGGGGACACCAACAGTTAGTGGAAGTGGGGGGGAGGTAGCATCATGAGAGGAGACAGAGAAGGAACGATCAGAGAGGTAGGAGGACAGCCAGGAGAGGGCAGTATCACGCAGACCAAGAGAGTGAAGGATTTGCAGAAGGAGAGGATGGTCCACAGTGTCAAAAGCAGCAGAGAGGTCAAGAAGAATAAGCAGAGAGTAGTGGCCCTTAGATTTGGCTGCATGGAGGTCATTGCAGACTTTTGTGAGGGCAGTTTCAGTGGAGTGGAGAGAACGGAAACCAGACTGGAATGGGTCAAGCAGTGAGTGAGAGGAAAGAAAGGCAGTGAGGCGATTATAGACAATACGCTCAAGAAGTTTGGAGGCAAAGGGGAGGAGAGAGATGGGTCGATAGTTGGAGAGAGTGTTAGGATCAAGGGTAGGTTTTTTAAGAATAGGGGAGACAAGAGCATGCTTGAAGGCAGAGGGGACAGTGCCTGATGAAAGGGAGAGATTGAGAAGGTGGGCAAGATGGGAACAGGCAGAAGGGGAGAGGTAACGGAGGAGGTGGGAGGGGATAGGGTCGAGCGGGGAGGTTGTGGGGGGGGAGGAACGGATGAGGGCCATGACTTCCTCGCCAGATACATGGGAGAAAGATGTCAGAGTTGGTAAGAGGGAAGGGGAGGGGTGGCAAGGGATGGGTGGTGGCTGGTTGCTGGTCTGGTGGGAAGTGATATCCTGACGTATGGAGTCAATCTTGGATGTGAAATAAGTGGCAAAGTCAAGAGCAGACAATGAGGAAGGGAGAGGAGGTGGTGGTGGGCAGAGGAGGGAGTTAACAGTGGCAAAGAGGCGCCGGGGGTTGGAAGACTGTGTAGAAATGAGGATTTTGAAGTATGATTGTTTAGCAAGGGAAAGGGCAGTACTGAAGGATGAGAGCATGAATTTGAAATGGAGGAAGTCTGCTTTAGAGCGTGATTTCCTCCACTGTCGCTCGGCAGTACGTGAGCATTTTTGTAGGTATCTGGTGCATTTGGTGTGCCAGGGTTGAGGTGTTGATCTGCGAGGGTGAATAGTGGTTGGCGGAGCAACAGAGTCAAGGGCAGAAGTAAGAGATGCATTGTATAGGGATGTGGCTTGTTCAAGGCATGTGAGAGAGAGAAGAGGAGAGAGAAGGGAGTCAAACAGGGAGGACAGGGATGAGGTGTCAATAGCCTCAATGTTACGCTTCGTGATGGTAGCCTTAGGAGGGAGAGATGGGGAAGCAGAGATAGATAAGTTGAAAGAGAGCAAATGGTGGTCAGAGAGGGGAAAAGGGGAATTGGAGAAATCAGAAATATCACAGCGGTGAGTGAAAACCAGATCCAGTGAGCTCCCGTTCACATGGGAGGGTGAGGTGGTCCACTGGGAGAGACCAAGTGAAGAGGTGAGGTTAAGGAGTTTAGAGGCAGGTGATTTTGTGGGGTTATCGATAGGGATGTTGAAATCACCTAGAATAATGGAGGGAATGTCAGAAGAGAGGAAGTGAGGTAGCCAGGAAGCAAAGTTGTCAAGGAATTTGGAGGAAATGCCAGGTGGACGGTAAATTACAGCAACTCGAAGATTAGTTGGTTGGTAGAGGCGTAATGCATGGACCTCAAATGTAGAGAATGTAAGAGAAGGTTCTGGAGGTATAAGTTGGTATGTGTAGCTTGAGGGTAAAAGGATCCCAACACCACCCCCATGGCGACCCCCGGGTCGGGGTGTGTGTGAGAATGTGAGGCCCCCAGCAGAGAGAGCAGCAGGAGAAGTGGTGTCATGAGGAGTAATCCAGGTTTCTGTAATGGCCAGGAGGTGCAGGGAGTTGGAAATGAAAAGGTCATGAGTGGGGGTCAGTTTGTTGCAAATAGATCGGGCATTCCAGAGTGCACAAGATAGGGGGTATGAGTTTGTGGGAGAGATGTGAATGAGATTATCAGGATTGCTGTAGCGTTGAGGTAGGAGTAATTTGGAAGGAGAAGATAAAGAGGGTGTGATGATGGTGCTGGGGCCTTGGCTAGGAAGGGAGACTGCATGCGTGAAACAGGGAGGGAGTGCAGTTTGATACTGGTGGAGGAGAGGTGAGGAGACAGGCAGAGGAGGGAAAGAGTAGGGTTGAGCGGTGGGGTATAAGTGGTGTGAAGGGGCAGAAGTGAATTGCAATGGGGAAACAGAAGAGGGGTAGGGAGGCAGACAGAGGAGAGGAGGGAGGATGAGATGTAGGAGACTGTGAGAGAGGGATAGAGGTGGTAACAGGGGACAGAATAAGGGAATAGAAGGACAATGAGTAAGGGGGGTTGCCAGCCTGGCCATAGTGTGGATGGTGTGTAAACTGGTAGTGTAATGAGAATAGGGGGAGGAGTGGTGGCTGTATGAGAGAGCAGTGAAGTTTGCAGAAAGAAATACGATTTGCAAGTAATTAAAATGATGTTAATATCTACAGATTACCAGTAAATCAAATATTTGTTGATGTTAGATGGAAAATTATACAGTGTTGGCAAACCACAAGTCAGTGTTATTTCATCAAATATGCTTCTCAATTAAACATTTGTTTTCCAGGTATTTGCAGGGTCAGAGTAAAAGTTGTATTGCAGGTTTTTTGCAGAAAGTGAATGTTTAGTGTCCGGGTAAGTGAGGTTTGGAGAATAATAGGTGTGTACATACATTTGTAGCTGCAGTCCAAGGTTTGGTGGATTGTGTTGATTTGCTTTTGTTTGGAGTTTCCATGCAGTTTCCGTCCAGTTAAAGTCCAGTATAAGTGCCAGACGATCTGGCACTGTGGGGGGCAATGTATATCTGGCACTGTGGGGGGCAATGTATATCTGGCACTGTGGGGGGCAATGTATATCTGGCACTGTGGGGGGCAATGTATATCTGGCACTGTGGGGGGCAATGTATACCTGGCACTGTGGGGGGCAATGTATATCTGGCACTGTGGGGGGCAATGTATATCTGGCACTGTTGTGGGCAATGTATATCTGGCACTGTGGGGGGCAATGTATATCTGGCACTGTGGGGGGCAATGTATATCTGGCACTGTTGGGGGCAATGTATATCTGGCACTGTTGTGGGCAATGTATATCTGGCACTGTGGGGGGCAATGTATATCTGGCACTGTGGGGGGCAATGTATATCTGGCATACTGTATATCTGGCACTGTGGTGGGCAATGTATATCTGGCACTGTTGGGGGCAATGTATATCTGGCACTGTGGGGGGCAATGTATACCTGGCACTGTGGGGGGCAATGTATATCTGGCACTGTGGGGGGCAATGTATACCTGGCACTGTGGGGGGCAATGTATACCTGGCACTGTGGGGGGCAATGTATACCTGGCACTGTGGGGGGCAGTGTATATCTGGCACTGTGGGGGGCAATGTATATCTGGCACTGTGGGGGGCAATGTATATCTGGCACTGTGGGGGGCAATGTATATCTGGCACTGTGGGGGGCAATGTATACCTGGCACTGTGGGGGGCAATGTATATCTGGCACTGTGGGGGGCAATGTATATCTGGCACTGTTGTGGGCAATGTATATCTGGCACTGTGGGGGGCAATGTATATCTGGCACTGTGGGGGGCAATGTATATCTGGCACTGTTGGGGGCAATGTATATCTGGCACTGTTGTGGGCAATGTATATCTGGCACTGTGGGGGGCAATGTATATCTGGCACTGTGGGGGGCAATGTATATCTGGCATACTGTATATCTGGCACTGTGGCGGGCAATGTATATCTGGCACTGTTGGGGGCAATGTATATCTGGCACTGTGGGGGGCAATGTATATCTGGCACTGTGGGGGCAATGTATATCTGGCACTGTTGTGGGCAATGTATATCTGGCACTGTGGGGGGCAATGTATATCTGGCACTGTGGGGGGCAATGTATGTCTGGCACTGTGGGGGGCATTGTATATCTGGCACTGTGGGGGGCAATGTATATCTGGCACTGTGGGGGCAATGTATATCTGGCACTGTTGGGGGCAATGTATATCTGGCACTGTGGGGGGCAATGTATATCTGGCACTGTGGGGGCAATGTATATCTGGCACTGTGGGGGGCAATGTATATCTGGCACTGTGGGGGCAATGTATATCTGGCACTGTTGTGGGCAATGTATATCTGGCACTGTGGGGGGCAATGTATATCTGGCACTGTGGGGGGCAATGTATATCTGGCACTGTGGGGGGCAATGTATATCTGGCACTGTTTGGGGCAATGTATATCTGGCACTGTGGGGGGCAATGTATATCTGGCACTGTGGGGGGCACTGTATATCTGGCAATGTGGGGGGCAATGTATATCTGGCACTGTTGTGGGCAATGTATATCTGGCACTGTGGGGGGCAATGTATATCTGGCACTGTTGTGGGCAATGTATATCTGGCACTGTGGGGGGCAATATATATCTGGCACTGTGGGGGGCAATGTATATCTGGCACTGTTGTGGTCAATGTATATCTGGCACTGTGGGGGGCAATGTATATCTGGCACTGTGGGGGGCAATGTATATCTGGCACTGTTGTGGTCAATGTATATCTGGCACTGTGGGGGGCAATGTATATCTGGCACTGTGGGGGGCAATGTATATCTGGCACTGTGGGGGGCAATGTATATCTGGCACTGTGGGGCAACGTGAATCTGGCACTGTGGGGGTCATACAGGTTGAGTATCCCATATCCAAATATTCCGAAATACGGAATATTCCGAAATACGGACTTTTTTCAGTGAGAGTAAGATAGTGAAACCTTTGTTTTTTGATGGCTCAATGTACACAAACTTTGTTTAATACACAGAGTTATTAAAAATATTGTATTAAATGACCTTCAGGCTGTGTGTATAAGGTATATATGAAACATAAATGAATTGTGTGAATGTAGACACACTTTGTTTAATGCACAAAGTTATAAAAAATATTGGTTAAAATGACCTTCAGGCTGTGTGTATAAGGTGTATATAAAACATAAATGCATTCTGTGCTTAGATTTAGCTCCCATCACCATGATATCTTATTATGGTATGCAGTTATTCCAAAATACGGAAAAATCCCATATCCAAAATACCTCTGGTCCCAAGCATGTTGGATAAGGGAGACTCAACCTGTATGTGTATCTGCCCCTCCCCCATATGTGTATTACGCCCACATTTCCATTGGCCACGCCCCATATGGCATTTGGCCACGCCCATTTTTTTTGGTGCGCACACAGTACCACTAAGACATTTTTTCTACTTGCACCACTGCCCAAGATGGATCTATCTGTCGTTGAACAGGGATCTACCTTACAATCTGCTGAAACGCAAAACAATTTGCACATTACCCATCATGTGCCAGATGCTGAGCTGATAACCCCCCATTACAGGATAAACATGATATGAGTGTTGGTGTTACTGTTATTGTAACCTCGTCACCTTTGCCGCTCTTAGACATGATAAATAATCAGCTTTACACAGTATACTACACAATCTGTGACTGTAATCACTTTACTTGTATTAAAGTGATATCAATCTGACCCCATCCCATGCACCAGCATTGAGGCTCAGAAGAAACACTGACAACATATATAAAGTCAGCAATCACACTAGCAGTCAGCCACATGATATTATTAGTCACATGAGCATATTATCAACTACGAACACATTTCAAGTATGTAGGAGTACATCTACTGCATTCTGTTCTATACAGTTATTTAACGTATTCAGACGCATTGCGAAGAAAACCACAGCAATGTACACAGACTCATATGCAATAGGCACTAAACTTAACTATTCATACTGACCAAATAGATAGAATTTTAGTGCTGTTTAACCCGTACTCCATAGGGTGGGATACAGGGAGACTCACCACACTTCCAGGATCGATCAATACGTTAGCGAACGCTGAGTGGATCCAGACGCTACTAGTGTACACTGCCGCTCCGGGAACTTTTTAGTGGACACAGACGCTCAGTAAACGCTAGTGTATGCAGACGCACCTGTCTGCGACCCGGTCTCCTAGCGGTAACCTTAGTGTACACAGACGCAGCGGCCTATGCTGCGACCGAGACCCCTCCTGGTAGTGTTTGAGACAGAAGTGAGGCAATCAGTTCATGGCAGGAGACGCGCGGAAACTGGTCATGAACTGGGGGGAGGGGCGACCAGGAGAGCGTCTGAGTCCCCTCTGCTGGCATCAACCCTAGGGATCGCAGCCTCATACTAATCCTGGCGCCTTCTGATCCCTTAGGCCTAGCACTGGAGCACCCGTGGTGGCGGCGCGCCAGCTACTGTTTGGTAGTCTCCTCCCAGTGCGGCTGTGTCCGTATTACACTTCTTTTTTTTTTTTCAAACGTGTTTTTATTGCAAATTGTACAATAAGAATTACAACAATTGAGCATTATGGCCCTCATTCCGAGTTGTTCGCTCGTTAGTGTTTTTCGCAACGGAGCGATTAGTCGCAAACTGCGCATGTGCAATGTTCGCAGTGCATCTGCGCCAAGTAAATTTGCAAAAAAGTTTGGTATTTTACTCACGGCTTAACGATGAAATTTCTTCGTTCTGGTGATCGGAGTGAGATTGACAGGAAGTGGGTATTTCTGGGCGGAAACTGGCCGTTTTATGGGTGTGTGCGGAAAAACGCTGCCGTTTCTGGGAAAAACGCGGGAGTGGCTGGAGAAACGGAGGAGTGTCTGGGCGAACGCTGGATGTGTTTGTGACGTCAAACCAGGAACGAAACTGACTGAACTTATCGCAGTATTGGGCAAACAGAGAGAGAAGGTATTCCTATGATTAAGCTGTATAAGCGAAACGATCGTTAGGCTGAGCGGTACACGTGGAGACGTGTCCGTTTTATTCAGTTAAACCACTGCATGGGTGGATAAGCCCTGTAAATGTTTAAAAATATGCTTGATAAATAGAATCATGTTGCTAAAATAGTTTAATTATGTATGTGTGTACGTAGGAGTTAGAAGGATTTCAGACAGCGGCATGTGTGTGTTATGACAGCAATCTTAGTGAGCCGTTAAGTGTGACGGGGAGCAGGGTAAACTTTTAAAAGTCCGTGCTGGACACCGAGCCCCTGGCTGCAGCACACGGTTTAATACTAAATGAGTTCTCTCATGAGACGTGATATATGCCAAATGAGCTCCTAAATATATCTTTATCTGGGATACAACCCTAAATATATTAATTATTTGTGAATATAATAAGACCGGATGTTCGTTTGACGGAACACGTCTTATAGTGATCAATTACACATACACCGTGATCTGACTAATTATTCTGTGAGACACATTTTGTTAACTGATCCCAAAAGACCAATGGGTAATTAATGTGAATGAGCCGGTGCATACAATTGCGGAGAATAGAATCTCAGAACCCGCACCAGTTACTAGATCCTAGCTGTCAGCAGTGAAATATATGAAACGACACCAGTTGATTATATCTTAAATTGTAATCTGGTGCAACAAAATGAGTTCAGATACCACATCCCTGATCAAGTTCAGGGTAGGAATCTCATGTTAACTTACAATATAGTATGCATGTCGGACATGGCTCATTAATTAATTTCACACATGCTGCAAGATAATCCACAAGACTGTCATTTGTGAATAAACCTAACTACAATTTAATGAATTCAACTGGCTAATTATAAAGCCGACAACAGCTCAAATATTGAACTCGAGTGAGTAGCTCATATTAACTCGTAGCAGAAAATACAGCTACGGGCTATTTAACAGTGATCCTTCTCTGCTCCATCTGAATAGAATCAGTAGTGGAACAATAGCATGCTCACAGTTATTTCCTGATTATATGAGCATGCAATAAGCACAGGTCGACTAACTGACACAACCGTTTATAATAACATGCCAACCCATGAGGCAAGGATTAATGGGGGTGAATGTATACATTCAAGCTAATTCACCAGTGCCCCTTCTTGGTTGTGAATTGAAGAATCATATGGCATGTTAATAACGGGTGGCCACTTAACACCACTATATTAGAGCGAGAGTGTCTGGTTAGAGCTGTACACACAATAAGAGTAACAATTCATAATACAACAATTTACTGTTTAGCAACCAGGAATATATCCTAATAGGGAATAATAAATCAAGCATTTTTCAGTGGTTTAGCCTTTTAATATCACTTTATTTTCATTTTTTTAAAAATTTTTGTTCTCACATTCTGCACAAATTTATTATTTTTATTTCACATATTTCGCCAGCTATTAACGTTATATAATAAAAGTTACATTTTAACATTAGTGGTCACTATCTGAAAGGATGATGACTTATAGTTAAATGAATGGTATTAGTCTCTGTGTGCCCTAATAAAGGAATACCTTCTCTCTCTGTTTGCCCAATAGCGAATAGTTTTATTCCAGGTGCACCCCCCTAAAGACATATCGTTAGTCCAGTTTAGGGACAAATCAATCTCTAATTAGGGGAAAGACAATAATATAATACCAGATATCAGAATATACTGGAGGTCTGTGCGGTCTTTTACATTCCAAATGAACTGATCGCAGTGGCAGAGTAAGTCTCGAGCTTCTCAGAAACTGCTAAGAAATTTCTATTCGCAATTATGCAAATCTTTCGTTCGCATTTCTGCAAAGCTAAGATTCACTCCCAGTAGGCGGCGGCTTAGCGTGTGCAATGCTGCTAAAAGCAGCTTGCGAGCGAACAACTCGGAATGAGGGCCTATATTAAATCGTTGTATGCATTTTCTAACATTTTCTTCAGATATAAAAACAAAGAAATAAATGCTGACTTTTATGTTGTGAGCAGATGTAATTAACCTTAGCTATTAAGAAATTGACAATCATGCTATCCAATTACAGTCTCTCGGATATTTTTTGATGCGATTGATTAGCATACAAATGGCTGATAGCAGATTATGGTCTTAAAGAAATAAAATTTTAAGAAAAACACAGAATGAGAGAGAGAGAGAGAGAGAGAGAGGGGGAAAAGAAAGAAAGAAGTGGGGGAGGATGAGGGGAGGATGATGAAGCCATACATGTCCGAGTCACACTCTATATTATAATTTAAGGCAATTGGCGGATCCTGTACGAATGATCTAGTTTCATACCAAAGGGTCGTACGGAAACACTTATGTATTTGCTGTCTGGTTTCTGTGGGTAAGGTGTCTATGTAACTTTCCCAAACTGAAAAAAATTCCTCAGTTTGCGAATCTTTGTGAAGTGAAGTTTCGGTCCATTTAAGTTTAAACATTTGAGATAATTTATCGTTAAACATATTGAGTGATGGGGGTGTGGAAGAGAACCATTGTTGTAATATGCATTTTCTGGCTACCGAGGAGACAAACAATAATTACTTTTTACATCCAACTGAAATTTTTGGAGTAAAAATCCGAGAACTGCCCACTCTGGGGTCACTGATAGGAAGTTCACCAGGTGGTCTATCGTAAATTGTCTTATCGTCAACCAGAAATGCAGGAATCTTGGGGCTTTCCGATAGGCAATAGTATAGTGTTGCTTCAGGGCAACGTATTCCCCTTCTAAGCGGAACCGATGCCTTACCTTCTCCCCGTGCTCCGGCCACAGCCTGGTAACGTCTGCTGGACCTGCTAGTATATCCGACACAGACACCCGTCGAGACAGCTCTTGGGGTAAGCGTTGTTGCGACCCAGCGGAGAGTTGTTGGAGCGACTCTTTCCAATATGCGTGTAAGACGCTGTTTAGGAAATATCACTCAAAAACATAGTAAGACTATAAAAATTAAAATAATAAAGCTTAGTGCTGCCAAATACAGCAGCCCTGTCACCATGGTCCGGCTCCTGCCGCACCAAACAGAAAACTGATTTGGCTGAGCCAGTGGGCGGGATTATATGGACGAGCCCAGTGCATCCTGGGAGGCCCGAAAGCTTGTGATCGTTTGGTGCCAATCCGCTGTCGCTCCATCATATCCCAATGTTATCCTATGGATAACCTGTGGACCCTGCCGGAGAAATGACTTAGTAAATTTACCCCTTAGAGTTTATTATTGGAAGGACATGAAGACCTTTGCCCTATAGGTATAATGCTCTGTTATGATGTTCACTGACTGTAAATACTGGGGCACACCTTACACTGGAATTCTGCTAAGCAAACAGGTGTTCAGTAAATATGTGTACAATAAACTACAGGCCACGTCTGATGGACACAGATGACGCAATGATGTACATGGATGTGATAGCTGGGAACACATCAGTCAGCACATGGTCATACGCTGGAGAGGACGCATTTCTTTACCTTGAGGAGTGATGTTATCACCAGTAATAGAAAAGAAGGAGAAACAGGTGGTAAACGAGAACTACCTGTCACCCCAGCCAAGTCCTGTTCTTACTACTATCTGCCGCAGAGAATGCAATGGTTATTACACGTCCTCATTCATAGGTGTGTGCACAGGGTACGCCCTAATGCAGGACACGGCCTCTGTGCTGGGGTGCTTCCCCTGAACCCCCAACATCTTACCAGAAAGCAGAGGACGGCGTGTAATACTGAGAATTGCGCTGATCAGCCAGAAACTCTTCAGCAGCCATCACTAAGCTCTGATTGGCTATCACACATCCCAACGTCACTCAGCCAATCAGAGCAAAGCCTTAGTAAATCAGTACCAGATAAGAGCAGGTGCATGACACAGCATGTGTCTGTGAGACCACGTTCAGACCACGTGAGCACACAACAACCCAGGGTTTTGGTATGTCTGAATGTAAAAGACCCAGGACTAAGTCTGCGACCCTTCTCCCAACCAGGATCATGGAACTCAGACCTGGGAATTTGTTGGCATGCTAGACCCAGCAATATCCCTGGTCTGATGTCTGGGAGGTTGAGACATGTCACTTTGTTTCTATAGGGCACATTTATCATTCAATTTACTAATAAAATGTTTTCATATCTTTTTTGCATTATTTTACTTAAATGTATGAATGGGATTTTTTTTTGGAGTAGTCACAAAATTTGCCTCTATGTCATTAAATTCACATTTGTAAAGTAACCCGATCGCAATTCCCAGACTTGTAATGGAAACTGCAATCTGTTCAAATGTACTAATATTAAGATAAAGAAAAACTCTGGCGGGAGCCATGTGATACCAATGCCATCTTCAGATGACGGAGATTGCTTCTGTGTTTTCAGGCAGAGAAGAAGGAGAGATCCTTAAAGCTCCCTCCCTCACCTTCCCCCTTTCTGCTGCCATAGAACAGCATACTGGACAGAAGAGACATATGGGACAGAAGAGACATACTGGACAGAAGAGACATATGGGACAGAAGAGACATACGGGACAGAAGAGACATATGGGACAGAAGAGACATATGGGACAAAAGAGACATACGGGACAGAAGAGACATACGGGACAGAAGAGACATATGGGACAAAAGAGACATACGGGACAGAAGAGACATACGGGACAGAAGAGACATATGGGACAGAAGAGAAATATGGGACAGAAGAGACATACTGGACAGAAGAGACATATGGGACAGAAGAGACATACTGGACAGAAGAGACATATCGGAAAGAAGAGACATATGGGACAGAAGAGACATATGGGACAGAAGAGACATACTGGACAGAAGAGACATATGGGACAGAAGAGACATACTGGACAGAAGAGACATATGGGACAGAAGAGACATACTGGACAGAAGAGACAGAAGGGACAGAAGAGACATATGGGACAGAAGAGACATATGGGACAGGAGAGACATACTGGACAGACGAGACATATGGGACAAAAGAGACATATGGGACAGAAGAGAAATACTGGACAGAAGAGACATACTGGACAGAAGAGACATATGGGACAGAAGAGACATACTGGACAGGAGAGACATATGGGACAGAAGAGACATATGGGACAGAAGAGACATACTGGACAGAAGAGACATACTGGACAGAAGAGACATATGGGACAGAAGAGACATATGAGACAGAAGAAACATATTAAATAGAAGAGACATATGGGACAGAAGAGACATACTAGACAGAAGAGACATACTGGACAGAAGAGACATACTGGACAGAAGAGACATATGGGACAGAAGAGACATACTGGACAGAAGAGACATATGGGACAGAAGAGACATACTGGACAGAAGAGACATACTGGACAGAAGAGACATATGGGACAGAAGAGACATACTGGACAGAAGAGACGTACGGGACAGAAGAGACATATGGGACAGAAGAGACATACTGGACAGAAGAGACATATGGGACAGAAGATACATACTGGACAGAAGAGACACACTGGACAGAAGAGACATATGGGACAGAAGAGACATATGGGACAGAAGAGACATACTGGACAGAAGAGACATATGGGACAGAAGAGACATACTGGACAGCAGAGACATATGGGACAGAAGAGACATACTGGACAGAAGAGACATACTGGACAGAAGAGACATATGGGACAGAAGAGACATACTGGACAGAAGAGACATATGGGACAGAAGAGACATACTGGACAGAACAGACATAAGGGACAGAAGAGACATATGGGACAGAAGAGACATACTGGACAGAAGAGACATATGGGACTGAAGAGACATACGGGACAGAAGAGACATATGGGACAGAAGAGACATATGGGACAAAAGAGACATACGGGACAGAAGAGACATACGGGACAGAAGAGACATATGGGACAGAAGAGAAATATGGGACAGAAGAGACATACTGGACAGAAGAGACATATGGGACAGAAGAGACATACTGGACAGAAGAGACATATCGGAAAGAAGAGACATATGGGACAGAAGAGACATATGGGACAGAAGAGACATACTGGACAGAAGAGACACATGGGACAGAAGAGACATACTGGACAGAAGAGACATATGGGACAGAAGAGACATACTGGACAGAAGAGACATATGGGACAGAAGAGACATATGGGACAGAAGAGACATATGGGACAGGAGAGACATACTGGACAGACGAGACATATGGGACAAAAGAGACATATGGGACAGAAGAGAAATACTGGACAGAAGAGACATACTGGACAGAAGAGACATATGGGACAGAAGAGACATACTGAACAGGAGAGACATATGGGACAGAAGAGACATATGGGACAGAAGAGACATACTGGACAGAAGAGACATACTGGACAGAAGAGACATATGGGACAGAAGAGACATATGAGACAGAAGAAACATACTGGATAGAAGAGACATATGGGACAGAAGAGACATACTAGACAGAAGAGACATACTGGACAGAAGAGACATATGGGACAGAAGAGACATACGGGACAGAAGAGACATATGGGACAGAAGAGACATATGGGACAAAAGAGACATACGGGACAGAAGAGACATACGGGACAGAAGAGACATATGGGACAGAAGAGAAATATGGGACAGAAGAGACATACTGGACAGAAGAGACATATGGGACAGAAGAGACATACTGGTCAGAAGAGACATATCGGAAAGAAGAGACATATGGGACAGAAGAGACATATGGGACAGAAGAGACAAACTGGACAGAAGAGACATATGGGACAGAAGAGACATACTGGACAGAAGAGACATATGGGACAGAAGAGACATACTGGACAGAAGAGACATATGGGACAGAAGAGACATATGGGACAGAAGAGACATATGGGACAGGAGAGACATACTGGACAGACGAGACATATGGGACAGAAGAGACATACTGGACAGAAGAGACATATGGGACAGAAGAGACATACTGGACAGAAGAGACATATGGGACAGAAGAGACATATGGGACAGAAGAGAAATACTGGACAGAAGAGACATACTGGACAGAAGAGACATATGGGACAGAAGAGACATACTGGACAGAAGAGACATATGGGACAGAAGAGACATATGGGACAGAAGAGACATACTGGACAGAAGAGACATACTGGACAGAAGAGACATATGGGACAGAAGAGACATATGAGACAGAAGAAACATACTGGATAGAAGAGACATATGGGACAGAAGAGACATACTAGACAGAAGAGACATACTGGACAGAAGAGACATATGGGACAGAAGAGACATATGGGACAGAAGAGACATATGGGACAAAAGAGACATACGGGACAGAAGAGACATACGGGACAGAAGAGACATATGGGACAGAAGAGACATATGGGACAGAAGAGACATACTGGACAGAAGAGACATATCGGAAAGAAGAGACATATGGGACAGAAGAGACATATGGGACAGAAGAGACATACTGGACAGAAGAGACATATGGGACAGAAGAGACATACGGGACAGAAGAGACATATGGGACAGAAGAGACATATGGGACAAAAGAGACATACGGGACAGAAGAGACATACGGGACAGAAGAGACATATGGGACAGAAGAGAAATATGGGACAGAAGAGACATACTGGACAGAAGAGACATATGGGACAGAAGAGACATACTGGACAGAAGAGACATATCGGAAAGAAGAGACATATGGGACAGAAGAGACATATGGGACAGAAGAGACATACTGGACAGAAGAGACATATGGGACAGAAGAGACATACTGGACAGAAGAGACATATGGGACAGAAGAGACATACTGGACAGAAGAGACATATGGGACAGAAGAGACATATGGGACAGAAGAGACATATGGGACAGGAGAGACATACTGGACAGACGAGACATATGGGACAAAAGAGACATATGGGACAGAAGAGAAATACTTGACAGAAGAGACATACTGGACAGAAGAGACATATGGGACAGAAGAGACATACTGGACAGGAGAGACATATGGGACAGAAGAGACATATGGGACAGAAGAGACATACTGGACAGAAGAGACATACTGGACAGAAGAGACATATGGGACAGAAGAGACATATGAGACAGAAGAAACATACTGGATAGAAGAGACGTATGGGACAGAAGAGACATACTAGACAGAAGAGACATACTGGACAGAAGAGACATATGGGACAGAAGAGACATATGGGACAGAAGAGACATACTGGACAGAAGAGACATATGGGACAGAAGAGACATATGGGACAGAAGAGACATACTGGACAGAAGAGACATATGGGACAGAAGAGACATACTGGACAGAAGAGACATACGGGACAGAAGAGACATATGGGACAGAAGAGACATACTGGACAGAAGAGACATATCGGAAAGAAGAGACATATGGGACAGAAGAGACATATGGGACAGAAGAGACATACTGGACAGAAGAGACATATGGGACAGAAGAGACATACGGGACAGAAGAGACATATGGGACAGAAGAGACATATGGGACAAAAGAGACATACGGGACAGAAGAGACATACGGGACAGAAGAGACATATGGGACAGAAGAGAAATATGGGACAGAAGAGACATACTGGACAGAAGAGACATATGGGACAGAAGAGACATACTGGACAGAAGAGACATATCGGAAAGAAGAGACATATGGGACAGAAGAGACATATGGGACAGAAGAGACATACTGGACAGAAGAGACATATGGGACAGAAGAGACATACTGGACAGAAGAGACATATGGGACAGAAGAGACATACTGGACAGAAGAGACATATGGGACAGAAGAGACATATGGGACAGAAGAGACATATGGGACAGGAGAGACATACTGGACAGACGAGACATATGGGACAAAAGAGACATATGGGACAGAAGAGAAATACTGGACAGAAGAGACATACTGGACAGAAGAGACATATGGGACAGAAGAGACATACTGGACAGGAGAGACATATGGGACAGAAGAGACATATGGGACAGAAGAGACATACTGGACAGAAGAGACATACTGGACAGAAGAGACATATGGGACAGAAGAGACATATGAGACAGAAGAAACATACTGGATAGAAGAGACGTATGGGACAGAAGAGACATACTAGACAGAAGAGACATACTGGACAGAAGAGACATATGGGACAGAAGAGACATATGGGACAGAAGAGACATACTGGACAGAAGAGACATATGGGACAGAAGAGACATATGGGACAGAAGAGACATACTGGACAGAAGAGACATATGGGACAGAAGAGACATACTGGACAGAAGAGACATACGGGACAGAAGAGACATATGGGACAGAAGAGACATACTGGACAGAAGAGACATATGGGACAGAAGATACATACTGGACAGAAGAGACATACTGGACAGAAGAGACATATGGGACAGAAGAGACATATGGGACAGAAGAGACATACTGGACAGAAGAGACATATGGGACAGAAGAGACATACTGGACAGCAGAGACATATGGGACAGAAGAGACATACTGGACAGAAGAGACATACTGGACAGAAGAGACATATGGGACAGAAGAGACATACTGGACAGAAGAGACATATGGGACAGAAGAGACATACTGGACAGAACAGACATAAGGGACAGAAGAGACATATGGGACAGAAGAGACATACTGGACAGAAGAGACATATGGGACAAAAGAGACATACGGGACAGAAGAGACATATGGGACAGAAGAGACATACTGGACAGAAGAGACATATGGGACAGAAGACACATTTAGGAGAGAAGAGACATATGGGACAGAAGAGACATACTGTACAGAAAAGACATATGGGACAGAAGAGACATACTGGACAGAAGAGACATACTGGACAGAAGAGACATATGGGACAGAAGAGACATATGGGACAGAAGAGACATTTGGGACAGAAGAGACATATGGGACAGAAGGGAAATACTGGACAGAAGAGACATATGGGACAGAAGAGACATATGGGACAGAAGAGACATACTGGACAGACGAGACATACTGGACAGAAGAGACATATGGGACAGAAGAGACATACTGGACAGAAGAGACATATGGGACAGAAGGGAAATACTGGACAGAAGAGACATATGGGACAGAAGAGACATATGGGACAGAAGAGACATACTGGACAGACGAGACATACTGGACAGAAGAGACATATGGGACAGAAGAGACATACTGGACAGAAGAGACATATGGGACAGAAGAGACATTTGGGACAGAAGAGACATACTGGACAGAAGAGACATACTGGACAGAAGAGACATATCGGAAAGAAGAGACATATGGGACAGAAGAGACATATGGGACAGAAGAGACATACTGGACAGAAGAGACATATGGGACAGAAGAGACATACTGGACAGAAGAGACATATGGGACAGAAGAGACATACTGGACAGAAGAGACATATGGGACAGAAGAGACATATGGGACAGAAGAGACATATGGGACAGGAGAGACATACTGGACAGACGAGACATATGGGACAAAAGAGACATATGGGACAGAAGAGAAATACTGGACAGAAGAGACATACTGGACAGAAGAGACATATGGGACAGAAGAGACATACTGGACAGGAGAGACATATGGGACAGAAGAGACATATGGGACAGAAGAGACATACTGGACAGAAGAGACATACTGGACAGAAGAGACATATGGGACAGAAGAGACATATGAGACAGAAGAAACATACTGGATAGAAGAGACGTATGGGACAGAAGAGACATACTAGACAGAAGAGACATACTGGACAGAAGAGACATATGGGACAGAAGAGACATATGGGACAGAAGAGACATACTGGACAGAAGAGACATATGGGACAGAAGAGACATATGGGACAGAAGAGACATACTGGACAGAAGAGACATATGGGACAGAAGAGACATACTGGACAGAAGAGACATACGGGACAGAAGAGACATATGGGACAGAAGAGACATACTGGACAGAAGAGACATATCGGAAAGAAGAGACATATGGGACAGAAGAGACATATGGGACAGAAGAGACATACTGGACAGAAGAGACATATGGGACAGAAGAGACATACGGGACAGAAGAGACATATGGGACAGAAGAGACATATGGGACAAAAGAGACATACGGGACAGAAGAGACATACGGGACAGAAGAGACATATGGGACAGAAGAGAAATATGGGACAGAAGAGACATACTGGACAGAAGAGACATATGGGACAGAAGAGACATACTGGACAGAAGAGACATATCGGAAAGAAGAGACATATGGGACAGAAGAGACATATGGGACAGAAGAGACATACTGGACAGAAGAGACATATGGGACAGAAGAGACATACTGGACAGAAGAGACATATGGGACAGAAGAGACATATGGGACAGAAGAGACATACTGGACAGACGAGACATATGGGACAAAAGAGACATATGGGACAGAAGAGAAATACTGGACAGAAGAGACATACTGGACAGAAGAGACATATGGGACAGAAGAGACATACTGGACAGGAGATACATATGGGACAGAAGAGACATATGGGACAGAAGAGACATACTGGACAGAAGAGACATACTGGACAGAAGAGACATATGGGACAGAAGAGACATATGAGACAGAAGAAACATACTGGATAGAAGAGACGTATGGGACAGAAGAGACATACTAGACAGAAGAGACATACTGGACAGAAGAGACATATGGGACAGAAGAGACATATGGGACAGAAGAGACATACTGGACAGAAGAGACATATGGGACAGAAGAGACATATGGGACAGAAGAGACATACTGGACAGAAGAGACATATGGGACAGAAGAGACATACTGGACAGAAGAGACATACGGGACAGAAGAGACATATGGGACAGAAGAGACATACTGGACAGAAGAGACATATGGGACAGAAGATACATACTGGACAGAAGAGACATACTGGACAGAAGAGACATATGGGACAGAAGAGACATACTGGACAGAAGAGACATATGGGACAGAAGAGACATACTGGACAGCAGAGACATATGGGACAGAAGAGACATACTGGACAGAAGAGACATACTGGACAGAAGAGACATATGGGACAGAAGAGACATACTGGACAGAAGAGACATATGGGACAGAAGAGACATACTGGACAGAACAGACATAAGGGACAGAAGAGACATATGGGACAGAAGAGACATACTGGACAGAAGAGACATATGGGACAGAAGAGACATACGGGACAGAAGAGACATATGGGACAGAAGAGACATACTGGACAGAAGAGACATATGGGACAGAAGAGACATTTAGGAGAGAAGAGACATATGGGACAGAAGAGACATACAGGACAGAAAAGACATATGGGACAGAAGAGACATACTGGACAGAAGAGACATACTGGACAGAAGAGACATATGGGACAGAAGAGACATATGGGACAGAAGAGACATTTGGGACAGAAGAGACATATGGGACAGAAGGGAAATACTGGACAGAAGAGACATATGGGACAGAAGAGACATATGGGACAGAAGAGACATACTGGACAGACGAGACATACTGGACAGAAGAGACATATGGGACAGAAGAGACATACTGGACAGAAGAGACATATGGGACAGAAGAGACATTTGGGACAGAAGAGACATATGGGACAGAAGAGACATTTGGGACAGAAGAGACATTTGGGACAGAAGAGACATACTGGACAGAAGAGACATATGGGACAGAAGAGACATTTGGGACAGAAGAGACATATGGGACAGAAGAGACATATGAGACAGAAGAGACATACTGGACAGAAGAGAATATGGGACAGAAGAGACATACTGGACAGAAGAGACATACTGGACAGAAGAGACATATGGGACAGAAGAGACATACTGGACAGAAGAGACATATGGGACAGAAGAGACATATGGGACAGAAGAGACATTGGGGACAGAAGAGACATATGGGACAGAAGAGACATACTGGACAGAAGAGACATATGGGACAGAAGAAACATACTGGACAGAAGAGACATATGGGACAGAAGAGACATACGGGACAGAAGAGACATATGGGACAGAAGAGAAATACGGGACAGAAGAGACATACTGGACAGAAGAGACATATGGGACAGAAGAGACATTTGGGACAGAAGAGACATTTGGGACAGAAGAGACATATGGGACAGAAGAGACATACTGGACAGAAGAGACATACTGGACAGAAGAGACATATGGGACAGAAGAGACATATGGGACAGAAGAGACATATGAGACAGAAGAGACATACTGGACAGAAGAGAATATGGGACAGAAGAGACATACTAGACAGAAGAGACATATGGGACAGAAGAGACATATGGGACAGAAGAGACATACTGGACAGAAGAGACATATGGGACAGAAGAGACATACTGGACAGAAGAGACATACTGGACAGAAGAGACATATGGGACAGAAGAGACATACTGGACAGAAGAGACATACGGGACAGAAGAGACATACTGGACAGAAGAGACATATGGGACAGAAGAGACATTTGGGACAGAAGAGACATACTGGACAGAAGAGACATATGGGACAGAAGAGACATACTGGACAGAAGAGACATATGGGACAGAAGAGACATACTGGACAGAAGAGACATATGGGACAGAAGAGACATACTGTACAGAACAGACATATGGGACAGAAGAGACATACTGGACAGAAGAGACATATGGGACAGAAGAGACATACTGGACAGAAGAGACATATGGGACAGAAGAGACATACTGGACAGAAGAGACATTTGGGGCAGAAGAGACATATGGGACAGAAGAGACATATGGGACAGAAGAGACATACTGGACAGACGAGACATATGGGACAGAAGAGACATACTGGACAGACGAGACATATGGGACAGAAGAGAAATATGGGACAGAAGAGACATACTGGACAGAAGAGACATATGGGACAGAAGAGACATTTGGGACAGAAGAGACATACTGGACAGAAGAGACATATGGGACAGAAGAGACATACTGGACAGAAGAGACATATGGGACAGAAGAGACATACTGGACAGAAGAGACATATGGGACAGAAGAGACATACTGTACAGAACAGACATATGGGACAGAAGAGACATACTGGACAGAAGAGACATATGGGACAGAAGAGACATACTTGACAGAAGAGACATATGGGACAGAAGAGACATACTGGACAGAAGAGACATTTGGGACAGAAGAGACATACTGGACAGAAGAGACATATGGGACAGAAGAGACATACTGTACAGAACAGACATATGGGACAGAAGAGACATACTGGACAGAAGAGACATATGGGACAGAAGAGACATACTGTACAGAACAGACATATGGGACAGAAGAGACATACTGGACAGAAGAGACATATGGGACAGAAGAGACATACTGTACAGAACAGACATATGGGACAGAAGAGACATACTGGACAGAAGAGACATATGGGACAGAAGAGACATACTGGACAGAATAGACATTTGGGACAGAAGAGACATACTGGACAGAAGAGACATACTGGACAGAAGAGACATATGGGACAGAAGTGACATATGGGACAGAAGAGACATTTGGGACAGAAGAGACATATGGGACAGAGGAGACATTTAGGACAGAAGAGACATATGGGACAGAAGAGAAATAAGGGACAGAAGAGACATACTGGACAGAAGAGACATATGGGACAGAAGAGACATATGGGACAGAAGAGACATACTGGACAGAAGAGACATACTGGACAGAAGAGACATATGGGACAGAAGAGACATATGAGACAGAAGAGACATACTGGACAGAAGAGACATTTGGGATAGAAGAGACATATGGGACAGAAGAGACATTTGGGACAGAAGAGACATATGGGACAGAAGAGACATAAGGGACAGAAGAGACATACTGGACAGAAGAGACATTTGGGACAGAAGAGACATATGGGACAGAAGAGACATATGGGACAGAAGAGACATACTGGACAGACGAGACATATGGGACAGAAGAGACATACTGGACAGACGAGACATATGGGACAGAAGAGAAATATGGGACAGAAGAGACATACTGGACAGAAGAGACATATGGGACAGAAGAGACACTTGGGACAGAAGAGACATACTGGACAGAAGAGACATATGGGACAGAAGAGACATACTGGACAGAAGAGACATTTGGGACAGAAGAGACATACTGGACAGAAGAGACATTTGGGACAGAAGAGACATATGGGACAGAAGAGACATATGGGACAGAAGAGACATACTGGACAGACGAGACATATGGGACAGAAGAGACATTTGGGACAGAAGAGACATTCTGGACAGAAGAGACATATGGGACAGAAGAGACATACTGGACAGAAGAGACATATGGGACAGAAGAGACATACTGTACAGAACAGACATATGGGACAGAAGAGACATACTGGACAGAAGAGACATTTGGGACAGAAGAGACATACTGGACAGAAGAGACATATGGGACAGAAGAGACATTTGGGACAGAAGAGACATATGGGACAGAAGAGACATTTGGGACAGAAGAGACATATGGGACAGAAGAGACATACTGGACAGAAGAGACATTTGGGACAGAAGAGACATATGGGACAGAAGAGACATACTGGACAGAAGAGACATATGGGACAGAAGAGACATATGGGACAGAAGAGACATATGGGACAGGAGATACATACTGGACAGAAGAGACATATGGGACAGAAGAGACATACTGGACAGAAGAGACATACTGGACAGAAGAGACATATGGGACAGAAGAGACATACTGGACAGAAGAGACATACTGGACAGAAGAGACATATGGGACAGAAGAGACATACTGGACAGACGAGACATATGGGACAGAAGAGACATATGGGACAGAAGAGACATACTGGACAGAAGAGACATATGGGACAGAAGAGACATTTGGGACAGAAGAGACATATGGGACAGAAGAGACATATGGGACAGAAGAGACATACTGGACAGAAGAGACATTTGGGACAGAAGAGACATATGGGACAGAAGAGACATATGGGACAGAAGAGACATACTGGACAGACGAGACATATGGGACAGAAGGGACAGACGAGACATATGGGACAGAAGAGAAATATGGGACAGAAGAGACATACTGGACAGAAGAGACATATGGGACAGAAGAGACATTTGGGACAGAAGAGACATACTGGACAGAAGAGACATATGGGACAGAAGAGACATACTGGACAGAAGAGACATATGGGACAGAAGAGACATACTGGACAGAAGAGACATATGGGACAGAAGAGACATACTGTACAGAACAGACATATGGGACAGAAGAGACATACTGGACAGAAGAGACATATGGGACAGAAGAGACATACTGGACAGAAGAGACATATGGGACAGAAGAGACATACTGGACAGAAGAGACATTTGGGACAGAAGAGACATACTGGACAGAAGAGACATATGGGACAGAAGAGACATACTGTACAGAACAGACATATGGGCCAGAAGAGACATACTGGACAGAAGAGACATATGGGACAGAAGAGACATACTGTACAGAACAGACATATGGGACAGAAGAGACATACTGGACAGAAGAGACATATGGGACAGAAGAGACATACTGTACAGAACAGACATATGGGACAGAAGAGACATACTGGACAGAAGAGACATACTGGACAGAAGAGACATATGGGACAGAAGAGACATATGGGACAGAAGAGACATACAGGACAGAAGAGACATATGGGACAGAAGAGACATACGGGACAGAAGAGACATATGGGACAGAAGAGAAATACGGGACAGAAGAGACATACTGGACAGAAGAGACATATGGGACAGAAGAGACATTTGGGACAGAAGAGACATTTGGGACAGAAGAGACATATGGGACAGAAGAGACATACTGGACAGAAGAGACATACTGGACAGAAGAGACATATGGGACAGAAGAGACATATGGGACAGAAGAGACATATGAGACAGAAGAGACATACTGGACAGAAGAGACATATGGGACAGAAGAGACATACTAGACAGAAGAGACATATGGGACAGAAGAGACATACTGGACAGAAGAGACATATGGGACAGAAGAGACATACTGGACAGAAGAGACATACTGGACAGAAGAGACATATGGGACAGAAGAGACATACTGGACAGAAGAGACATACGGGACAGAAGAGACATACTGGACAGAAGAGACATATGGGACAGAAGAGACATACTGGACAGAAGAGACATATGGGACAGAAGAGACATTTGGGACAGAAGAGACATACTGGACAGAAGAGACATATGGGACAGAAGAGACATACTGGACAGAAGAGACATATGGGACAGAAGAGACATACTGGACAGAAGAGACATATGGGACAGAAGAGACATACTGTACAGAACAGACATATGGGACAGAAGAGACATACTGGACAGAAGAGACATATGGGACAGAAGAGACATACTGGACAGAAGAGACATATGGGACAGAAGAGACATACTGGACAGAAGAGACATTTGGGACAGAAGAGACATATGGGACAGAAGAGACATATGGGACAGAAGAGACATACTGGACAGACGAGACATATGGGACAGAAGAGACATACTGGACAGATGAGACATATGGGACAGAAGAGAAATATGGGACAGAAGAGACATACTGGACAGAAGAGACATATGGGACAGAAGAGACATTTGGGACAGAAGAGACATACTGGACAGAAGAGACATATGGGACAGAAGAGACATACTGGACAGAAGAGACATATGGGACAGAAGAGACATACTGGACAGAAGAGACATATGGGACAGAAGAGACATACTGTACAGAACAGACATATGGGACAGAAGAGACATACTGGACAGAAGAGACATATGGGACAGAAGAGACATACTGGACAGAAGAGACATATGGGACAGAAGAGACATACTGGACAGAAGAGACATTTGGGACAGAAGAGACATACTGGACAGAAGAGACATATGGGACAGAAGAGACATACTGTACAGAACAGACATATGGGACAGAAGAGACATACTGGACAGAAGAGACATATGGGACAGAAGAGACATACTGTACAGAACAGACATATGGGACAGAAGAGACATACTGGACAGAAGAGACATATGGGACAGAAGAGACATACTGTACAGAACAGACATATGGGACAGAAGAGACATACTGGACAGAAGAGACATATGGGACAGAAGAGACATACTGGACAGAATAGACATTTGGGACAGAAGAGACATACTGGACAGAAGAGACATACTGGACAGAAGAGACATATGGGACAGAAGAGACATATGGGACAGAAGAGACATTTGGGACAGAAGAGACATATGGGACAGAAGAGACATTTGGGACAGAAGAGACATATGGGACAGAAGAGAAATAAGGGACAGAAGAGACATACTGGACAGAAGAGACATATGGGACAGAAGAGACATATGGGACAGAAGAGACATACTGGACAGAAGAGACATACTGGACAGAAGAGACATATGGGACAGAAGAGACATATGGGACAGAAGAGACATATGAGACAGAAGAGACATACTGGACAGAAGAGACATTTGGGATAGAAGAGACATATGGGACAGAAGAGACATTTGGGACAGAAGAGACATATGGGACAGAAGAGACATATGGGACAGAAGAGACATACTGGACAGAAGAGACATTTGGGACAGAAGAGACATATGGGACAGAAGAGACATACTGGACAGACGAGACATATGGGACAGAAGAGTTATACTGGACAGACGAGACATAAGGGACAGAAGAGAAATATGGGACAGAAGAGACATACTGGACAGAAGAGACATATGGGACAGAAGAGACATTTGGGACAGAAGAGACATACTGGACAGAAGAGACATATGGGACAGAAGAGACATACTGGATAGAAGAGACATTTGGGACAGAAGAGACATACTGGACAGAAGAGACATTTGGGACAGAAGAGACATATGGGACAGAAGAGACATATGGGACAGAAGAGACATACTGGACAGACGAGACATATGGGACAGAAGAGACATTTGGGACAGAAGAGACATACTGGACAGAAGAGACATATGGGACAGAAGAGACATACTGGACAGAAGAGACATATGGGACAGAAGAGACATACTGTACAGAACAGACATATGGGACAGAAGAGACATACTGGACAGAAGAGACATATGGGACAGAAGAGACATACTGGACAAAAGAGACATTTGGGACAGAAGAGACATACTGGACAGAAGAGACATATGGGACAGAAGAGACATTTGGGACAGAAGAGACATATGGGACAGAAGAGACATTTGGGACAGAAGAGACATATGGGACAGAAGAGACATACTGGACAGAAGAGACATATGGGACAGAAGAGACATATGGGACAGAAGAGACATACTGGACAGAAGAGACATATGGGACAGAAGAGACATATGGGACAGAAGAGACATATGGGACAGGAGATACATACTGGACAGAAGAGACATATGGGACAGAAGAGACATATGGGACAGGAGATACATACTGGACAGAAGAGACATATGGGACAGAAGAGACATATGGGACAGAAGAGACATACTGGACAGAAGAGACATATGGGACAGAAGAGACATACTGGACAGAAGAGACATATGGGACAGAAGAGACATACTGGACAGAAGAGACATACTGGACAGAAGAGACATATGGGACAGAAGAGACATACTGGACAGACGAGACATATGGGACAGAAGAGACATATGGGACAGAAGAGACATATGGGACAGAAGAGACATACTGGACAGAAGAGACATATGGGACAGAAGAGACATTTGGGACAGAAGAGACATATGGGACAGAAGAGACATATGGGACAGAAGAGACATACTGGACAGAAGAGACATTTGGGACAGAAGAGACATATGGGACAGAAGAGACATATGGAACAGAAGAGACATACTGGACAGACGAGACATATGGGACAGAAGAGACATTTGGGACAGAAGAGACATACTGGACAGAAGAGACATATGGGACAGAAGAGACATACTGGACAGAAGAGACATATGGGACAGAAGAGACATATGGGACAGAAGAGACATATGGGACAGGAGAGACATACTGGACAGACGAGACATATGGGACAAAAGAGACATATGGGACAGAAGAGAAATACTGGACAGAAGAGACATACTGGACAGAAGAGACATATGGGACAGAAGAGACATATGGGACAGAAGAGACATACTGGACAGAAGAGACATATGGGACAGAAGAGACATATGGGACAGAAGAGACATACTGGACAGAAGAGACATATGGGACAGAAGAGACATACTGGACAGAAGAGACATACGGGACAGAAGAGACATATGGGACATAAGAGACATACTGGACAGAAGAGACATATGGGACAGAAGATACATACTGGACAGAAGAGACATACTGGACAGAAGAGACATATGGGACAGAAGAGACATATGGGACAGAAGAGACATACTGGACAGAAGAGACATATGGGACAGAAGAGACATACTGGACAGCAGAGACATATGGGACAGAAGAGACATACTGGACAGAAGAGACATACTGGACAGAAGAGACATATGGGACAGAAGAGACATACTGGACAGAAGAGACATATGGGACAGAAGATACATACTGGACAGAAGAGACATACTGGACAGAAGAGACATATGGGACAGAAGAGACATATGGGACAGAAGAGACATACTGGACAGAAGAGACATATGGGACAGAAGAGACATACGGGACAGAAGAGACATATGGGACAGAAGAGACATACTGGACAGAAGAGACATATGGGACAGAAGAGACATTTAGGAGAGAAGAGACATATGGGACAGAAGAGACATACTGGATAGAAAAGACATATGGGACAGAAGAGACATACTGGACAGAAGAGACATACTGGACAGAAGAGACATATGGGACAGAAGAGACATATGGGACAGAAGAGACATTTGGGACAGAAGAGACATATGGGACAGAAGGGAAATACTGGACAGAAGAGACATATGGGACAGAAGAGACATATGGGACAGAAGAGACATACTGGACAGACGAGACATACTGGACAGAAGAGACATATGGGACAGAAGAGACATACTGGACAGAAGAGACATATGGGACAGAAGAGACATTTGGGACAGAAGAGACATATGGGACAGAAGAGACATTTGGGACAGAAGAGACATTTGGGACAGAAGAGACATACTGGACAGAAGAGACATATGGGACAGAAGAGACATTAGGGACAGAAGAGACATATGGGACAGAAGAGACATACTGAACAGAAGAGACATACTGGACAGAAGAGACATATGGGACAGAAGAGACATACTGGACAGAAGAGACATATGGGACAGAAGAGACATATGGTACAGAAGAGACATTGGGGACAGAAGAGACATATGGGACAGAAGAGATATACTGGACAGAAGAGACATATGGGACAGAAGAGACATACTGGACAGAAGAGACATATGGGACAGAAGAGACATACGGGACAGAAGAGACATATGGGACAGAAGAGAAATACGGGACAGAAGAGACATACTGGACAGAAGAGACATATGGGACAGAAGAGACATTTGGGACAGAAGAGACATTTGGGACAGAAGAGACATATGGGACAGAAGAGACATACTGGACAGAAGAGACATATGGGACAGAAGAGACATATGGGACAGAAGAGACATATGAGACAGAAGAGACATACTGGACAGAAGAGACATATGGGACAGAAGAGACATACTAGACAGAAGAGACATATGGGACAGAAGAGACATACTGGACAGAAGAGACATATGGGACAGAAGAGACATACTGGACAGAAGAGACATACTGGACAGAAGAGACATATGGGACAGAAGAGACATACTGGACAGAAGAGACATACGGGACAGAAGAGACATACTGGACAGAAGAGACATATGGGACAGAAGAGACATACTGGACAGAAGAGACATATGGGACAGAAGAGACATTTGGGACAGAAGAGACATACTGGACAGAAGAGACATACTGGACAGAAGAGACATATGGGACAGAAGAGACATACTGGACAGAAGAGACATATGGGACAGAAGAGACATACTGTACAGAACAGACATATGGGACAGAAGAGACATACTGGACAGAAGAGACATATGGGACAGAAGAGACATACTGGACAGAAGAGACATATGGGACAGAAGAGACATACTGGACAGAAGAGACATTTGGGACAGAAGAGACATATGGGACAGAAGAGACATATGGGACAGAAGAGACATACTGGACAGACGAGACATATGGGACAGAAGAGACATACTGGACAGACGAGACATATGGGACAGAAGAGAAATATGGGACAGAAGAGACATACTGGACAGAAGAGACATATGGGACAGAAGAGACATTTGGGACAGAAGAGACATACTGGACAGAAGAGACATATGGGACAGAAGAGACATACTGGACAGAAGAGACATATGGGACAGAAGAGACATACTGGACAGAAGAGACATATGGGACAGAAGAGACATACTGTACAGAACAGACATATGGGACAGAAGAGACATACTGGACAGAAGAGACATATGGGACAGAAGAGACATACTGGACAGAAGAGACATATGGGACAGAAGAGACATACTGGACAGAAGAGACATTTGGGACAGAAGAGACATACTGGACAGAAGAGACATATGGGACAGAAGAGACATACTGTACAGAACAGACATATGGGACAGAAGAGACATACTGGACAGAAGAGACATATGGGACAGAAGAGACATACTGTACAGAACAGACATATGGGACAGAAGAGACATACTGGACAGAAGAGACATATGGGACAGAAGAGACATACTGTACAGAACAGACATATGGGACAGAAGAGACATACTGGACAGAAGAGACATATGGGACAGAAGAGACATACTGGACAGAATAGACATTTGGGACAGAAGAGACATACTGGACAGAAGAGACATACTGGACAGAAGAGACATATGGGACAGAAGAGACATATGGGACAGAAGAGACATTTGGGACAGAAGAGACATATGGGACAGAAGAGACATTTGGGACAGAAGAGACATATGGGACAGAAGAGAAATAAGGGACAGAAGAGACATACTGGACAGAAGAGACATATGGGACAGAAGAGACATATGGGACAGAAGAGACATACTGGACAGAAGAGACATACTGGACAGAAGAGACATATGGGACAGAAGAGACATATGGGACAGAAGAGACATATGAGACAGAAGAGACATACTGGACAGAAGAGACATTTGGGATAGAAGAGACATATGGGACAGAAGAGACATTTGGGACAGAAGAGACATATGGGACAGAAGAGACATATGGGACAGAAGAGACATACTGGACAGAAGAGACATTTGGGACAGAAGAGACATATGGGACAGAAGAGACATATGGGACAGAAGAGACATACTGGACAGACGAGACATATGGGACAGAAGAGACATACTGGACAGACGAGACATATAATAATAATAATAATAATATACTTTATTTGTCATTTACAAAATCGACAACGAAAATGTGAATGAAAAGACAATAGGAAGCTCATAAGCCATAAAAATAACAGTAACAGTTTGATACATCTGGAAAGCAATTGCAAACCTACTGATCATTTAGCAGCCGGATAGCAGTTGGAAAAAAGCTGTTTAGCATGCGGTTTGAATGAGCACGGATACTTCTGAACCGTTTTTGGGATGGCAATCTTTCAAAGATCAAACAATTTGGATGACTCTCATCAGTGAGTATACTCCTAGCTTTCCTTAGTACTTTTCTAGTGTACAAGTCCTTCATGCTAGACAGAGGTACCCCGATGGTCCTGCTGGCAGTTTTAACCACCCTCTCACAAGCTATTCGTTCTGCTGCAGTGCAATTTCCGAACCACACTATCATCCCATAAGTTAAAACGCTCTCTACTATACTATAATAAAACCTAACCAAAGTGCTTGTGCTTGAACAAACAGCTCTAAGCCTCCTCAAAAAGAAAAGGCGTTGCTGCGCCTTTTTAATCAGAAAGACACTGTTTGTAGACCAAGTTAGGTCATTTGTAATATATGTACCTAAAAATTTAAAAGATACCACCTCCTCTATCGGTTTTCCATCCAAAAACACAGGAAATAGTGGTCTGTTGCAACCTCGCCTAAAATCAACAACCATCTCCTTTGTTTTAGATGTGTTTAAGACCAAACAATTTGTGTTACTCCATTTTAGTAAACGTAAAATTTCCAATCTGTAAGATGACTCGTCATTTCCGCTTATCAAGCCAACAACCGCTGTGTCATCTGCAAATTTCACCACCCTGACAGAATCAGAGGCTGAGAAACAGTCATACGTGAATAGAGAGTACAATAACGGGCTCAGAACGCACCCTTGTGGAACCCCCGTACTTAAGCAAATCTCACTAGACACAAATTTACCAAGCTTAACTACCTGCGGCCTTGCTGTCAAAAAATTTAAAATCCAGTTGCACGTAAACCCGTTTACGCCAAGATTATGGGACAGAAGAGAAATATGGGACAGAAGAGACATACTGGACAGAAGAGACATATGGGACAGAAGAGACATTTGGGACAGAAGAGACATACTGGACAGAAGAGACATATGGGACAGAAGAGACATACTGGACAGAAGAGACATTTGGGACAGAAGAGACATACCGGACAGAAGAGACATTTGGGACAGAAGAGACATACTGGACAGAAGAGACATTTGGGACAGAAGAGACATATGGGACAGAAGAGACATATGGGACAGAAGAGACATACTGGACAGACGAGACATATGGGACAGAAGAGACATTTGGGACTGAAGAGACATACTGGACAGAAGAGACATATGGGACAGAAGAGACATACTGGACAGAAGAGACATACTGTACAGAAGAGACATATGGGACAGAAGAGACATACTGTACAGAACAGACATATGGGACAGAAGAGACATACTGGACAGAAGAGACATATGGGACAGAAGAGACATACTGGACAGAAGAGACATTTGGGACAGAAGAGACATACTGGACAGAAGAGACATATGGGACAGAAGAGACATTTGGGACAGAAGAGACATATGGGACAGAAGAGACATTTGGGACAGAAGAGACATATGGGACAGAAGAGACATACTGGACAGAAGAGACATATGGGACAGAAGAGACATGTGGGACAGAAGAGACATACTGGACAGAAGAGACATATGGGACAGAAGAGACATATGGGACAGAAGAGACATATGGGACAGGAGATACATACTGGACAGAAGAGACATATGGGACAGAAGAGACATATGGGACAGAAGAGACATACTGGACAGAAGAGACATATGGGACAGAAGAGACATACTGGACAGAAGAGACATACTGGACAGAAGAGACATATGGGACAGAAGAGACATACTGGACAGAAGAGACATACTGGACAGAAGAGACATATGGGACAGAAGAGACATACTGGACAGACGAGACATATGGGACAGAAGAGACATATGGGACAGAAGAGACATACTGGACAGAAGAGACATATGGGACAGAAGAGACATTTGGGACAGAAGAGACATATGGGACAGAAGAGACATATGGGACAGAAGAGACATACTGAACAGAAGAGACATTTGGGACAGAAGAGACATATGGGACAGAAGAGACATATGGGACAGAAGAGACATACTGGACAGACGAGACATATGGGACAGAAGAGACATACTGGACAGACGAGACATATGGGACAGAAGAGAAATATGGGACAGAAGAGACATACTGGACAGAAGAGACATATGGGACAGAAGAGACATTTGGGACAGAAGAGACATACTGGACAGAAGAGACATATGGGACAGAAGAGACATACTGGACAGAAGAGACATATGGGACAGAAGAGACATACTGGACAGAAGAGACATATGGGACAGAAGAGACATACTGTACAGAACAGACATATGGGACAGAAGAGACATACTGGACAGAAGAGACATATGGGACAGAAGAGACATACTGGACAGAAGAGACATATGGGACAGAAGAGACATACTGGACAGAAGAGACATTTGGGACAGAAGAGACATACTGGACAGAAGAGACATATGGGACAGAAGAGACATACTGTACAGAACAGACATATGGGCCAGAAGAGACATACTGGACAGAAGAGACATATGGGACAGAAGAGACATACTGTACAGAACAGACATATGGGACAGAAGAGACATACTGGACAGAAGAGACATATGGGACAGAAGAGACATACTGTACAAAACAGACATATGGGACAGAAGAGACATACTGGACAGAAGAGACATACTGGACAGAAGAGACATATGGGACAGAAGAGACATATGGGACAGAAAAGACATACTGGACAGAAGAGACATATGGGACAGAAGAGACATACGGGACAGAAGAGACATATGGGACAGAAGAGAAATACGGGACAGAAGAGACATACTGGACAGAAGAGACATATGGGACAGAAGAGACATTTGGGACAGAAGAGACATTTGGGACAGAAGAGACATATGGGACAGAAGAGACATACTGGACAGAAGAGACATACTGGACAGAAGAGACATATGGGACAGAAGAGACATATGGGACAGAAGAGACATATGAGACAGAAGAGACATACTGGACAGAAGAGACATATGGGACAGAAGAGACATACTAGACAGAAGAGACATATGGGACAGAAGAGACATATGGGACAGAAGAGACATACTGGACAGAAGAGACATATGGGACAGAAGAGACATACTGGACAGAAGAGACATATGGGACAGAAGAGACATACTGGACAGAAGAGACATACGGGACAGAAGAGACATACTGGACAGAAGAGACATATGGGACAGAAGAGACATACTGGACAGAAGAGACATATGGGACAGAAGAGACATTTGGGACAGAAGAGACATATGGGACAGAAGAGACATACTGGACAGACGAGACATATGGGACAGAAGAGACATTCTGGACAGACGAGACATATGGGACAGAAGAGAAATATGGGACAGAAGAGACATACTGGACAGAAGAGACATATGGGACAGAAGAGACATTTGGGACAGAAGAGACATACTGGACAGAAGAGACATATGGGACAGAAGAGACATACTGGACAGAAGAGACATATGGGACAGAAGAGACATACTGGACAGAAGAGACATATGGGACAGAAGAGACATACTGTACAGAACAGACATATGGGACAGAAGAGACATACTGGACAGAAGAGACATATGGGACAGAAGAGACATACTGGACAGAAGAGACATATGGGACAGAAGAGACATACTGGACAGAAGAGACATTTGGGACAGAAGAGACATATGGGACAGAAGAGACATATGGGACAGAAGAGACATACTGGACAGACGAGACATATGGGACAGAAGAGACATACTGGACAGACGAGACATATGGGACAGAAGAGAAATATGGGACAGAAGAGACATACTGGACAGAAGAGACATATGGGACAGAAGAGACATTTGGGACAGAAGAGACATACTGGACAGAAGAGACATATGGGACAGAAGAGACATACTGGACAGAAGAGACATATGGGACAGAAGAGACATACTGGACAGAAGAGACATATGGGACAGAAGAGACATACTGTACAGAACAGACAGAAGAGACATACTGGACAGAAGAGACATATGGGACAGAAGAGACATACTGGACAGAAGAGACATATGGGACAGAAGAGACATACTGGACAGAAGAGACATTTGGGACAGAAGAGACATACTGGACAGAAGAGACATATGGGACAGAAGAGACATACTGTACAGAACAGACATATGGGACAGAAGAGACATACTGGACAGAAGAGACATATGGGACAGAAGAGACATACTGTACAGAACAGACATATGGGACAGAAGAGACATATTGGACAGAAGAGACATATGGGACAGAAGAGACATACTGTACAGAACAGACATATGGGACAGAAGAGACATACTGGACAGAAGAGACATATGGGACAGAAGAGACATACTGGACAGAATAGACATTTGGGACAGAAGAGACATACTGGACAGAAGAGACATACTGGACAGAAGAGACATATGGGACAGAAGAGACATATGGGACAGAAGAGACATTTGGGACAGAAGAGACATATGGGACAGAAGAGACATTTGGGACAGAAGAGACATATGGGACAGAAGAGAAATAAGGGACAGAAGAGACATACTGGACAGAAGAGACATATGGGACAGAAGAGACATACTGGACAGAAGAGACATACTGGACAGAAGAGACATATGGGACAGAAGAGACATATGGGACAGAAGAGACATATGAGACAGAAGAGACATACTGGACAGAAGAGACATTTGGGATAGAAGAGACATATGGGACAGAAGAGACATTTGGGACAGAAGAGACATATGGGACAGAAGAGACATATGGGACAGAAGAGACATACTGGACAGAAGAGACATTTGGGACAGAAGAGACATATGGGACAGAAGAGACATATGGGACAGAAGAGACATACTGGACAGACGAGACATATGGGACAGAAGAGACATACTGGACAGACGAGACATATGGGACAGAAGAGAAATATGGGACAGAAGAGACATACTGGACAGAAGAGACATATGGGACAGAAGAGACATTTGGGACAGAAGAGACATACTGGACAGAAGAGACATATGGGACAGAAGAGACATACTGGACAGAAGAGACATTTGGGACAGAAGAGACATACTGGACAGAAGAGACATTTGGGACAGAAGAGACATATGGGACAGAAGAGACATATGGGACAGAAGAGACATACTGGACAGACGAGACATATGGGACAGAAGAGACATTTGGGACAGAAGAGACATACTGGACAGAAGAGAAATATGGGACAGAAGAGACATACTGGACAGAAGAGACATATGGGACAGAAGAGACATACTGTACAGAACAGACATATGGGACAGAAGAGACATACTGGACAGAAGAGACATATGGGACAGAAGAGACATACTGGACAGAAGAGACATTTGGGACAGAAGAGACATATGGGACAGAAGAGACATACTGGACAGACGAGACATATGGGACAGAAGAGACATACTGGACAGATGAGACATATGGGACAGAAGAGAAATATGGGACAGAAGAGACATACTGGACAGAAGAGACATATGGGACAGAAGAGACATTTGGGACAGAAGAGACATACTGAACAGAAGAGACATATGGGACAGAAGAGACATACTGGACAGAAGAGACATATGGGACAGAAGAGACATTTGGGACAGAAGAGACATATGGGACAGAAGAGACATACTGTACAGAACAGACATATGGGACAGAAGAGACATACTGGACAGAAGAGACATACTGGACAGAAGAGACATATGGGACAGAAGAGACATACTGGACAGAAGATACATTTGGGACAGAAGAGACATACTGGACAGAAGAGACATATGGGACAGAAGAGACATACTGTACAGAACAGACATATGGGACAGAAGAGACATACTGGACAGAAGAGACATATGGGACAGAAGAGACATATGGGACAGAAGAGACATATGGGACAGAAGAGACATACTGGACAGAAGAGACATATGGGACAGAAGAGACATTTGGGACAGAAGAGACATATGGGACAGAAGAGACATACTGGACAGACGAGACATATGGGACAGAAGAGACATACTGGACAGACGAGACATATGGGACAGAAGAGAAATATGGGACAGAAGAGACATACTGGACAGAAGAGACATATGGGACAGAAGAGACATTTGGGACAGAAGAGACATACTGGACAGAAGAGACATATGGGACAGAAGAGACATACTGGACAGAAGAGACATATGGGACAGAAGAGACATACTGGACAGAAGAGACATATGGGACAGAAGAGACATACTGTACAGAACAGACATATGGGACAGAAGAGACATACTGGACAGAAGAGACATATGGGACAGAAGAGACATACTGGACAGAAGAGACATATGGGACAGAAGAGACATACTGGACAGAAGAGACATTTGGGACAGAAGAGACATACTGGACAGAAGAGACATATGGGACAGAAGAGACATACTGTACAGAACAGACATATGGGACAGAAGAGACATACTGGACAGAAGAGACATATGGGACAGAAGAGACATACTGTACAGAAGAGACATTTGGGACAGAAGAGACATACTGGACAGAAGAGACATATGGGACAGAAGAGACATATGGGACAGAAGAGACATTTGGGACAGAAGAGACATATGGGACAGAAGAGACATTTGGGACAGAAGAGACATATGGAACAGAAGAGAAATAAGGGACAGAAGAGACATACTGGACAGAAGAGACATATGGGACAGAAGAGACATATGGGACAGAAGAGACATACTGGACAGAAGAGACATACTGGACAGAAGAGACATATGGGACAGAAGAGACATATGGGACAGAAGAGACATATGAGACAGAAGAGACATACTGGACAGAAGAGACATTTGGGATAGAAGAGACATATGGGACAGAAGAGACATTTGGGACAGAAGAGACATATGGGACAGAAGAGACATATGGGACAGAAGAGACATACTGGACAGAAGAGACATTTGGGACAGAAGAGACATATGGGACAGAAGAGACATATGGGACAGAAGAGACATACTGGACAGACGAGACATATGGGACAGAAGAGACATACTGGACAGATGAGACATATGGGACAGAAGAGAAATATGGGACAGAAGAGACATACTGGACAGAAGAGACATATGGGACAGAAGAGACATTTGGGACAGAAGAGACATACTGAACAGAAGAGACATATGGGACAGAAGAGACATACTGGACAGAAGAGACATATGGGACAGAAGAGACATTTGGGACAGAAGAGAAATATGGGACAGAAGAGACATACTGGACAGAAGAGACATTTGGGACAGAAGAGACATTTGGGACAGAAGAGACATACTGGACAGAAGAGACATATGGGACAGAAGAGACATACTGGACAGAAGAGACATATGGAACAAGAGACATACTGGACAGAAGAGACATATGGGACAGAAGAGACATATGGGACAGAAGAGACATTCTGTACAGAACAGACATATGGGACAGAAGAGACATACTGGACAGAAGAGACATACTGGACAGAAGAGACATATGGGACAGAAGAGACATACTGGACAGAAGATACATTTGGGACAGAAGAGACATACTGGACAGAAGAGACATATGGGACAGAAGAGACATACTGTACAGAACAGACATATGGGACAGAAGAGACATACTGGACAGAAGAGACATATGGGACAGAAGAGACATACTGGACAGAAGAGACATATGGGACAGAAGAGACATACTGGACAGAAGAGACATATGGGACAGAAGAGACATTTGGGACAGAAGAGACATGTGGGACAGTAGAGACATACTGGACAGAAGAGACATTTGGGACAGAAGAGACATACTGGACAGAAGAGACATATGGGACAGAAGAGACATACTGTACAGAACAGACATATGGGACAGAAGAGACATACTGGACAGAAGAGACATATGGGACAGAAGAGACATACTGGACAGAAGAGACATATGGGACAGTAGAGACATACTGGACAGAAGAGACATATGGGACAGAAGAGACATTTGGGACAGAAGAGACATATGGGACAGAAGAGACATACTGGACAGAAGAGACATACTGGACAGAAGAGACATATGGGACAGAAGAGATACATATGGGACAGAAGAGAAATAACGGACAGAAGAGACATACTGGACAGAAGAGACACATGGGACAGAAGAGACATATGGGACAGAAGAGACATATGGGACAGAAGAGACATACTGGACAGAAGAGACATATGGGACAGAAGAGACATACTGGACAGAAGAGACATACTGGACAGAAGAGACATACGGGACAGAAGAGACATACTGGACAGAAGAGACATATGGGACAGAAGAGACATATGGGACAGAAGAGACATACTGGACAGAAGAGACATATGGGACAGAAGAGACATATGGGACAGAAGAGACATACTGGACAGACGAGACATATGGGACAGAAGAGACATATGGGACAGAAGAGACATACTGGACAGAAGAGACATATGGGACAGAAGAAACATTTGGGACAGAAGAGACATATGGGACAGAAGAGACATACTGGACAGAAGAGACATTTGGGACAGAAGAGACAAACTGGACAGAAGAGACATTTGGGACAGAAGAGACATATGGGACAGAAGAGACATATGGGACAGAAGAGACATACTGGACAGACGAGACATATGGGACAGGAGAAACATACTGGACAGAAGAGACATTTGGGACAGAAGAGACATATGGGACAGAAGAGACATTTGGGACAGAAGAGACATATGGGACAGAAGAGACATATGGGACAGAAGAGACATACTGGACAGAAGAGACATTTGGGACAGAAGAGACATATGGGACAGAAGAGACATATGGGACAGAAGAGACATACTGGACAGACGAGACATATGAGACATACTGGACAGACGAGACATATGGGACAGAAGAGGAATATGGGACAGAAGAGACATACTGGACAGAAGAGACATATGGGACAGAAGAGACATTTGGGACAGAAGAGACATACTGGACAGAAGAGACATATGGGACAGAAGAGACATACTGGACAGAAGAGACATATGGGACAGAAGAGAAATATGGGACAGAAGAGACATACTGGACAGAAGAGACATTTGGGACAGAAGAGACATTTGGGACAGAAGAGACATACTGGACAGAAGAGACATATGGGACAGAAGAGACATACTGGACAGAAGAGACATATGGAACAGAAGAGACATACTGGACAGAAGAGACATATGGGACAGAAGAGACTTACTGTACAGAACAGACATATGGGACAGAAGAGACATACTGGACAGAAGAGACATACTGGACAGAAGAGACATATGGGACAGAAGAGACATATGGGACAGAAGAGACATACTGGACAGAAGAGACATATGGGACAGAAGAGACATACTGGACAGAAGAGACATATGGGACAGAAGAGACATACTGGACAGAAGAGACATTTGGGACAGAAGAGACATACTGGACAGAAGAGACATATGGGACAGAAGAGACATACTGTACAGAACAGACATATGGGACAGAAAAGACATACTGGACAGAAAAGACATACTGGACAGAAGAGACATATGGGACAGAAGAGACATACTGGACAGAAGAGACATATGGGACAGAAGAGACATTTGGGACAGAAGAGACATATGGGACAGAAGAGACATATGGGGCAGAAGAGACATTTGGGACAGAAGAGACATACTGGACAGAAGAGACATTTGGGACAGAAGAGACATACTGGACAGACGAGACATATGGGACAGAAGAGACATACTGGACAGAAGAGACATTTGGGACAGAAGAGACATATGGGACAGAAGAGACATACTGGACAGAAGAGACATATGGGACAGAAGAGACATACTGGACAGAAGAGACATATGAGACAGAAGAGACATACTGGACAGAAGAGACATATGAGACAGAAGAGACATACTGGACAGAAGAGACATATGGTACAGAAGAGACATTTGGGACAGAAGAGACATTTGGGACAGAAGAGACATACTGGACAAAAGAGACATATGGGACAGAAGAGACATTTGGGACAGAAGAGACATATGGGACAGAAGAGACATACTGGACAGAAGAGACATATGGGACAGAAGAGACATACTGGACAGAAGAGACATATGAGACAGAAGAGACATACTGGACAGAAGAGACATATGAGACAGAAGAGACATACTGGACAGAAGAGACATATGGGACAGAAGAGACATTTGGGACAGAAGAGACATTTGGGACAGAAGAGACATACTGGACAGATGAGACATATGGGACAGAAGAGACATTTGGGACAGAAGAGACATATGGGACAGAAGAGACATACTGGACAGAAGAAACATATGGGACAGAAGAGACATACTGGACAGAAGAGACATATGAGACAGAAGAGACATACTGGACAGAAGAGACATATGAGACAGAAGAGACATACTGGACAGAAGAGACATATGGGACAGAAGAGACATTTGGGACAGAAGAGACATTTAGGACAGAAGAGACATACTGGACAGAAGAGACATATGGGACAGAAGAGACATTTGGGACAGAAGAGACATATGGGACAGAAGAGACATATGGGACAGAATAGACATACTGGACAGAAGAGACATATGGGACAGAAGAGACATTTGGGACAGAAGAGACATGTGGGACAGAAGAGACATTTGGGACAGAAGAGACATATGGGACAGAAGAGACATATGGGACAGAAGAGACATACTGGACAGAATAGACATTAGGGACAGAAGAGACATATGGGACAGACGAGACATATGGGACAGAAGAGACATACTGGACAGACGAGACATATGGGACAGAAGAGACATACTGGACAGAAGAGACATATGGGACAGAAGAGACATTTGGGACAGAAGAGACATACTGGACAGAAGAGACATATGGGACAGAAGAGACATACTGGACAGAAGAGACATATGGGACAGAAGAGACATACTGTACAGAACAGACATATGGGACAGAAGAGACATACTGGACAGAAGAGACATATGGGACAGAAGAGACATACTGGACAGAAGAGAAATTTGGGACAGAAGAGACATACTGGACAGAAGAGACATATGGGACAGAAGAGACATTTGGGACAGAAGAGACATATGGGACAGAAGAGACATATGGGACAGAAGAGACATACTGGACAGAAGAGACATATGGGACAGAAGAGACATATGGGACAGAAGAGACATACTGGACAGAAGAGACATATGGGACAGAAGAGACATATGGGACAGAAGAGACATATGGGACAGAAGAGACATACTGGACAGAAGAGACATATGGGACAGAAGAGACATTTGGGACAGAAGAGACATATGGGATAGAAGAGACATACTGGACAGACGAGACATATGGGACAGAAGAGACATATGGGACAGAAGAGACATACTGGACAGAAGAGACATATGGAACAGAAGAGACATTTGGGACAGAAGAGACATATGGGACAGAAGAGACATATGGGACAGAAGAGACATACTGGACAGAAGAGACATTTGGGACAGAAGAGACATATGGGACAGTAGAGACATATGGGACAGAAGAGACATACTGGACAGACTAGACATATGGGACAGAAGAGACATACTGGACAGACGAGACATATGGGACAGAAAAGAAATATGGGACAGAAGAGACATACTGGACAGAAGAGACATATGGGACAGAAGAGACATTTGGGACAGAAGAGACATACTGGACAGAAGAGACATATGGGACAGAAGAGACATACTGGACAGAAGAGACATACTGGACAGAAGAGACATATGGGACAGAAGAGACATACTGGACAGAAGAGACATATGGGACAGAAGAGACATACTGTACAGAACAGACATATGGGACAGAAGAGACATACTGGACAGAAGAGACATATGGGACAGAAGAGACATACTGGACAGAAGAGACATTTGGGACAGAAGAGACATACTGGACAGAAGAGACATACTGGACAGAAGAGACATATGGGACAGAAGAGACATATGGGACAGAAGAGACATTTGGGACAGAAGAGACATATGGGACAGAAGAGACATTTGGGACAGAAGAGACATATGGGACAGAAGAGAAATAAGGGACAGAAGAGACATACTGGACAGAAGAGACATATGGGACAGAAGAGACATATGGGACAGAAGAGACATACTGGACAGAAGAGACATACTGGACAGAAGAGACATATGGGACAGAAGAGACATATGGGACAGAAGAGACATATGACACAGAAGAGACATACTGGACAGAAGAGACATTTGGGACAGAAGAGACATATGGGACAGAAGAGACATTTGGGACAGAAGAGACATATGGGACAGAAGAGACATACTGGACAGAAGAGACATTTGGGACAGAAGAGACATATGGGACAGAAGAGACATATGGGACAGAAGAGACATACTGGACAGACGAGACATATGGGACAGAAGAGACATACTGGACAGACGAGACATATGGGACAGAAGAGAAATATGGGATAGAAGAGACATACTGGACAGAAGAGACATATGGGACAGAAGAGACATACTGGACAGAAGAGACATATGGGACAGAAGAGACATACTGGACAGAAGAGACATATGGGACAGAAGAGACATACTGGACAGAAGAGACATATGGGACAGAAGAGACATACTGTACAGAACAGACATATGGGACAGAAGAGACATACTGGACAGAAGAGACATTTGGGACAGAAGAGACATACTGGACAGAAGAGACATATGAGACAGAAGAGATATTTGGGACAGAAGAGACATATGGGACAGAAGAGACATACTGGACAGAAGAGACATATGGGACAGAAGAGACATATGGGACAGAAGAGACATACTGGACAGAAGAGACATATGGGACAGAAGAGACATATGGGACAGAAGAGACATACTGGACAGAAGAGACATATGTGACAGAAGAGACATATGGGACAGAAGAGACATACTGGACAGAAGAGACATACTGGACAGAAGAGACATATGGGACAGAAGAGACATACTGGACAGAAGAGACATATGGGACAGAAGAGACATACTGGACAGAAGAGACATATGGGACAGAAGAGACATTTGGGACAGAAGAGACATATGGGACAGAAGAGACATATTGGACAGAAGAGACATATGTGACAGAAGAGACATATGGGACAGAAGAAACATACTGGACAGAAGAGACATACTGGACAGAAGAGACATATGGGACAGAAGAGACATACTGGACAGAAGAGACATATGGGACAGAAGAGACATATGGACAGAAGAGACATACTGGACAGAAGAGACATATGGGACAGAAGAGACATTTGGGACAGAAGAGACATATGGGACAGAAGAGACATACTGGACAGACGAGACATATGGGACAGAAGAGACATACTGGACAGAAGAGACATATGGGACAGAAGAGACATACTGGACAGAAGAGACATATGGGACAGAAGAGACATACTGTACAGAACAGACATATGGGACAGAAGAGACATACTGGACAGAAGAGACATATGGGACAGAAGAGACATACTGGACAGAAGAGACATTTGGGACAGAAGAGACATACTGGACAGAAGAGACATATGGGACAGAAGAGACATACTGTACAGAACAGACATATGGGACAGAAGAGACATACTGGACAGAAGAGACATATGGGACAGAAGAGACATACTGTACAGAACAGACATATGGGACAGAAGAGACATACTGGACAGAAGAGACATATGGGACAGAAGAGACATACTGGACAGAAGAGACATTTGGGACAGAAGAGACATACTGGACAGAAGAGACATACTGGACAGAAGAGACATATGGGACAGAAGAGACATATGGGACAGAAGAGACATTTGGGACAGAAGAGACATATGGGACAGAAGAGACATTTGGGACAGAAGAGACATATGGGACAGAAGAGAAATAAGGGACAGAAGAGACATACTGGACAGAAGAGACATATGGGACAGAAGAGACATATGGGACAGAAGAGACATACTGGACAGAAGAGACATACTGGACAGAAGAGACATATGGAACAGAAGAGACATATGGGACAGAAGAGACATATGACACAGAAGAGACATACTGGACAGAAGAGACATTTGGGACAGAAGAGACATATGGGACAGAAGAGACATACTGTACAGAACAGACATATGGGACAGAAGAGACATACTGGACAGAAGAGACATATGGGACAGAAGAGACATACTGGACAGAAGAGACATTTGGGACAGAAGAGACATACTGGACAGAAGAGACATACTGGACAGAAGAGACATATGGGACAGAAGAGACATATGGGACAGAAGAGACATTTGGGACAGAAGAGACATATGGGACAGAAGAGACATTTGGGACAGAAGAGACATATGGGACAGAAGAGAAATAAGGGACAGAAGAGACATACTGGACAGAAGAGACATATGGGACAGAAGAGACATATGGGACAGAAGAGACATACTGGACAGAAGAGACATACTGGACAGAAGAGACATATGGAACAGAAGAGACATATGGGACAGAAGAGACATATGACACAGAAGAGACATACTGGACAGAAGAGACATTTGGGACAGAAGAGACATATGGGACAGAAGAGACATTTGGGACAGAAGAGACATATGGGACAGAAGAGACATACTGGACAGAAGAGACATTTGGGACAGAAGAGACATATGGGACAGAAGAGACATATGGGACAGAAGAGACATACTGGACAGACGAGACATATGGGACAGAAGAGACATACTGGACAGACGAGACATATGGGACAGAAGAGAAATATGGGACAGAAGAGACATACTGGACAGAAGAGACATATGGGACAGAAGAGACATTTGGGACAGAAGAGACATACTGGACAGAAGAGACATATGGGACAGAAGAGACATACTGGACAGAAGAGACATATGGGACAGAAGAGACATACTGGACAGAAGAGACATATGGGACAGAAGAGACATACTGGACAGAAGAGACATTTGGGACAGAAGAGACATATGGGACAGAAGAGACATATGGGACAGAAGAGACATACTGGACAGACGAGACATATGGGACAGAAGAGACATACTGGACAGACGAGACATATGGGACAGAAGAGAAATATGGGACAGAAGAGACATACTGGACAGAAGAGACATATGGGACAGAAGAGACATACTGGACAGAAGAGACATATGGGACAGAAGAGACATACTGGACAGAAGAGACATATGGGACAGAAGAGACATACTGGACAGAAGAGACATATGGGACAGAAGAGACATACTGTACAGAACAGACATATGGGACAGAAGAGACATACTGGACAGAAGAGACATTTGGGACAGAAGAGACATACTGGACAGAAGAGACATATGGGACAGAAGAGACATTTGGGACAGAAGAGACATATGGGACAGAAGAGACATACTGGACAGAAGAGACATATGGGACAGAAGAGACATATGGGACAGAAGAGACATACTGGACAGAAGAGACATATGGGACAGAAGAGACATATGGGAAAGAAGAGACATACTGGACAGAAGAGACATATGTGACAGAAGAGACATATGGGACAGAAGAGACATACTGGACAGAAGAGACATACTGGACAGAAGAGACATATGGGACAGAAGAGACATACTGGACAGAAGAGACATATGGGACAGAAGAGACATACTGGACAGAAGAGACATATGGGACAGAAGAGACATTTGGGACAGAAGAGACATATGGGACAGAAGAGACATACTGGACAGAAGAGACATATGTGACAGAAGAGACATATGGGACAGAAGAAACATACTGGACAGAAGAGACATACTGGACAGAAGAGACATATGGGACAGAAGAGACATACTGGACAGAAGAGACATATGGGACAGAAGAGACATATGGGACAGAAGAGACATACTGGACAGAAGAGACATATGGGACAGAAGAGACATTTGGGACAGAAGAGACATATGGGACAGAAGAGACATACTGGACAGACGAGACATATGGGACAGAAGAGACATACTGGACAGAAGAGACATATGGGACAGAAGAGACATACTGGACAGAAGAGACATATGGGACAGAAGAGACATACTGTACAGAACAGACATATGGGACAGAAGAGACATACTGGACAGAAGAGACATATGGGACAGAAGAGACATACTGGACAGAAGAGACATTTGGGACAGAAGAGACATACTGGACAGAAGAGACATATGGGACAGAAGAGACATACTGTACAGAACAGACATATGGGACAGAAGAGACATACTGGACAGAAGAGACATACTGTACAGAACAGACATATGGGACAGAAGAGACATACTGGACAGAAGAGACATATGGGACAGAAGAGACATACTGGACAGAAGAGACATTTGGGACAGAAGAGACATACTGGACAGAAGAGACATACTGGACAGAAGAGACATATGGACAGAAGAGACATATGGGACAGAAGAGACATTTGGGACAGAAGAGACATATGGGACAGAAGAGACATTTGGGACAGAAGAGACATATGGGACAGAAGAGAAATAAGGGACAGAAGAGACATACTGGACAGAAGAGACATATGGGACAGAAGAGACATATGGGACAGAAGAGACATACTAGACAGAAGAGACATACTGGACAGAAGAGACATATGGAACAGAAGAGACATATGGGACAGAAGAGACATATGACACAGAAGAGACATACTGGACAGAAGAGACATTTGGGACAGAAGAGACATATGGGACAGAAGAGACATTTGGGACAGAAGAGACATATGGGACAGAAGAGACATACTGGACAGAAGAGACATTTGGGACAGAAGAGACATATGGGACAGAAGAGACAAATGGGACAGAAGAGACATACTGGACAGACGAGACATATGGGACAGAAGAGACATACTGGACAGACGAGACATATGGGACAGAAGAGAAATATGGGACAGAAGAGACATACTGGACAGAAGAGACATATGGGACAGAAGAGACATTTGGGACAGAAGAGACATACTGGACAGAAGAGACATATGGGACAGAAGAGACATACTGGACAGAAGAGACATATGGGACAGAAGAGACATACTGGACAGAAGAGACATATGGGACAGAAGAGACATACTGTACAGAACAGACATATGGGACAGAAGAGACATACTGGACAGAAGAGACATTTGGGACAGAAGAGACATACTGGACAGAAGAGACATATGGGACAGAAGAGACATATGGGACAGAAGAGACATATGGGACAGAAGAGACATACTGGACAGAAGAGACATATGGGACAGAAGAGACATATGGGACAGAAGAGACATATGGGACAGAAGAGACATACTGGACAGAAGAGACATATGTGACAGAAGAGACATATGTGACAGAAGAGACATACTGGACAGAAGAGACATACTGGACAGAAGAGACATATGGGACAGAAGAGACATACTGGACAGAAGAGACATATGGGACAGAAGAGACATACTGGACAGAAGAGACATATGGGACAGAAGAGACATTTGGGACAGAAGAGACATATGGGACAGAAGAGACATACTGGACAGACGAGACATATGGGACAGAAGAGACATATGGGACAGAAGAGACATACTGGACAGAAGAGACATATGTGACAGAAGAGACATATGGGACAGAAGAGACATACTGGACAGAAGAGACATACTGGACAGAAGAGACATATGGGACAGAAGAGACATACTGGACAGAAGAGACATATGGGACAGAAGAGACATATGGGACAGAAGAGACATACTGGACAGAAGAGACATATGGGACAGAAGAGACATTTGGGACAGAAGAGACATACTGTACAGAACAGACATATGGGACAGAAGAGACATACTGGACAGAAGAGACATATGGGACAGAAGAGACATACTGTACAGAAGAGACATTTGGGACAGAAGAGACATACTGGACAGAAGAGACATACTGGACAGAAGAGACATATGGGACAGAAGAGACATATGGGACAGAAGAGACATTTGGGACAGAAGAGACATATGGGACAGAAGAGACATTTGGGACAGAAGAGACATATGGGACAGAAGAGAAATAAGGGACAGAAGAGACATACTGGACAGAAGAGACATATGGGACAGAAGAGACATATGGGACAGAAGAGACATACTGGACAGAAGAGACATACTGGACAGAAGAGACATATGGGACAGAAGAGACATATGGGACAGAAGAGACATATGACACAGAAGAGACATACTGGACAGAAGAGACATTTGGGACAGAAGAGACATATGGGACAGAAGAGACATACTGTACAGAACAGACATATGGGACAGAAGAGACATACTGGACAGAAGAGACATATGGGACAGAAGAGACATACTGGACAGAAGAGACATTTGGGACAGAAGAGACATACTGGACAGAAGAGACATACTGGACAGAAGAGACATATGGGACAGAAGAGACATATGGGACAGAAGAGACATTTGGGACAGAAGAGACATATGGGACAGAAGAGACATTTGGGACAGAAGAGACATATGGGACAGAAGAGAAATAAGGGACAGAAGAGACATACTGGACAGAAGAGACATATGGGACTGAAGAGACATATGGGACAGAAGAGACATACTGGACAGAAGAGACATACTGGACAGAAGAGACATATGGACAGAAGAGACATATGGGACAGAAGAGACATATGACACAGAAGAGACATACTGGACAGAAGAGACATTTGGGACAGAAGAGACATATGGGACAGAAGAGACATTTGGGACAGAAGAGACATATGGGACAGAAGAGACATACTGGACAGAAGAGACATTTGGGACAGAAGAGACATATGGGACAGAAGAGACATATGGGACAGAAGAGACATACTGGACAGACGAGACATATGGGACAGAAGAGACATACTGGACAGACGAGACATATGGGACAGAAGAGAATATGGGACAGAAGAGACATACTGGACAGAAGAGACATATGGGACAGAAGAGACATACTGGACAGAAGAGACATATGGGACAGAAGAGACATACTGGACAGAAGAGACATTTGGACAGAAGAGACATATGGGACAGAAGAGACATATGGGACAGAAGAGACATACTGGACAGAAGAGACATATGGGACAGAAGAGACATACTGGACAGACGAGACATATGGACAGAAGAGACATATGGGACAGAAGAGACATACTGGACAGAAGAGACATATGGGACAGAAGAGACATACTGGACAGAAGAGACATATGGGACAGAAGAGACATACTGGGACAGAAGAGACATATGGGACAGAAGAGACATACTGGACAGAAGAGACATATGGGACAGAAGAGACATACTGGACAGAAGAGACATATGGGACAGAAGAGACATACTGGACAGAAGAGACATATGGGACAGAAGAGACATACTGGACAGAAGAGACATATGGGACAGAAGAGACATATGGGACAGAAGAGACATATGGGACAGAAGAGACATACTGGACAGAAGAGACATATGGACAGAAGAGACATATGGGACAGAAGAGACATACTGGACAGAAGAGACATATGGGACAGAAGAGACATATGGACAGAAGAGACATA